>NC_053500.1:84405516-84705516 GCF_905171775.1 Rana temporaria | reverse complement strand
CTCCTTGCAGGCTTCTTATCACTGACATGTGCTGGCAGCCATCTTGCTTCTTGGGGTTCTTATAACTTACCACACCCTGCGGCTCCTCCTTCCCACTGGGAGGAGCTGGATGCTCAGCATATATACTGTATATGAGGGCTGCTGCAGCATTCCCTTGCTTGGGCCTCTCGTCTACACTCTCCTGTGGTCGTGCTGCTTGCTCTTGGTTACCGCCCCGGCTTCCACGGACGATCCTTCTGGGTCCTGATCCCCGGCTTCGTTTCACCACCTCTCCCTGTCTACGGACTCCGGCTTGGCTGACTCCCATTCCTGGCTATCGACCCTGGCTCCGGTGGAAGACTCTGCTGACTGTTTGATCATCCGTTTGGACTTTAACCCTGCTGTTTGGTTTTTAATAAAGCCTTCCTATTTCATTTATCTGTTGTTGTACGTCTGATTCATGCTTCCGTGACAGCATGGTACTAGACATAGCACATTCCCATTAGGGATGAGCTTCGAGTTTGAGTCGAACATGAGTTCGACTCGAACATCGGGTGTTCGATCATCGACGAAGATTGAATTCGAGCGGCGTGTCACGGCCCATAATGCACTGCATCATCGCAGTGCATTTCTGGTTGATGATTGGCCAAGCATGCACTATGACCCGCTTGCTTTGGCCAATCACAGTGCCATCAGCACAGAGAGACATAATTTTGCCAAAGGGAGTGTGCCTTTGGCCAATTATGGCTCAGGGGATTAAGTACACGCCACACACTATATAAGGCTATATAGAGAGAGAGTGTCATTTCATTTCATTTACAGTACTTTGAGCAGGCAGTTGATTCAGTTAGTTTTAGTGTATTTAGTATATATATATATATATATATATATATATATATATATATGCATCCCGTTTTGTGTGTGTGTGTGTGTGTATATATATATATATATATATATATATATATATATATATATATATATAGTAAGGGGTTTAGCTCGGTAGCGGGATGGGTTCACTACACACTGAACGATACAGAGAAACAGCCGAAGACGGTTGAAAACAAAGAATTTGGTGTATTCTTCCATCTTGCTGGAAACAAGTGCAAGCATCCAAACAGCATAAACAAAATCAAACATAAAATAAACCCTGGCCACTTGGGGCGTCTACCTTCACCACACAGGAACCTATCTATGGAGTCTGGCACAGCCTACTGCTGAGCAGACACTGCTGGTCATACAGCAGAAAAACAAATAGTCTTTTTGATTTTTATCACACAGAAAAATCAACAGCACCTCACCTCTTCAGAAGTATTTCTGTTCACTGCTCTCCTTCACTCAAAAAGCCTCAGGATGCAGCCTTAATTGCCTCATTCTGAACAGCTGAAGTTTTCCAACGCCCTTAAACCTTTCTGGCTACTTCTGCAGCCGACGCCTGATAATAATTGGTGTATTGTCTAAACAAGGCAGAAATGCATCTCCCATCTGTGACAACACCCACAGATTTACCTGACTTCCTGTCACATACCCCCCCTCTTGTTTCAACCCTAGGGTTGGGACACAGGTTGCCAGGCAGGCATGCACTCGGGACAACCCATCTGCATTCCCCATTTTAGCACCGGGGCGATGCGTTACCACAAAACTAAATTCCTGGAGGGCCAGGAACCACCTATTTATTCTCCTATTGGTCTCTTTGTTCTGTGCCATCCACTTCAATGGAGCATGATCCGTCACCAGTTCAAACTGTCTACCCACGAGGTAGTACCGGAGAGAATACAAAGCCCATTTCACCACCAAACACTCTTTCTCAATGGTGGCATAATTCTCCTCATGGGCCTTCAACTTTCGGCTGAGGTACATAACAGGGTGTTCCTCTCCCTTGATAATCTGGGACAGTACAGCTCCTAACCCCACATTTGACGCATCTGTCTGAACCACGAAGTCCCGTGAAAAATCAGGCGAATTTAAAACTGTCTGACTACATAAAGCCTGTTTTAACCTCCCTGTCGGTATTAATCTGTCTGGAATTACGTACCAAAAGCGGTACAATTATTTTGCAAGGAAATTTGGCGTTTTATACTGTAGGCCTGCAATTCTTAGGCCCCATACACACGATAGAATCCATCAGCTGAAAAATCCCAGCAAATGGGTTTCAGCGGATAGATCCTATGGTGTGTACACTCCAGCGGATCTGTTTCCGTGGATATTTCTCCCCTGGGATGGATTCCAGCAGATCGAATATTTGCTGACATGCCAAACAAATCTATCTGCTGGAATCCATCCCAACGGATGGATCCGCTGGTCTGTATAGACTCACCGGATTCATCCGTCCGAAGGGATCCCCCGCATGCGTCGTAATGATTCGACGCATGCGTGGAATTCCTTATATGACAGCGTCGCGCACGTCGCCGCGTCATAATCGCGGCGACGGCGCGACACGTAATCGCCAGAGGATTTCGGCGCGGATTTCAATGCGATGGTGAGTACACTCCATCGCATAGAAATCCGCGGAAATCCTCGAGAGGATTTATCCGTGGAAACGGTCCGCTGGACCGTATCCGCGGATAAATCCTCCCGTGTGTATGGGGCCTTAGGAATAACTCATTTAAATCTGACCAAACAAGAGTCTAGTAGACATCCCGGGTATGAATTTTTTTTAAAAACAAAATTATAAATTATAATATAATAAATAATTATAACAAATAATAATATAATTATAATAAAAATTATTCAATAATGTAATCAACTCAAAATCACTGAAATTTGCTCAGTTGCAGAATTGTCGCTGTCATTACTTTTATTTTTTTATGACGAATTTCCCCACAAATCGCTATCGCACAATTCTGCAAGTGATTATAATTTATTATCGCTGTTTTCTAGCTGCTCTAAAACCATTTTTGACATAAAGGGACACTTTTGGTTGCTATGGACAATCTACAGTTTGCAGGCAGAAAGAACAGTTTTTATTATAAAAAAGAACATGTAGGGCACTGGGCAGACCACTAGGGACAAGGGGTGTGTGTATTTTTTACATACAGTACTGTAATCTATAAGATTACAGTATACTGTATGTAATGTGTTTGTTTACTTTTTTGAATTTGGCGCCGTTCTCCGCCCCCGTGCGTCGTAACGTCGCAGGGAACAGAGATCGGCGGCACACGGGGACACTGTGAATCGAGCGAGCACCCGCTCGCTCACACAGCGGGGATGTATCGCAGGATCCAGGGACAAGGTAAGTAATTCCCTGTCTGTGGATGCTGCAAAAGGTAAGCCGCGCCGCTGCACGCTCTGCACATGTACCCCGAGCGTGACTCGGGGATACCGATCCTAGCATGGAAAAAACACCTCGAGTCACGCTCGGGAATACCGCTAAGGGGGTTAAAGCCTGAAAAGCTGTTTCTGCTTCGGGAGTCCATTTGGTCATGACAGACTCCTTCCCTTTGGTCAAATTGGTCAGGGGAGTACCCTGTGAGGCAAAATGGGGGATAAAGCGGCGATAATACCCCGCGATCCCCAAAAATGCACAAACCTGTTCCTTGTTGGTGGGACGTGGCCAATCCTGAATAGCCTCAACTCTGTTTATTTGGGGCTTGATAGACATCTTCCAATGGTATACCCCAGATACTTTGCCTCTTCTAGCCCAAGGGTACATTTTTTTTGGATTGGCTGTAAACCCGGCTTTCCAGATGGAATCCAACACAGCCTGAACTTTTGGCAAGTGTGATTCCCAATCCTCACTGTGGATGACAACGTCATCGAGGTATGCAGCAGCATAGGCTCGATGAGGCCTAAGGGTCTTATCCATGGTGCGTTGAAATGTGGCCGGAGCATTCTGTAACCCAAAAGGCATCCTCCGATATTGGAAAGCTCCGTCTGGAGTTACAAATGCTGTTTTTTCCCTGGCCAACTCTGAGAGGGGAATTTGACAATAACCCTTGGTCAGGTCTAACGTCGTCATGTACCGGGCAGTACCTAGGCGATCCATCAGTTCATCTATGCGGGGCATAGGATAGGTGTCAAACTTAGTGATTTGATTCAGGCGGCGAAAGTCATTACAAAACCGCCAACTTCCATCTGGTTTGGGCACTAAGACAATGGGACTGGACCAATTACTATTTGACTCTTCTATCACCCCCAGCTCAAGCATTTTTTTTTTACTTCCTGGCGAATTGCCTCTCGCCGGGCTTCTGGAATTCTATAAGGCTTCAACTTGACCTTATCCCCTGGTGTGGTGATAATGTCATGTTCAACTCCGGAGACCCAACCTGGCAGGTCTGAAAACTTTTCCTTATTATGGAGCACAAATTCTTTAACCTCCTGTTGCTGAGTTTTGGATAGAGTCTCCGCTATCCCAACTTCAGGGACAGCCAGGTTAAATGGAGCAGAGAATCGGGTAGTCTTAGCGACCAAGGACTCTCTATCCTTCCATGGTTTCAGCAAGTGCACGTGATAGAGCTGCTCAGGTTTTCGTCTTCCCGGTTGGCTAATTTTATAATTCACCACCCCCATTTTCTCCAACACTTCATAGGGACCCTGCCATTTGGCTAGGAATTTACTTTCGACCGTGGGGACCAACACCAACACCCTATCACCAGGTGCAAAGGAACGGACCTGGGCCCCACGATTATCAATTCTTTGTTGAGCCAATTGGGCTTGGGCTAAATGTTCTTTCACAATCGGCATCACTTGGGCAATTCTATCTTGCATTTGGGCCACATGTTCAATCACACTTCGATGAGGGGAACTCTCACTCTCCTTGGCAATGTCCAGTAGGCCCCCGGGGGTGCCTCCCATACAGTAGCTCAAACGGAGAGAACCCTGTGGACGATTGGGGAACCTCTCTTATGGCAAACATCAGATAAGGGAGCAGATAATCCCAACTCTTTCTGTCTTTATCCACCACCTTCCTCAACATTTGTTTTAAGGTTTTATTAAACCTTTCCACTAACCCATCTGTTTGAGGGTGATATACTGATGCACGTAATTGGGTCACTTTCAGGAGTTTACAAAGTTCTTTGGTCACCCTAGACATAAACGGGGTGCCCTGGTCAGTTAGGACTTCCTTAGGAAGACCCACACGCCTGAAAACCTGAAATAACTCTTTGGCAATGGTTTTAGCAGAGGTGTTTCAGAGAGGAATCGCTTCTGGGTAATGGGTGGCATAGTCCATTATTACCAAGATATGCTGGTGCCCTCTAGTGGACTTCAGTAAGGGGCCAACCAAGTCCATGGCGATCCTCTCAAAAGGGACCTCGATAATGGGCAGGGGTACCAACGGACTGCGGAAATGTGGCATGGGTGCAGTAATCTGACACACTGGACAGGAAGAGCAGTACAATTCCACTTCCTTAGTGATCCCAGGCCAATAAAACCTCTGGGTGATCCTCTCCCGGGTTTTTTCTGCTCCCAAATGTCCCCCAAGAATGTGCCCATGGGCCAGTTCCAAAACCATCTTGCGGTAAGGTTTAGGCACTACCAGTTGCTCAATGGTGTCCTCTATCCTCTGTGACACTCGATATAACAGGTCCCTTTCAATAATAAAGTAAGGGAGGGCAAACCTCTCGTCAGGGTTAACTAACTCCCCATCTTTCTTCACTACATTCTCCCGGGCTCTTAGCAATGTGGGGTCCCTCAATTGCGCAGTGACAACATTTTCTCTGTGGACCTCGAGGTCATCAAACCCTATCGACCGCTGTTCCTCTTCTGAGGTAGCAGGCTCCTCCCTAGGGACTGGAGTTTCCCCTGCTAAGACTGAGAATGGAAACTCAGGAGAATCCTTACAGTTAGAGGTTTCTGGAGTAGATGTTTCAGGCTCAGAAGAACCACCTACTGGGGAATCTGGGCAGTCCCAGAGTTTCCAGAATTGTGGGAAATCCCTTCCCACAATGGCGTCATATGGCAGTTTGGGAACTAAACCCACCTGGTGACACAAGTTACCGAGGGAGGTTTCAAAGGAAACCGTAGTCACCGGATATTCTCGAGTGTCCCCATGTACACAAACTACAGCCATTTTCCTAGGATGTAAGGTTTTTCCCACCACTAGATCACTTTTCACTAAGGTGACCAGGCTACCTGAATCCAACAATACTACAACATCTTTACCATCTAAGCACATTCTATATAAAGGTTTCTCATTTCCCTTTACTGCAGTGCATGTGGTTGCAAAAAGGGACTGTCGTCTCTCTGTCAGAAAGTCACACTGCATGGGTTCGTCACCTGCTGGGCAAACCGCTGCTACATGTCCCTCTTCCCGGCAACAGTAACATCCTGTGGGATGGGTCTTCCAGGCCGCTCTCGCCAAACATTAGCAGTAGTCCCGATAATTCCTCTAGTTGCTCCTTGGTCCCTCTCTCCACCCCCATCCCTTGATGCAGTCTTACCTATAGGTGGGGAGGGTCTGGTCTTGGGGTGAAAAGTCTGTGCGTCTCTGGTGGAAGAGGACACATTCTCTGTTGTTAGGTACCTTTCGACCAGGTCTACAAGTTTGTCTGCGGTTTCCGGACCACCATGGTTCACCCATTTCTGCAGGGTGTTAGGAAGAGACCTAAGAAGTTTGTTCATGACTACTCACTCCAAAATTTTTGGTCCGGACAGAGTTTCTGGCTGCAACTATTTCTTAGCCAAATGGATGAGGTCATACATCTGCGACCAAGGTGGCTTCCTCAGCTGATAACTCCAATTGTGGACCCGCTGAGCACGGACATCCAGGGTTACACAAAAACGTGCCAATATTTCCTCTTTTAACCGATCATAGTTTTTCATGTCTGCCAGCTCTAAATCAAAATATGCCTTTTGGGCTTCTCCAGATAATAGGGGGGCCACTAGTCCAGCCCACTGTTCTTTAGGACAACTCTCTCTTTCCGCTGCTCTCTCAAACATGGTCAGAAACATCTCAGGGTCCTCATCTGCAGTCATCTTTGGCAATAAGTGTTGTACCTGAAAAGTCGGTATGTTACTGGCCTGACTCCCAGCCTCGGTCTACTGTCTCTGAAGCTGTTTCACAATGGCCTCCATTTGCTGCTGGTGTCTCTGTTCCAAGCCTGCAATGCTCTCTCGGTGAGCTGCAAGGCTCTCTTGGTAAACCTGTTGTTGAGCTGCCATGCTCTCTTGGTGAGCCTGTTGTTGAGCTGTGTGAGCCTGTTGTTGAGCTGCCATGCTCTCTTGGTGAGCCTGTTGTTGAGCTGCGTGAGCCTGTTGTTGAGCTGCAAGGCTCCGCTGCAAACCTGCATTGGTTTGCTGTTGATTTGCATTTGCTAAAGCCAGCTGTTTCAGTATCTCCTCCATTTTGGGTTTACTTTAACTGCCCAGGGCACTCCACCATGTGTAAGGGGTTTAGCTCGGTAGCGGGGGTGTGTGACCCCCTGGATGGGTTCACTACACACTGAACGATACAGAGAAACAGCCGAAGACAGTTGAAAACAAAGAATTTGGTTTATTCTTCCATCTTGCTGGAAACAAGTGCAAGCATCCAAACAGCATAAACAAAATCAAACATAAAATAAACCCAGGCCACTTGGGGCGTCTACCTTCACCACACAGGAACCTATCTATGGAGTCTGGCACAGCCTACTGCTGAGCAGACTCTGCTGGTCATACAGCAAAAAAACAAATAGTCTTTTTGATTTTTATCACACAGAAAAATCAACAGCACCTCACCTCTTCAGAAGTATTTCTGCTCACGGCTCTCCTTCACTCAAAAAGCCTCAGGATGCAGCAATCAGTAGTAATCCTCTGGATTACTTATAGAGGCCTTAATTGCCTCATTCTGAACAGCTGAAGTCTTCCAACACCCTTAAACCTTTCTGGCTACTTCTGCAGCCGACGCCTGATAATAATTGGTGTATTGTCTAAACAAGGCAGAAATGCATCTCCCATCTGTGACAACACCCACAGATTTACCTGACTTCCTGTTACAATATATATATATATACACTGGCCCAGATTCACGTAGGGCGGCGTAACTTTAAGCGGGCGTAGCGTATCATATTTACGCTACGCCACTGCAACTTAGAGAGGCAAGTGCAGTATTCACAAAGCATTTGCGTCCTAAGTTACGGCGGCGTAGCGTAAATGTGCCGGCGTAAGCGCGCCTAAATCAAATGAGGAAGAAGTGGGCGTGTTTTATGTAAACTAATCATGACCCCACGTAAATGACACTTTTTACGAACGGCGCATTCGCGTATCGTTCCGTAGGTTCGTTTCCGTTCGTTTTTCGTAAGACGCCCGTTTTCCTGTTCGTTCCCGTTCGTTTTTCGTACGACGCGATTTTTTCGTATTCCGATCGTTTCGTATTTTGGTTACCGTTTTATTTTCGTACATGCAGGATGGTTCATTATTCTGTTTAACTCATGTTCGTTACTTGTTAGACAATAATTTTCGTGAATTTTCATCGTTTTGTACTTTCGGAAATATATCGCGGGATTCGCGGCACTTTCAACACGCGGCTCATCCATATTAACTATTGTTAAGCCCCATACACTTGGTCAGACTTTTTTAACAACAAACATAAAAACGATCGTTTTACCGAACGTTCGTTCGTTTTTAAACTCCATCAGAAAACCATTTTTGGGTTCCAGGTTCAAAAGTCTGGCCAACTGATCTCCCTTCAGACGAAAATCCACAGAAAAGTTTATTTGGCTTTACTGTACTACTGTACTCAGCACAAAAGAGAAGCTGCTTCACTAACTAACTACACTCACTGCCCATTCAAAAAAACGAAAATTACATCTATAACAAAAGATTTGTATTCTGTATTTTGAAACCAAATTACGAACAGAAAAAAGGAATTCAGAATACAGAATACAAATCTTTTGTTATAGATGTCATATGAACATACGAACAGAAAAAGGATTCAAACAAAATACAGAATGAAAATCTTTTGTTAGATGTCATATGAACATACGAACAGATCAAGGATTCAAACAAAATACAGAATGCAAGTCTTTTGTTATAGATGTCATTTTCGTTCTTTTGCTGTTTTCGTTTTGTCGTATTTTCGTCGGATCGTTCGTTCGTATTTGCGGTTGTTCGTTATGCGGCTCATTCAAAATCCCGTCGTTTTCGTATTTTGGTGCTTTAATTTTTTCTTATGTACACATTATTCTGCGGGTACGAAAATGAATATTTTCGTACGAAAATAACATTCGTACGAACGGGAATGCACATATCTAATAGCTAGGCCAGTGTACTCCAGTCCTGAAAGACTCATCTGATCTCTGCTGTTAGAACAGCACCCCAAACAGCCCTTGTTAGGGCTAATCAATCAGTCTGCTTTGTTTTCTCTGTAATCTGTGCTGCGTGGTTTACAGAGAGAGAGAGAGAGAGAGAGAGTAATTTTTTGGAGTTAGGCAGGCTAGTCAGTTAATGTTACAGTGTGTAGAGGATATATATACATCCCAGGAGTTGTACATATATTTATACACTGTATAGTTTAGTTAGATTAGAGGTGCAGGGTGCTGTGTAATATAAAGGGGTCCAGTGGTGCAGGGTGCTATGTAAAGGGGCCCAGAGCTGTGGGGTGCTGTGTAATGTAAGGGGCCCAGTGGTGCAAGCTGCTGTGTAATAATATAAAGGGGTCCAGTGGCGCTGGGTGCTATGTAGAGGGGCCCAGAGCTGTGAGGTGCTGTGTAATGTAAAGGTCCCAGTGGTGCAAGCTGCTGTGTAATATAAAGGGGCTCAGTGGTGCAAGCTGCTGTGTAATGTAAAGGGGTCCAGTGGTGCTGGGTGCTATGTAGAGGGGCCCAGAGCTGTAGGGTGCTGTGTAATGTAAGGGGCCCAGTGGTGCAAGCTGCTGTGTAATATAAAGGGGCCCAGTGGTGCAAGCTGCTGTGTAATATAAAGGGGCCCAGTGGTGCAAGCTGCTGTGTAATATAAAGGGGTCCAGTGGTGCTGGGTGCTATGCGAGGGGCCCAGAGCTGTGGGGTGCTGTGTAATGTAAGGGGCCCAGTGGTGCAAGCTGCTGTGTAATATAAAGGGGACCAGTGGTGCTGGGTGCTATATAGAGGGGCCCAGAGCTGTGGGGTGCTGTGTAATTTAAGGGGCCCAGGCTCACAGTGTAAACTGTGCCCACCTGCCAGTGCCACATCTCATTTATATAGTGTTGGCACAGTTGATAAGATATAAAAACAAAATTCACTGCAATACATAATAGTAGTCTTTTGTCTGCCAGGGTGTCTTTGCCTCACAGGGTAAACTGTGCCCACCTGCCAGTGCCACATCTCATATATATTTTGTTGGCACAGTAGATAACATTTAAAAAAAAAAATCACTGCAATAGAGAATAGTAGTCAGTTGTCTGCCAGCGTGTCTCAGGCTCACAGCATTTACTGTGCCAACTTGCCCATGCAGTGCCACCACTCATATCTAGTGTCACAGTAGATTACATTAAAAAAAATGCAGGGGGTCCAGAACTGTTAGGGGGGTGTATGTGTAACATACAGGTGTCTAGAGCTATGGGGGGCTGTGTAATGTAAAGGGGTCCAGAGGTGCAAGGGGCTGTGTAATGTAAGGGGCCCAGTGGTGCAGGGGGCTGTGTAATGTAAAGGGGCCCAGAGGTGCAGGGTGCTGTGTAATATAAAGGGGTCCAGTGGTGCAGGGTGCTGTGTAATAAAAAGGGACCCAGAGGTGCAGGGTGCTGTGTAATGTAAAGGGGTCCAGAGGTGCAGGGTACTGTTCAATATAAGGGGCCCAGTGGTGCAGGGTGCTGTGTAACGTAAGGGGCCCAGTGGTGCAGGGGGCTGTGTAGTGTAAAGGGGCCCAGAAGTGCAGGGTGCTGTGTAATGTAAAGGGGCCCAGAGGTGCAAGGGGCTGTGTAATGTAAGGGGCCCAGTGGTGCAGGGGGCTGTGTAGTGTAAAGGGGTCCAGAGATGCAGGGTGCTGAGTAATGTAAAGGGGCCCAGAGGTGCAGGGTGCTGTGTAATATAAAGGGGTCCAGTGGTGCAGGGAGCTGTGTAATAAAAAGGGACCCAGAGGTGCAGGGTGCTGTGTAATGTAAAGGGGTCCAGAGGTGCAAGGTGCTGTGTAATATAAAGGGGTCCAGAGGTGCAGGGGGCTGTGTAATGTAAAGGGGCAACACAGAGAGAGGAATCTAAAGAAGAGGAGTCAGAGGAGGAAGGTGGCTTTGAGGAGGTGGAAGACCAACCACAGCAGGCGTCCCAGGGGGCTTGTTGTCACCTTTCAGGGACCCTTGGTGTTGTACGTGGCTGGGTGGAGGAAGAGACATTCAATGATGTCAGTGAGGACAAGGAACGGGACATAGCTAGCTTGGTATCCAACCTTGTGTAAATGGGGAGTTTGCGGTTGTGCAAATGGACTGTTTGCGGTTGTTTGCGGTGCGTTAAATGGGGAGTTTGGTCTGTCACTGTGAACCCTAACCCTAACCCTGTCTGTAACCCTAACCCTGTCTGTAACCCTAACCCTAACCCTTACACTACCTGATCAATACAACATCATACCTGATGTTTTAAAGCACGTTATTCCAAACAATTTAGGAATGTTAGGTGATTTATGCCCTTTAAGGATTAAAAACGGACTCTGCGACAACTACGTAATTTTCCATGGGAGTTTTGCCATGGATCCCCCTCCAGCATGCCACAGTCCAGGTGTTAGTCCCTTTGAAACAACTTTTCCATCACTATTGTGGCCAGAAAGAGTCCCTGTGGGTTTTAAAATTCACCTCCCCGCTGAAGTCTATGGCATTCGCCCGTTCGCGAACATTTGCGGAAGTTCGCGTTTGCGAACGCAAAATTTTAGGTTCGCGACATCACTATTCCCTAATTACCCTGATTGTAATTTGCTGTGAATTTCCCCTTTGTCCCCATGCATGTTGTAAGCTTTGAACAGTCCTTTTGTGGCCTACATGCATCTTTCCCTTCACTAACCTGTCCAGCATGCTATCCTAGGCCCAAAAACACCTAGCCTAGTCTGTTTACAACCAGATTTTTGTCTGCTCCATTGTAGTTCTGCCCCCCCCCCCTTAAAATGTGTCCCAATGTATTTTTGCTCATTCAATTTAGGCAGAGTGCTAGAGGTTTTTTTTCTGGGCCTAAACTCAGCTAGAACCCCCCCCCCCCCTTTAAAATGTGTCCCAATGTATTTTTGCTCATTCAATTTAGGCAGAGTGCTAGAGTTTTTTTGTTTTTGGGCCTAAACTCAGCTAGACCCCCCCTAAAATGTTTAATGGCCCATCAGAGGGGTGAGGAGATAAGTGGGCCTTTTTTATTTTTGGCATGAAAAACTCACTCCAATAATAAATGGTATACTGATGTTGGACAAGGATGTCTTTTTGTAATGTGATTGCAATGTTTATGTGCCAAAGTACTACCGTATTTATTGCGGTATAACGCGCTCCCGCGTATACCGCGCACCCCTAAAGTAGCCCCGAATCCTGTGGAAAAAACGTTTTTTTTGTACTTACAGTTTTGGTGTCTTGCGCGGCGTCCATCGGCGGCCTCCTCGGGTCCGGCATCCGTCTGCGGCTTCGGGTGTCCACTTCGTCGGGTCCGGCGTCCTTCTGCGGCTTCGGGTGTCCTCTTCGTCGGGTCCGGGGTCCGTCTGCGGCTTCGGGTGTCCTCTTCGTCGGGTCCGGCGTCCTTCTGCGGCGACCTCCCCGCTCGTTTCCCGTGCCGAGTTTGAATACTGCGCCGACATATACAGAGCGCAGTACACTCGTGTATTGTCGGGCAGGCTCGGCAACTCTCGCGCTGACGTCCTGTACGTCCAGGACGTGAGCGCGGAAGGAGCCGAGACTGCCCGACTATACCCGAGTGTACTGCGCTCGTTATATGTCGGCGCAGTATTCAAAACTCGGCGCAGGAAAGCGGGTATCGGCGTATACCGCGCACCCACGATTTTGCCCTGATTTTCAGGGCAAAAAAGTGCGCGGTATACGCCGATAAATACGGTAATTATTTTTTTTTTGTTTGACTCCACAGTTCCTTTCATGCCACAGGAATGGCAGACTGTGGCTTCCAATTTGCCCAGCGGTGGGGGACTTCCCGAACTGCGGAGGGGCAATAGACGGGAAACATGTCCGCATAGTGCCGCCACCCCTTTCATGGGTCATACTATTATTAGACATGTGCAATTAGTTTAGTTTCTAATTAGTTTTTTAACGAAAATTCAGAAATTCGTTAATTCCGGAATTTTCGTATTAACAAATTTTTTAATTTCCGAATTATCGGACTTCCGAGATTTCGAATTACCGAATTTTTAATTTCCGAATTTTCGTATAATACGAACATTTTTTGTTTTTTCTTTTATTTTCAAATTTTCGAAATTCGAAATGTCGAAATGTCTAAAATTTGGAATTTCTAAAATTCGGAATTTCTAAAATTAAAAAAAACGTATTTCCGAAAATTAGAATTTCCGAAACACGGAAATACGAAAATTCGGAAATGAAAAAAATCGGAAATACGAAAATTCATTTTTTATTTTCCAAGTTTCACATTTTTCAATTTCAAAGTTTTCATTTTCGAATTTTTCAATTTTGAAATTTTGAAATGTCAAATTTTCTAATTTTTCATTTTTCGAATTTTTCATTTTCAAATTTTGAATTTTCAAAATTAAAAAATCGAAAATGAAAAATTTGAAATTGTAACATTCAAAAATCTAAAGTTCGAAAATCTAAAATTCGAAAATGGTAAATTTCCGAATTTTTTGAATTTCCGATATTTTTTTTTCATTTTCGTTTCATTTGTTTTTTTTTCAGAAATTTTGTTTTTTCATTTTTTTTTTGCTTTTTCAGAATTTTCGAATTTCCTGAATTTACAAAATTACGAAAAAAGCAAAAAAAGAATAAAACCAGAAAAACAATTTTTTTTGGCAGTGCACATGTCTGACTATTATAACTATAAAGGTTTTAATAGTATTGTGTTGATGGCGGTGGTGTTGGCACAGTACAAGTTTTTGTAATGTGGACGTGGGGAAGAACGGCCGGATGTCTGACGGCGGAGTGTTCGTGCACACGGAGTTTGCTCAACGTCTCCAGACTGGTGGCCTGGCACTGCCACAGGATGAAGAGAATGTGGAGGGTCTCCCTTTCGTGTTTGTGGCAGATGAAGCGTTTGGACCACACTGATGAGGCGTTTCCCCAAAGAACCTCACCCTGAGGAGGGTTTTTAATTACCGGCTGGCCAGAGCCCGGAAGGTTGTCGGGAATGCCTTCGGGATAATGGCCAGCCGGTTCCGCCTGTTCCAGACAGCAATGAACATGGCGGAATATAAAATGAACACTGTGGTGTTTGCCTGTTGCATTCTGCACAACTTTTTGCGCAGGCATTCAGAATATATCTAATGAACAGTGGGCCTGAGGCCGGACAACCATCACCGAACCTAATTGGCCTGGACACTGGCCGTACTGGCTTGGCACCCGGAACTGCTCATGATGCATGAGACAAATATGTGGAATACTTTGCGAGTAGGGGGGCCATTGCTATGCCAGACCACATTTATTTTTAATAAAAAATAAATAAAAAATAAAATAATAATTTGATCTTTGAAATTACAGTTTTGTCATTCTTGCTTGGGTTTCTGTTATCTGTCTCCCTGGTTCTCCAACTAGTGCACTTGTAGTGCCAAATGTATTTCTTTGTTTTAGTAAATAACCACAATTGTCACAGTAATCACTCACTTTTTAACCACTTAAGCCCCGGACCAAAATGCAGGTAAAGGACCAGGCCCCTTTTTGCGATTCGGCACTGCGTCGCTTTAACTGACAATTGCGCGGTCGTGCGACGTGGCTCCCAAACAAAATTGTCATCCTTTTTTTCCCACAAATAGAGCTTTCTTTTGGTGGTATTTGATCACCTCTGCGGTTTTTATTTTTTGCGCTATAAACAAAAATAGAGCGACAATTTTGAAAAACATTTAATATTTTTTCGTTTTTGCTATAATAAATATCCTCCAAAAATATATAAAAAAAAAAAAATTTTCCTCAGTTTAGGCCGATACGTATCTTCTACATATTTTTGGTAAAAAAAATCGCAATAAGCGTTTATCGGTTGGTTTGCGCAAAATGTATAGTGTTTACAAAATAGGGGATAGTTTTATTGCATTTTTATAAAAAAAAAATGTACTACTAATGGCGGCGATCATCGATTTTTTACGTGACTGCGACACTTCGGACAATTTTCACACATTTCTGGGACCATTGTCATTTTCACAGCAAAAAATGCATTTGAAATGCATTGTTTATTGTGGAAATGACAGTTGCAGTTTGGGAGTTAACCACAGGGGGCGCTGAAGGAGTTATGTTTCACCTAGTGTGTGTTTACAACTGTAGGGGGGTGTGGCTGTAGGAGTGACATCATCGATTGTGTCTCCCTATAAAGGGGATGACACGATCGATGCAGCCGCTACAGTGAAGCACGGGGCTCTCCCTGTTCTTTAGCTCCGGGGACTGATCGCAGGACCCCAGCGGCGATCGGGTCCGCGGGTCCCCCGCGGTCCTGGTCCCGGAGCTTTGGAACGGGTCGCGGGCGCGTGCCCGCGACCCACGACTGGGTAGATGTACAGGACGTACCTGTTCGTACATTTGCCCAGCCGTGCCATTCTGCTGACGTATATATGCAGGAGGTGTACAAACTGGTTTTGAACATCGAAAGAAGAAGCCACATAAATTTTTTTTGTGTTTTTATCCTATGCACAACTTGTGCATTTTTTTAAAATTTTCTGGTAAAAAAAAATGTTTTTTATTTTTTTGTGGCCTAAAACCAGGCTTTTTACAAACAAACAAATATCTACAAACAATGGAACTTACAAAGTTCAACCTTATTAGAAACACATGTGATGGGGTGATGTCACCCCGGAACAAGCCAAAATTTGAAGATGCACACATTTTGAGAGGCAAAATGGGGTTTTGTATCCTGACCCATGCCACAAGTGAACATGTGCTATCTGCCATCATGGGGGATCATTGGATGTGTTTTGGGGGTGCAACCCTTCCTCTCACCTACTTGAGTAGCGGAAGGGGTTGCACCCACAAGCACAGACAATAGATATCCTGTGATGGCAGATAGCAATGTTAACACACTGGGGGCTGATTTACCATTGTCACTGCGCTGCGCCGGTTCATGCCTTAATTAGTGCGCTGGATGAATCCCTAATTGGGCGCATGAACCGGGCGCAGCAGCAGCGCAATGCAATTGATAACTCCCTATTAAAGTCTATGGGGGAATCAAAAGTGTTATTTTAAAAGGCTATCTTGCAAGTTTTGTCCTAAAAAGTGTTTGGGGGACCTCAGTCCTGCCCCAGGGGACATGTATCAATGTTTTTTTTTATTTTTAAAAACGAACGTTTTTTCGGGAGCAGTGAATTTATTAATGCTTAAAGCAATGAAAGTGAAATATTCCTTTTAAACTTCGTACTTAGGGGGGGTTGTAAAGTCAGCAAGTGAAATAGCGCATTTTTCCGCACTTAGAACTGTCCCTGCACAAAATGACATTCAGAAGGAAAAAAGTCATTTAAAATTCACACGCGGCAATAATGAATTGTCGGCTCTGGCAATTCAAAAGGGATTCATTCATAAAGAAAAAAAACCGTACCAGGCCACATGCCCTCAACATGTGGAGGATGTCCCCATGTTGATGGGGACAAGGGCCTCACCCCACAACCCTTGCCCCAGTGGTTGTGGGGGTCTGCGGCGGGGGGCTTATCAGAATCTGGAAGACCCCTTTAACAAAGGGGGACCCCCAGATCCTGCCCCCCCCTGTGTGAAATGGTAATGGGGTACATTGTACCTCTACCATTTCACAAAAAAAAAAGTGTCAAAAGTGTTAAAAATGACAGTAGCCAGTTTTTGACAAATCTTTTATTCTCTTCTTTCTGCGGTTCTTCTTTTCTTCTTTCATTCGGGTTTCTTCCTCTGCTTCTTTCTTGGGTCTTCTCGTCTCATCTTGCCCACGTCTTCCTCCCATGTTCCTCTCCTTCTGTCGGCCTTCTCGTCCACATCTTGCCCGGCGTCTTCTCCTATCTTCTTCTCCGTCCGTCGGCCTTCTCGTCCACATCTTTTTCTTCCCCGGACGCAGCGCTTGAAATTGAATTCGCCGCCGTGTGCCGCTCCTGGGACCCGCCCCCCTCTGACGCCACAAGTAAACTCATTAGAAAATCATGTGCGTCAGAGGGGGGCGGGGGTCACAGAGCGTCACACGGTGGGGTAATTCAATTTCAAGCGCGCCGTCCAGAGAAGAAGAAGCCGCCGCACTATGCGGATGAGCTTCCAATTGAAGTTCCCGCCGTATGACGCTCCTGAGACCCCGCCCCCCCCCTCTGACGCACATATACCACACGCAGACTTTCATATGAGTTTACCTGTGGCGTCAGAGGGGGGCGGGGTCTCAGGAGCGGCACACGGCTGGGTCTTCAATTTCAAACGCAGCGCCCAGAAGAACAAGAAGATGTTGACGAGAAGGCCGACGGACAGAGAAGAAGATGGGAGAAGACGTCGGGCAAGATGTGGACGAGAAAACCCAAGAAAGAAGCAGAGGAAGAAACCAGAATGAAAGAAGAAGAAGAACCGCGGAAAGAAGATTTTATTAAAAGATTTGTCAAAAACCGGCTACTGTCATTTTTAACACTTTTGACACTTTTTTTTGGTGAAATGGTAGGGGTACAATGTACCCCATTACCATTTCACATGGGGGGGCCAGGATTTGGGGGTCCCCCTTGTTAAAGGGGTCTTCCAGATTCTGATAAGCCCCCCCGCCCGCAGACCCCCACAACCACTGGGCAAGGGTTGTGGGGATGAGGCCCTTGTCCCCATCAACATGGGGACATCCTCCCCATGTTGAGGGCATGTGGCCTGGTACGGTTCAGGAGAGGGGGGCGCACTTTGTCCCCCCTCTTTTCTGCGGCCGGCCAGGTTAACGTGCTCGGATAAGGGTCTGGTGTGGATTTTTAGGGGGACTCCACGCCATTTTTTTTTTTATTTGGGGTGGGCCTGGTATGGATATTTGGGGGGACCCCACGTAATTTTTTTTTAAGGCGGGGTTCCCCTTAATATCCATTCCAGACCTGAAGGGCCTGGTAATTTAATTTGGGGGAACCCCCACACATTTTTTTTTAGTTTTAATGAGCAATGACTATTCTTTAAAGCCAAGAGTACTTTTAAATTACTTTTTTATTCACTTCAGAAATGACATCTTGTACAGGGACAGTTCTAAGCACGGGAAACATGCGTGTACCCCCCCTCCCCCACTGTATAAAATTTAAAGGAATTTTATTGTTTCACTTTAACCACTTTCCCATACCGCGCCAATTCTGGCATTTCTCTCCTTCATGTAAAAATTATATTTATTTCTGTGAAATTACTCAGGACCCCCAAACATTATATATATTTTTTTAGCCAGACACCCCTAGGGAATAAAGTGGCGGTCATTTTTTATTTGATTTCAATGGTATTTTCTCAATAATTGTTCTAACGCCTTTTTTTTTTGGCCCCAAAAAAAAACGGTTTCATGAATTAAAAAATAAACAACACAGTAAAGTTAGCCCATTTTTTATGGATAATGTGAAAGATGATGTTATACCGAGTAAAATAGATACCTAACTTGTCACGCTTTAATATTGCACACACTACATGGAATGGCGCCAAACTTCGGGACATAAAAATATCCATAGGCGATGCTTGATTTTTTTTACAGGGTTACCAGTTCAGAGTTACAGAGGAGGTCTAGGGCTAGAATTAGTTCTCTCGCTCTAACGCACGCGTTAATACCTCACGTGTGGTTTGATGGTGTTTAATATGTGGGCGGGGACTTAAATGATGTTCGCTTCTGAGTGCGAGCTACTAGGGACAGGGGCGTTTTATTTATTTTTACTTCAAGCCTGTCCACCAATACCCCCCCCCCCCAACAGGCCATGTTTGCAGGTTTTCCTTCATCTTGCACATGTGCTTTAAAAGACAGTCTGGACAGCAATTCTTGATAAGAGAAATCCACAAAACATGTCCTGTCGGGGGTACTTGAGGGCTGAGGACTACTGCAGTAAAAAGAAAATACTTACCACTTTTAGGTAGATTCACAAAAAGTTAGGCCGGCTTATCTACAGATAAGCCGACCTAACTCTGAATCTAAGCCGACATATGTTTAAGTGTATTCTCTAACAGAGATACACTTAAACATATCTAAGATAGGACGGCTTGCGCCGTCCTATCTTAGATTGCAATGTTTTGGCTTACCGCTAGGTGGCGCTTACATTGCGGCCGGCCTAGATTATGTAAATGAGAATTTACGACGATTCCCAAACAAACGCGAGCCCGCTGCAGTTGATTAACGTTGTTTCCGTACGCGATAGGCTGCCTAAAGTTATTCCACCTATGAGGTGGAATAACAATGTTAAGTATGGCCGCCGTTCCCGCCGCGAGGTTCGAATTTTTTACGTCGTTTGCGTAAGTCGTCCGCAAATCGGGATTTACGGCGTTTACGTACGCGTCTAAATCAATAGGCCCATACGGCCTACTTAGCCGCAATGCGCACTGGGAAATGTAGTTGCCCGGCGCATGCGCAGTGACAAAAAACGTCAAAAAACATGTGGTCAAGCCTCATTTCCATACAACACGCCCCCCTCCAAGTCATTTGAATTAGGCGCGCTTACGCCCGCTCGTTTTAGGCTACGCCGCCGAAAATTAGCAGGTAAGTGGTTTGAGAATCACTACTAGCCTAAATAATTTACGGCGTTGTAGCCTAAAAAGACTAGGCTAGGCCGTCCTAATTTTAGGCCAACCTACGTGAATCTACCTAGTTGTCTTTAATTTCCTGGTGATTAAACATGGCAAACTTTTCATGCGTACACACCAGGAAAGAAGCTTAGACAAAAATCACACCTAATTTGTTAGGCCAAACCTATTTCAGCTGCAGCTATCAAAATCTGTAGCATGAAAAAGTAACAAAAAACAAACTTCAAAATTTGAAAGTAATTTTTATTGGTCAACAAAACAAGGAAAGCAAAAAAGACAAACAAACAAAAACACACACACAAACATAAATACATTTAAAAAATCTAAATAAACATAGGTTAACCGTCCCAACATCTTCAGAAATATTTTTCAAAATAAGACAAATACATCAAATTGAACATCATTTAAAAATAAACAAAAAACATTGGCAAAATAAAAATAAACATGCTCCAAAACACATTTCTGTTTAGCAACAACATTCCTGCCAGCCTGCCCCTCTCAGGGCAGCTGAGGACTGCTCTATCCACGCTTTTTATAACATGTGCTTGTGTGCTAGTAATGAAGCAATTGAAATCACTTGAACAAATTTCAGTCTCTAGTTTGGGTGAGCTTGTAAGTGGTTACACCTGATAAGGATGTCCTTAAATTACTAACCCACCCACGCTCTAGGAGCATGCTCAGAGACATCCAAGTGATTTTCACCCTCAAAAAGAAAGTAAAACATTTCTAACTGCCTGAGCATGCTCAGTTCAGCTCACATGCAGGAACAAAGCTGCAATGGCTGCTGAAAGCATGAGAGCTGTGTTTTTTTCCCCTGAACTCATGCTTTCCAGGCTGAAGGGGAGGTCTTAGTGAATTATTACATAACAAAAATAAATAATAATAATTAAAACGCCCCTATCCCTAGTAGCTCCCAGTCAGAAGCGAACACGCACATTTTTTTCAGTTTAACAGTTTAGAGTTACAGATGAGGTCTAGTGCTAAAAGTAGTGCTCTCGCTCTAACGCACGCGTCAATACCTCACATGTGTGGTTTGAACGATGTTTACATATGTGGGCGGGACTTGCGTAAGTCCTGCCCACATATGTAAACACCATTCAAACCACACATGTGAAGGTATTGATGCGTGCGTTAGAGTGAGAGCAATACTTTTAGCACTAGACCTTCTCTGTAACTATAAACTGGTAACCTGAAAAAAAAAAAAAACGTCACCTATGGGGATTTTAAAGTACTAAGTTTGGCGCCATTCCATGAGTGTTTGCAATAGTAAAGCGTGACATGTTAGGTATCTATTTACTCGGTGTAGCATCATCTTTCACAGTATCGCCAAAAATTGGGCTAACTTTAGTGTTTTGTTAATTTTTAACCACTTGAGCCCCAGACCATATTACTGGTCAATGACCGGGCCAGTTTTTGCGATTCGGCACTGCGTCATTTTAACTGACAATTGCGCGGTCGTGCGACGTGGTTCCCAATCAAAATTGGCGTCCTTTTTTTCCCACAAATAGATTTTTTTTTGGTGGTATTTGATCACCTCTGCGTTTTTCTTTTTTTTGCTATAAACAAAAATAGAGCGACATTGTTTTTTACAAAAAAAATAATTTTTACTGTTTGCTTTAATAAATATCCCCAAAATTATCTAAAAATAATCTTTTTTTCCCTCAGTTTAGGCCGATACGTATTCTTCCACATATTTTTGGTTCCAAAAAATCGCAATAAACGTTTGATTGATTTGCGCAAAAGTTATAGCGTCTACAAAATAGGGGTTAGTTTTATGGCTTTTTTATTATTATTTTTTTTTACTAGTAATGGCGGCGATCAGCGATTTTTATCGGTACTGCTACATTATGGCGGACACATTTTTGGGACCATTGGCATTTTTCTAGCGACCAATGTTCTAAAAATGCATTGCTTACTATAAAAATGTCACTGGCAAGGAAAGGGGTTAACACTAGGGGCAAGGGAGGGGTTAATCATGTTCCCTGGGTGTGTTCTAACTGTAAGGGGGGTGGGACTGACTAGGGGAAATGACAGATCGCTGTTCATACATTGTATGAACAGACGATCAGGCATTTCCCCCCTGACAGGACCAGGATAAAGGGGAACTCCGCGCCAAATTTCAAACAAGAAACGGGTCCCCTCCAGGGGTACATTAGGCTCTTCGGCTTGGTCTGGAACGTGAGGGGTTAAACCCACGCCGAAAAACAGCGTGGGGTCCCCCCAGATCCAGACCAAACCCTCATCCCAAGCACGCAGTCTGGCCCGGACAGGAATGGGGGTGGGGATGAGCGAGCGCCCCCCCCCACCCCAAAGCACTCTTGTCCCCATGTCGATAGGGACAAGTGCCTCTTCCCGACAACCCTAGCCGTTGGTTGTCGGGGTATGTGGGAGGGGGGCTTATCAGAATCTGAGAGCCCCTTTAATAAGGGGGCCCCCAGATGTCGGCCCCCCACCCTATGTGAATGAGTATGGGATACATCGTACCCCTACCCATTCACCTGGGGGAAAATTGTAAAGTAAAAAAAACACACCACACACATTTTTTAAATAATTTATTAGTCAGCTCCGGGGCCCCCCTTTCCTCTTTAAGCTCTTTCACAAGGGAGGGTGTCTTCTCTCCCGATCTTCCGCCGGGGCCCTGGGCTTCAACGATTTCTGCCGGGGGAGGGCGCCATCCCTCGGTCTTATCCGGTGCCTTCCGCCGGGGCCCCCCAACCCATTTAAGCTCTTTTACATTAGGGGGGCATCCGGACTTCGGCGACTTCTGCCGGGGGATGGCGCCTATCCCCCGGTCTTTCCGGTGCCTTCCGCCAGGGCTCCGGTCTTGTTCCTCGTCTTCTGCCGGGGGTGCGCCAAATCCCCGGTCTTTTCTCTGCTGTCTTGGCGTTCCCTCTGCTGCCTGTCTCCCCCGCGGAGCCAGGGCTTTCTTTCAGCTTTCTTCTGTGTTCCCTCTTCTGCCTGTCTCCTCCGGGAGCCCAGGGGTTTCTTTCCGCTTTCTTCTCCCTTCTCTTCCATTCGATGTTGACACGACGAGGTCCGGCGCTGAAATGCCATCATGCCCAGGGAATGTGATGTCACATGGGTTGAGGTCACATGGTGGCATTGCCCACCGCTCAGATGGCATTTCAGTGCCGGACCTCGTCGTGTCAACATCGAATGGAAGAGAAGGGAGAAGAAAGCGGAAAGAAAGCCCTGGGCTCCGTGGGGGAGACAGGCAGAAGAGGGAACAGAGAAGAAAGCGGAAAGAAAGCCCTGGCTCCGCGGGGGAGACAGGCAGAAGAGGGAACGCCAAGACAGCGGAGAAAAGACCGGGGATTTGGCGCACCCCCGGCAGAAGACGAGGAACAAGACCGGAGCCCTGGCGGAAGGCACCGGAAAGACCGGGGGATAGGCGCCACCCCCCTCCAGAAGTCGCCGAAGTCCGGATGCCCCCCCTAATGTAAAAGAGCTTAAATGGGTTGGGGGGCCCCGGCGGAAGGCACCGGATAAGACCAAGGGATGGTGCCCTCCCCCGGCAGAAATCGGCAAAGCCCAGGGCCCCGGCGGAAGATCGGGAGAGAAGACACCCCCCTTGTGAAATAGCTTAAAGAAGAAAGGGGGGGCCCCGGAGCTGACTAATAAATGATTTAAAAAATGTGTGTGGTGTGTTTTTTTTACTTTACACTTTTCCCCCAGGTGAATGGGTAGGGGTACGATGTACCCCATACTCATTCACATAGGGTGGGGGGCCGGCATCTGGGGGCCCCCTTATTAAAGGGGGATCGCAGATTCCGATAACCCCCCGCCCGCATACCCCGACAACCAACGGCCAGGGTTGTCGGGAAGAGGCTCTTGTCCCTATCGACATGGGGACAAGAGTGCTTTGGGGTGGGGGGGGCAGTGCCCCCCTCCCCCAAAGCACACACTCCTCCATGTTGAGGGCATGCGGTCTGGTACAGCTCAGGCAGGGGGGGCTGGCGCTCGCTCGTCCCCACCCCCATTCCTGTCCGGCCAGACTGCGTGCTTGGGATGAGGGCTTGGTCTGGATCTGGGGGGAACCCCGCGCTGGTTTTCGGCGCGGGTTTAACCCCTCACGTTCCAGACCAAGCCTAAGAGCCTGGTATGCACCTGAAGGGGAACTCGCGCCGGTTTTTGCTTTGAAATTTGGCGCGGAGTTCCCCTTCATGGTCGGCGCAGGCTGAAAACAGGTCGGAGATTCCTGTGCGCCGCGTCACGCACAGGAATTACAGCTACGCCGCTTGGTATTTACCAAGATTTTCTCGGCGTACTGACAAGGTGCACGGGAAGCCCCGAAATTTCTCTGTACGCATGACCAGTATGCAAATGAACCTCCCGAGGTTCAGGCGTACTGTGTAAGCGTACGGGGATCGGTTCCCTAAAATCACTTTCACTTTCAATTCGGCCCGCAACACACATTCAAACACATGTCACTACATTTCCCCCGCATCACCCCACCTCCCCCCCTAATAAACTCCCGCCCAAATCCCCGCTATTTACATTTCAATATGCTGTGTGCCAGGTCTATAGTAGTGCTCAATGTGCCCTCTCCTGGGCGCACTGAGCACTTTAGTAAATAAAGATATACGCTGCATTGACAGCGTATTTCTTTAGTAAATGTCAAAAACACTTTTACTCTTGCCTGTGCGCCGTGAGTAATGGCGCACAGGCTTGATAAATCAGTCTCACTGTGTGCATCTTCAAATTTTGGCTTGTGGATTATCCAGTGCAAATTTTGGCACATAACACAACATAGAAAAATGTTTGGGGGGGGGGGGTCAGTCTACTATACGGCCCATCATGTCAATGATGTTTTTATATTTTTGTTCAATGACATTCATCCTATTCCTCATAATGTCCATTTCACTACTGCATTCCATTATTTCTTGTATCACAATTTTGGAACTAGCACTGGGGAAAGGTGTCCTAGTAGATGCTGTGATCCCACCATGTTCATCCCCTAAAAAAAAAAAATGGGTTTATTAGAAATGTGCAGGCCTACCTACATCTCTTCTTCCCTGTGAAGCTGTGGTGACAGACACTGACCTGTTGTGCTGATAATCTCCACCTCCCCTTCTTCCACACCTCCTTCTTCCACCTCCCCTTCTTCCACCTCTATTTCTTCCACACCTCCTTGTTCCACACCTCCTTGTTCCACACCTCCTTGTTCCACATCCACCTCCTCCACACGCTGAGGTTGGTGGTGTTTTTCCTGTCTGTGCTTTCTTGCCTCCTCCGAATGATGTTCTCTTCTTTCCCCTAATCAAATGAAAAAAAAGGTATACTCCACACACAGATATTGTAGGGCAGAAATAAAAAACATTGCTTGGAAGTGGGGTACAATTGTCTGTTTTAGATCATTCCTAAAAACATAATTTTTGTTTTTCGGAGTTTCCCCAAGCTGGAATAGTGACGCTTTTTGTCAAAGTGACACACATGGAGGCACCCCAAAAGTATCCTTTGTGTGAGACCATAATAAAAAGGTGATTTATGGGGGACACACAGGTGCTCCTGAGTCCAGATGTGGAAACAGCTGATTATTTTTCTCTCCTTTACACTGTGTGAATGAATCCGGTTTGCATTTCACATTCTACAAGGTCGAACAAACACATCATCTTGACAACAATGTTTATAAATGTTGGTTTACGCCAAATAGGCATGACCACGTGTGCTTTTCCTGGATCTGCAGAAAACATCGGATTTTTAGAGGAACGATGTTTACTACGAACGGAAAATACTACACTTTGCCCAGTTTTAACCTGAAACTTGCCATGTTCAAAACTACAACCAGGCCAAAAAGCACATGGAGAAAAACATGCAAAGATATAATAAAGATAATTGCAACAAACACATGAAAAATATCTACTTTTGTCAATAATTTTCCTGATCTTCCTATACTGCTCTGGCTCCCGCAATTTCAGGTCAGACCACCTTTTACGGAGCTGCTCCTTGGACCTCCTGACCCCAAATTTATCGTAAAAATTCCTTGCCACTTTGTCCATTATTTGGGCCTTCCTCCGATTAGGGGTGTGGTATGGGCCATGATCGCCATCGTAATCTTTCCTCCACAGTATGTCCACCATCTCCACCATCTCTTCAAGTGACATATTCGTGGCTTTGTAGCGTCTGGGCCTGGATTGGGACGTTCCCGCCTCCGGGCTTTCCTCGTCGGGATGGGATATACCACGCACCTGTGACACCGCCATATGGTCGTTTCACAATGATTAGGGGCGTGGAATAGAGGAAAAGGTCCGTCATGGGCGGGCGAAGAGGGCTGCGTTTCACGCATGCACAGGGTATATAAGGAAAACGACGTGACTACGTTTGTTACGCGGAGTCTGCTCCAGCGGAAGTGAGGAACGGCAGAAACTAAAAGGGAAAAATGAGAATGGGGCCAGCAGAGGCCTATATAGACTTGAGTCATGGGATGGGGGATTTATGTTGATTGGACCCTTGAGCAATTTTGGCTTGTGGATTATCCAGTGCAAATTTGGGCACAAAACACAACATAGAAAAATGTTTAGGGGGGGGTCAGTCTACTATACGTCCCATCATGTCAATGATGTTTTTATATTTTTGTTCAATAACATTCATCCTATTCCTCATAATGTCCATTTCACTACTGCATTCCATGATTTCTTGTATCACGATTTTGGCACTAGCACTGGAGAAAGGTGTCCTAGTAGATGCTGTGATACCACCATGTTCATCCCCTAAAAAAAACAAAAAGGGTTTATTAGAAATGTGCATGCCTACCTACATCTCTTCTTCCCTGTGAAGCTGTGGTGACAGACACTGACCTGTTGTGCTGATAATCTCCACCTCCCCTTCTTCCACACCTCAATCTTCCACCTCCCCTTCTTCCACCTCTTTTCATTCCACCTCTCCTTCTTCCACACCTCCTTCTTCCACACCTCCTTCTTCCACATGCTGAGGTTGGTGGTGTTTTTCATGTCTGTGCTTCCTTGCCTCCTCCGAATGATGTCCTCTTCTTTTCCCTAATCAAATGAAAAAAAAAGGTATACTCTGCACACAGATATTGGAGGGCAGAAATAGAAAACATTGCTTGGAAGTGGGGTACAATTGTCTGTTTTGTATAATTCCTAAAAACATCACTTTTTGAGTTACCCCAAGCTGAAATACTGACACTTTTTGTCAAAGTGACACACATGGAGGCAGGGGCGTAACTAGAAATCACAGGGCCCCATAGCAAAATGTTGTATGGGGCCCCCCCCCCTCCAAAAAAAAATGAACTAATGCCATTGAACAACACATTACTACACTCATGTGGCACAGTACCCAAGCAACAGCTTATATTAATTTTGAACAGCAAAACAAAAATGTAAATAACCATATAATAAATAAAATGCAAAATTCAAAGTATTGTGTGCACTACTTTTACTCTTTTATACTCACGATTTGTAAAGGGCAAACAAGGCAAACAAGGCGGTTTAAGAGGAAGATTAACAAGATGACAACCTTGTAAGGGAAGGAATAAATTAGGTCTTACATTCTAATCTATGCACTTTAACTTGGCATTAAAGCGGGAGTTCACCCATTTGTAAAAAAAAAAAAATTCTCCCCTTAGCTTACTGCTCGTTCGGTCTAGGGGAATCGGCTATTTGTATTAAAATATGAGCAGTACTTACCCGTTTTCGAGCTGCATCTTCTTCCGTCACTTCCGGGTATGGGTCTTCGGGAGCGGGCGTTCCTTCTTGATTGACAGCCTTCCGAGAGGCTTCCGACGGTCGCATCCATCGCGTCACTCGTAGCCGAAAGAAGCCGAACGTCGGTGCGGCTCTATACTGCGCCTGCGCACCGACGTTCGGCTTCTTTCGGAAAATCGTGACGCGATGGATGCGACCGTCGGAAGCCTCTCGGAAGCCTGTCAATCAAGAAGGAACGCCCATTCCCGAAGCCCATACCCGGAAGCGACGGAGAGGATGCATCTTGTAAACGGGTAAGTACTGCACATATTTTTAAATAAATAGCCGATTCCCCTAGTAAAAACGAGCAGGAATCTAAGGGGGAAAAGTGCCCTCTAAGGGTGAACCCCCGCTTTAACATCTTCATTCTTCCCACTGATCACCAATGTAAGGAACATTCTTCTCACTGATCACCAATGTAAGGAACATTCTTCCCACTGATCACCAATGTAAGGCACATTCTTCCCACTGATCACCAATGTAAGGGACATTCTTCTCACTGATCACCAATGTAAGGCGCATTCTTCCCACTGATCACCAATGTAAGGAACATTCTTCCCACTGATCACCAATGTAAGGAACATTCTTCCCACTGATCACCAATGTAAGGAACATTCTTCCCACTGATCACTAATGTAAGGAACATTCTTCCCACTGATCACCAATGTAAGGAGCATTCTTCCCACTGATCACCAATGTAAGGGACATTCTTCCCACTGATCACCAATGTAAGGGACATTCTTCTCACTGATCACCAATGTAAGGAGCATTCTTCCCACTGATCACCAATGTAAGGGACATTCTTCCCACTGATCACCAATGTAAGGGACATTCTTCCCACTGATCACCAATGTAAGGAACATTCTTCTCACTGATCACCAATGTAAAGGACATTCTCCCCACTGACCACCAATGTAAGGGACATTCTTCCCACTGATCACCAATGTAAGGAACATTCTTCCCACTGATCACCAATGTAAGGAACATTCTTCCCACTGATCACCAATGTAAGGAACATTCTTCTCACTGATCACCAATGTAAGGCGCATTCTTCTCACTGATCACCAATGTAAGGGACATTCTTCCCACTGATCACCAATGTAAGGAACATTCTTCTCACTGATCACCAATGTAAGGGACATTCTTCCCACTGATCACCAATGTAAGGAACATTCTTCCCACTGATCACCAATGTAAGGAACATTCTTCCCACTGATCACCAATGTAAGGAACATTCTTCTCACTGATCACCAATGTAAGGAACATTCTTCCCACTGATCACCAATGTAAGGAACATTCTTCTCACTGATCACCAATGTAAGGCGCATTCTTCTCACTGATCACCAATGTAAGGGACATTCTTCCCACTGATCACCAATGTAAGGCGCTTTACCGTAATTTTTGTGGAGGAATTCGGCCGATAGTGGGGCGCTTTTAACCCCCGCTAGTGTCCGAAAAAGTGATAAAACAACCCGCAAAGTGCCGCTACATTTCAATGGGCACCACTCCAAAGATGCTGCTTGCAGGAAATTTTTTAACGTCCTACCAGCGCATCGCCTCAGTGTGAAAGTACTCGGGCTTTCACATTTACACTACAGGGGAGACGTTTTACAGGCGCAATTTTTATCCCAAAAGCGCATGAAAAACTTCCCAGTGTGAAAGGGGACTTGGGGAAAAGCACTCAGTGTATACATTTCCTATATATATATATATATATATATAGGAAATAACACTCACTTATCCCAGGTTCACACTGACAGCGGGAATGAAATCCTGCAAGTTCAGCTAAACTCACACAATTTCATGCCCGCATGTCAGTGCGAGTTTGGCGGGCGCTTTCAGAGACATCTGTGGGGGTCGCTGCACACATGTCTATGGAAATTGCACCCAGAAGTCACTAAAAGTTGTACAGAAACTACTTTTGGGAATCGGTGCGGTGCCACAAATGGGGCATCGCACTGATTCAGGTAGTGCCATTGCCATGTGATTTGACATGTCAAATCGCATGGCAAATTGCTCCAATGTGAACCAGGGCTAAGTGCTATTCCCTATATAACACTGATATCTATACACTGTGTGCATTGAGTGGCATTCAGTGTACCAGATATCAGTGTGCACTAGTGAATAGCACCTGCCCTGACCTGCCACCTGGTAAATAGGCACACAGCACAGGGCAAGAAGGAAGGAACCAGGCAGTAACACTCAGCATGGCCCTTATAACAGCACAGACACAGTAACTGCAGTGATTTCATTATCACACTGACGTGCTGCTGCACACAAGGCAGGTCAATGTGGATGCAGGGGTGGATCCAGAGTCTAGTTTCGGGAGGGGCACTGCCAGAAAATAAAGTGTACCTGTACGCCATATTGTGCAATAGCCAGCAAAGGCACACGTGCTGATTGGCCAGAGGGGGAGCCAATCAGCGGGTCCAGCAGACGTGATGTCCGCCGGCCACCTGCAATCTCTCCCCACAGAGATAGAACAGCGGTCTGCTGATGTAAACAAGCAGATCGCTGTTCTGTCAGAGATGAACAGAGTGATCTTGTGTTCCTGCTAACCAGGAACACGGATCACTCTGTTCATCTAGTGAGTCCATCCCCACACAGTTAGCAAGCACACCCTAGGGACACAGTTAAAGCGGGAGTTCACCCATTTATTAAAAAAAAAAAAATTCTCCCCTTAGATTCCTAGATTCGGTCTAGGGGAATCGGCTATTTGTATTAAAATATGAGCAGTACTTACCCGTTTTCGAGATGCATCTTCTTCCGTCGCTTCCGGGTATGGGTCTTCGGGAGCGGGCGTTCCTTCTTGATTGACATTCTTCCGAGAGGCTTCCGACGGTCGCATCCATCGCGTCACTCGTAGCCGAAAGAAGCCGAACGTCGGTGCGGCTCTATACTGCGCCTGTGCACCGACGTTCGGCTTCTTTCGGAAAATCGTGACGCGATGGATGCGACCGTCGGAAGCCTCTCGGAAGACTGTCAATCAAGAAGGAACGCCCATTCCCGCAGCCCATACCCGGAAGCGACGGAGAAGATGCATCTCGTAAACGGGTAAGTACTGCACATATTTTAAAACAAATAGCCGATTCCCCTAGAGAAAACGAGCAGGAATCTAAGGGGAAAAAGTGCCCTCTAAGGGTGAACCACCGCTTTAACTCTTTGATCACCCTTGATGTTAACTCTTCCCAGCCAGTTTCAGTAAAGTGACAGTGCATATTTTTTAGCACTGATCACTGTATTAGTGTAACTGGTCCCCAAAAAGTGTCAGTTAGGTGTCCGATCTGTCCGCCATGATGTTGTAGTCCCACTAAAAAATTACTGATGGCCGCCATTACTAGTAAAATATAAATAAAAATACCATAAATATATCCCCTATTTTGTAGATGCAATAACTTTTGTGCAAACCAATCAATATACATAATTTATTGGGATTTTTTTTACCAAAATTAGGTAGCAAAATATATATTGGCCTAAATTGAGGAAGACTTTTTTTTTATAGCAAAAAAAATTATCAGTTTGTTTATATTGCAAAAAATAAAATATCACGTAAAGTGCTATTAGTGGAAAAAAAGGACATACATTTTACTTGGGTACAGCGTTGCACGGCCACGCAATTGTCAGTCAGTTACAGTAACACATCGCAGTATTGCAAAAAATGGCCTGTTCACGGGGGTAAAACTTCCCGGAGCTGAAGGGGTTTAGATTGAACAAAACTAAAAAGGCAGCATTTGTTTTTCATAAATAATGGCAGTATGGCACGCAATATTTCGCAATTTTACACAATCAATAATTCTTTTACTCACTTTTTTTTGGGGTGCTCTGGTGGGGGGGAGGGGGGCTCCCATGTAATGGAGATCACTGTCTGCAGTGCAGCTGGCAGTATGATGACAGTGACACACAGTCACTGCTTCTTCCTGTGTTCAGGCCATGCTGTGGACAGTGGAGAAGATGGAGGCAGGAGGTGGGTGGAGTCAACACTCACACTCGGGGCGGAGAATGAAGAAGGCTCTGCAGCTGCTCTGCTGGGGCTCTCCTCCTCATCAGCAGTGGCTCCAGGCTCCAGCCTCCGACGTGACTGACGTCACTGGTTGCTACACGCCAAGCGGCACAAGCGTTAGCAACCAGCGGCGCAGCTCCACCCACCTCCTCCCTCCAGCGCGGCATAATGACAGAGTCTCTCTCTCACCGCCGCTGATTATACAGATGTGAGAGAGAGAGACTCTGTCGGGACTCGGGAGTCGGGACTGCAGTCAGAGCCGACCCAGGCCCCCCCTCGGGCAGTGACCGACGGACCGAATGGTCAGTCCGCCCCTGCGGCTTGTCGGGAATCTTGCCCTGCCGGGCCCCCCTCGGCTGCGGGCCCCATAGCGGCCGCGTGGGTCGCTATGGCGGTAGTTCCGCCACTGCATGGAGGCACCCCAAAAGTATCCTTTGTGTGAGACCCTAATAAAAAGGTTATTTATGGGCGACACACAGGTGCTCCTGAGTCCAGATGTGTAAACAGCTGCTAATTATCCTCTCCTTTACACTGTGGGAATGAATCCGGTTTGCATTTCACATTCTAGTAAGGTCGAACAAACACATCATCTTGACAACAATGGCCCAGATTCAATAAGCAATTGCGCCTGTGTAACCATAGGTTACACAGCGCAATTGCTTACTTGCTCCGGCGTTACGAGTGCTCCTGATTCAGGAACATCGTAACGCCGACTGCAGCCCAAAATCTGCGTAGCATAAGGCTCTTATGCCACGCATATTTTAGGCTGCATTGTTGCGATGCCCGCTAGGGGGCGCTCCCATTGTGCTCAGTGTATAGTATGCAAATTGCATACTAACACCGATTCACAATGTTGCGCGAGCCCTGCGTACGCAAGTTACGTCGTTTCCGTACGGCGTGTTTAGCGTAAGGCTGCCCCTTCTAATAGTAGGGGCAGCCAATGCTAAAGGATACCCATTGTTCCCGCGTCACGATATTTGAATGTTACGTTGTTTGCGTAAGTGATTCGTGAATGGCTCTGGACGCCATTCACGTTCACTCTGAAGCAAATGACGTCCTTGCGACGTCATTTGCCGCAATGCACGTCGGGAAAGTTTCCCGACGGAGCATGCGCTCTACGCTCGGCGCGGGAGCGTGCCTAACTTAAATGATTCCCGCCCCCTACAGGATCATTTAAATTGCGTGCTCTAGCGCCGGGCAATTTTGCCGGCGCGCCCTCGCAATTTACGGAGCTACTGCTCCGTGAATCGAGGGCAGCGGAGCAAATTTGCGGGGGCGCAGGGCAAAATCGTTGCCCTGGGCCTCCGCAAAAAAAGCGCAATTCTCTTTGAATCCGGGCCAATGTTTATAAACGTTGGTTTACGCCAAATAGGCATGACCACGTGTGCTTTTCCTGGATCTGCGGAAAACATCGGATTTTTTGAGGAAGGATGTTTACTACGAACGGAAAATACTACACTTTGTCCACTTTTAACCTTAAACTTGCCATGTTCAAAAGTACAACCAGGCCAAACAAGCACATGGAGAAAAACATGCAAAGATATAATAAAGATAATTTCAACAAACACAACCTACTTTTGTTAATAAGTTTCCTGATCTTCCTATACTGCTTTGGCTCCCGCAATTTCAGGTCAGACCACCTTTTATGGAGCTGCTCCTTGGACCTCCTGACCCCAAATTTATCGTAGAGATTCCTCGCCACTTTGTCCATTATTTGAGCCTTCCTCTGATTAGGGGTGTAGTATGGGCCATGATCGCCATCGTAATCTTTCCTCCGCAGTATGTCCACCATCTCCACCATCTCTTCAAGTGACATATTCGTGGCTTTGTAGCGTCTGGGCCTGGATCGGGACGTTCCCGCCTCCGGGCTTTCCTTGTCGGGCGGGATCTACCATGCACCTGTGACACCGCCATATTGTCGTTTCACAATGATTAGGGGCGTGGAATAGAGGAAAAGGTCCGTCATGGGCGGGCGAAGAGGGTGGCATTTCACGCATGCGCGGGGTATATAAGGAGAACGACGTGACTACGTTGGTTACGTGGAGTCTGGACGAGCCAAAGTGACGACCGACTTAAACGAAGGTAAAAATGAGAATGGGGCCAGCAGAATCCTATATAGACTTGAGTCATGGGTTGGGGGTTTATGTTGATTGGACCCTTGAGCAATTTTCTCTTGGGGCCCCCATGCAATTTTTCTCTCCATCTGCTCAGAGACATCTCCAATATATATATATGTGAGACTCCAAAACCTCTTTATTCTACTGTGTATGAGATCAGGCAATGATTGTGATTGTTGGACAGAGGTAATTAAGCAGTGTATCATCTCATCAATGCTGACGGGCATGATATATACACATGAATGGTGCTGTCAGGTCACCCGTGGCCAGGTAACAAGTGCACCCCGTTGGGGTCAGGAATGCACCACAGGGAAGTGAACCCTATAGCCGACTACTGCTAGCAGAGAGGAAGCGTAACCCAAGATCACCCAGGGCGCGGAGTCTAAGACCCAGTTTTGTATTCACCAGAGCCTTTGATGGTAAGCATGGTCTTCGCCGCAACTGGGTCCAGGTCGCGTCCCCGAGATTCCCTAGGTCACACTCCGCAGGGAGAAAGGGGAAGCAGCCAGCAGGACAAACAGTGGTGATGGGCAGGCCGAGGTCAGGGCAACAGGCAGACAAGGATAACCGTGGGACAGGCAAATGGTCAGGGGCACAGGCAGACAAGGATAACCGTGGGACAGGCAAATGGTCAGGGGCACAGGCAAACAGCAGAAGTCAGGAACAAGCCAAAACGGTACACGGAAAGATGATAGCAGCACTCTGCAAACAGGAACTAGCAAACTATACTGTTGAACAGTACTGCAGACCTGTAGAGCGACAGTTAATAAAGACTTCCTGGGCTGGCCTGGGTGGGGCCATACAGGAAGAGGAAGTGATAAAAAGGGAACCAGAACAGAGTCAGGCCTCTTACTGAACAGATGGAAACACAGGTAAGCTGCCCGGCTATTGCATCCATGACAGCTATTGCATATCCATGACAGGTGCGTTGATGAATGCTCTGATTACTTTTGAATATTTTAATGCCACTTATTTATTTAAATGTAAACACAGGGTCTGCAGTTAAATCATCATTACACAACAATGGGGCAGAGCTGGGCAGCATTTTAGTGGCAGCAGTAGGCACTGTGTTTAAAGGTCAAAAGATTGTGATTAGATTCTGTCAATGTAAAGCTGACCCTAGTGTTTCTATGTTTTTGGTTTTCTCTTCTAGAAATTGATCGAAGATGCAGAAACTCAATGAGCCAGAAAACGTATTGCCATTCATTGATAAGTATAGGGAGCACAAGTGCCTTTTGGAGGTCAGAAACCCATCTTATCATAATAACAATGTCCGAAGGGCATCAATTGCCCAATTGGCTACTTATATGCAGACCTGGATACCAGAGGTCACTTCCACCATGATCAAAAACAAAATCAATAACATCAGGAATGCTTACAATAAGCGGTTTAAACAGGTCCGTGCTTCTCAGAGGTCAGGAGCAGCAGCAGATGAAGTACAGGAGCCCAAGCTGTGGTACTATAAACACCTCCGTTTTCTGGATGATCAGATCGAGGCCTGGGAATTACTTTTGAGTCTTCCTTCCACCCTTCCCTCCACCGTTCCCTCCAGCATTCCTTCCACTGTTCCCCCCACCCCTGCAGAGCGTGCCAAGGAGCTGGCTGACATTGAGGAGCCAGATCTGCACATCTTCAGTCAGGTATAGTAGTTTCCAACATATTTCCTGGCCGCAAATTATTGTTGGTTTAACAAGATGATTTTTGAAACAAAATGAAAGCTTGTAAACACAAACAAAAGTCTTGGGCAGAAAAAAAAATTTCAGGGATGCCAACTGCAGGGGTCAGAATGAGAGTCTGTTCAATTTACAAAAAATAAAAAAAATAAAAATAAACAGTGATGAGCTTGAAAATGTGTGTGATTGATGAAGCAGAAAATAAACCATGTCCCTTTTTTATACACAGGAAGAGAACAGCCAAGAGGAGGAGGAGGCTCCGGAATGTGTTAGCCAGGAGGAGGAAGGGGCGAGTGGCAGCCAGGAGGAGGCTGGGCCGAGTGGCAGTCAGCAGGTGCTCAGGCCCAGTGGCAGCACTGTATCACAGATGCCTCCCCTCCAGATGCGCCCAACAAAAAAAAAAAAAACGCATGTCCCAGCTGGAGGAGGAGTCTCTGTGCATTATTAGGGAGGCAGCTGAAATCATGAGGGCCCCCCCTTAACCCTGTTGAGGGCTACAGCTCATACATTGCAAATGAGCTGCAAGCAATGGAGCAGCGTCAAAGGGACCTGGCCCAGGATCTGATAGCATCTGTGATACAGAGGGGAAGAAGGGGCCTGCTGACTGAGACCACAAAATTCAGTGACCCGGCCCAGTCTCCTCCTCCTCCTCCTCGTGGAGGGAGCCGTGGAAGGAACGCTGCAGGGAGCCGTGGAAGGAGGGCTGCAAGGAAGACCAGAAAGTGATTCCCTGGCTTCAAGATAATTTTCCAGAAAACTGAGGTTGTTGTAGTACCACAGCTTGGGGTCATGTATGACATCTGCTTCTGATACCTGGGATTTGGGGAGCACATTGTGACCCAAATTAGAGGGACTCCTGATGTTATTGATTTTGTTGTTTATCATGGTGGAATGTGCCTTTGGTGTCCAAAGTCTGCATATATTTGACTGATTGGTGAATTGTTGCCCTTCATGTTAATTTTTTTTTTATCCAGAATAAATGGAGATTTATCTTAAGTTAAATACTTGTCTAGTGTGTTTTTCTGGTGAATAGTCATCAAACATTTCCGGAATACAATGTGTAATTAACAACAAAGGACACAACCTCTTTGGGGGGGGGGGGGTGTTGTGATAACTTAATAGCAAAAAAAAAAAAAATCTCCAAAAAAAACATTGTTGTGATAACTTGAAAAAAAAAAGTGGATTACAAAAGTGCATTTGCATTGTGAATTCTGTGCTTGGCTCTCTGCTTTACGTCGGCGTAGCGCATATGAGATGCGCTACGCCCGCCTAAAAATGCGCCGATCTACCTGAATCCGGCCCTTAGTATTTAACAAAAATCCTACAGATTTGATTGCAGGAAATAAGGATTGAGCAATTTTTACAAAAGATTCCAAACTCCAATTTTTTTTTTAACATTAGATTGAGGCTAATTACGGGAAGCAGAATCGGGTGTTTTTTTTTAAATCAATGCAGTACTTACCGTTTTAGAGATAGATGTTCTCCGCCGCTTCCGGGTATGGTTTTCGGGACTGGGCGTTCCTATTTGATTGACAGCCTTCCGACGGTCGCATACAGTGCGTCACGAGTTGCCGAACGTCGGTGCGGCTCTATACGGCGCCTGCGCACCGACGTTCGGCTACTATCAGAAACTGGTGACGCGCTGTATGCGACGGCCGGAAGGCTGTCAATCAAATAGGAACGCCCAGTCCCGCAGCCTATACCCGGAAGCGGCGGAGAACATCTATCTCTAAAACGGTAAGTACTGCATTGATTTTAAACAAAACACCCGATTCTGCTTCCCGTAATTAGCCTCAATCTAATGTTAAAAATAGATTTTTTGGGTGAACCTCCACTTTAAATTAAAAGTAGTAGATTGTTCTAATTTACTTAAGGTTACCCAGGACAAATATTAAAATATGAAAGTTTTGTTCAATCTAAAATTAGCAAAAATTGTAGAAAAAACTATTGTTAAAAGTTTTTGTAATTGAGTATTTCTGATAAGAGTAAGGACTTTGGTTGGAGGAATTTTCTCTGGAAAACGCCAGTCAGTTCATGCGCAGAAACCAATCTGAGTTTCACGAGATTGTCCCCTAAACTATTTTTTGTCATTACTAAAATCAAGAACGTCATATTATAACATAATGTACATCATTTTTAGCAGATGTACAAACCAAATATGTTTAAAAAAATGGTAAAAAGGTTAAAAATTATAAAAACGATAAATTTGATTGTTAACGAATCTTACAATGTATTGGAATACAAAGCATGGTAGCTAAGACTGACAGTGACAGATTATTCTCTGGGAGTGTGACATGTAAAGGAATGTACTATTAACAGAGAAAAACAGATGGTCAAGTTACACAGCCTGGTCAGTCATTCCATGACAGATTTTCACGTAACGTATAATCGTTGGCGTAAGCCGGCGTAATTCAAAGTAGGAAGGAAGTGGGCGTGATCCATTTAAATGAACCGTGACCCCATGCAAATGAAGGGCCGAACGAACGGCGCATGCGCCATGATGTGATCGTATGTCCCGCGCCCTTCTGCGCATGCTCACAACTACGCCGGCGTAAATCCTGAGGTAGGCCGGCCCACCATTTACGCCCAGGGCATAAATACGCCCAGACATGCGCCCGTCGAGTGCAAAAGTACACCCGTCTGTTTGTGAGGGCCATCATAATATCGGCCATGGAGAGATATGACGCTCGCCTCCATGGGGCACAGAGTAAGGACACCAGCAAGGGGAAGAGGGATGAGATCCTGATGCGGATAACCACCCAGGTCAATGCCCTAGGGAATGAGGTGAGGAGGCCCCAGGACATTGCCAAGAAAATGAATGACCTGCGCAGGAAGGTCAAGGAGACGCTGGGCAATATGAGAAGGCATGCCAGGGAGACTGGAGGTGGACCAGCCTCTACTATTCGACTGACTTCTGAGGAGCAGGTGGTTGCCCGCTGCCTTGAGAGGGAGCAAGTGGAGGGAGTTGAGGGCTATGACTCAGTTGAGCCGGCCTTGAGGACAGGTAAGTGTGTTTTTTCTCCTATCTGGTGTGTAGCATGTGAGGGGGTGGAAGGGAACATGTGACAAGTGTGTGGGTCCACCAACATGTGAATGTTTTGTGACATCCGCAGATGTCCAGGAGGGAGCTGGGCCATCTGGTGCCTCTGCCCGCCCCACACCTTCATCCCCTGATCATCATGCCCCTGACCCCCTGGGAAGCCAAGAGGCATTGGTGGAGGGGAGTGGTGCCCAGACCCCCACTGAAGAGGTGATTGAGGAGGATGCGGAACATCTGGGTGAGGAGGTGTCCCTGTATCTGGAAGAGTCCTCCCTCTCGGCTGATCCATCCCGGACATCAAGCCTCATCTCATCCAGCCCCTCAGGATCCATCCCCAACCCACCCACTCCTTCCAGTCCCTCCCCCTATGCCAGGCCTCAAGCCTCTCCTGGCCCCAGGAAGGCAACCAGGAAGACCAGGGGGGTTCCTGACTTCCTGCCTGAAAATCTAACCAGGGTCCAGGACTCTCAGACCTGCCATATGGGTGAGATGGCCGTGGAGATGAGGCGAGTGGCAGACAGCCTGGCCTCCACGGGACACATCAATGACGCCCTGTAAGATGTGTCTGGCAACACTGCAGCTGTGATCACCTGCCTAGGGGAGCTGCAGGCCACAACGGCTACCCTTGTGGCAGAGGTGAGGTCCCTGACTGAGGCCGTCCAGGGCAACACAGCTGCCATTGAGGCGGAGAGGAGACAGTCGCGGCAGGTGTAGTCAGAGACTAACACCATCCTCACCCGCATTGCCGTGGCTTTAGAGGGCAGGCCTCCAGCCAGGGAGAGACCGATGGATGCTCCTCCACCTGATCCCCCCCCCACCTGAGCCTTCTACCAGGCACTTACGGAGCCGTGGCCGTGGCAGCAGGCTTGGCCCATGACAGGGCAACTGATTTTTTGGGTTTTCCTTTTTTTGTGCTCTGGCGAAGAGCGTTTTTATTTATTTTGTGCTCTGGTGAAGAGCGTTTTTATTTATTTTGGGCTCTGGTGAAGAGCATTTTTGTTTTGTTTCAATTACTGCACACGGTGAGGCGTGCAGATTATAGTGTGACTGGTGTGTGAATGGGGGGGGTGACACTCCTGCCAGCAAAGGGGTGTCACCCTCGGTCGTTGGGGAGAAGTTATCCCCACGACCTGTGTGAATGTGGTATGAATGGTCAGCGACATAATTGGAGCCTTGGCGTGGCGTTGCTGCTCCCAAGTCCTGCATGTTGGACTTGGGCTAATCCAATGTGATGTGGATGTGGTGTGTGTGAGCTAGGGACCACAGTGGTGTGCATGCGTGCATTGTCCTTGTGCCATGATGAATGTGTGTGTTCAACGTGCAAAGATACATTCCATGAGACAACTCCTGACTGCTGTTCTCTCAGCAGAAGGAGTAGCCTCGGGCGGGGGGGAATGTCTGGTTCGGGGGTCAGGTCATCACGTATGTCAATTTCCAGGCCTTTTCTCTCTGCAAAGTTGTGCGGCATGCAACATGCACCGATGATCTGGCACACGAAGTTTGGGGAATACAACAGGGTCCCCCCGGACTTATCCAGGCATCGGAAACGGGACTTTAGGATGCCAAATGTGTGTTCCACCACTGCACGGGTACGTATGTGTGCAGCATTGTAGTTTTGCTCTCCTGTGGTTTGGGGATCCCGGAATGGAGTCATGAGATGGGGCCCAAGTGCATATGCAGAGTCACCTGGAAGGGAAAAGACAGGAGAATGTCAGTCATGCATGTGCCCCTCGTGTTGTCTGCATCATGGGGTTGGACAGTCATGCCTTATTCCCATGTCACTCACCAACCAGCCAGCTGTCCACATACACGTTCTGTTCAAATTCTGTTGGGATGTTGCTTTGACGGTATATGTAGCTGTCGTGGCTGGACCCTGGGTGTTTGGCACGGATGTGCCATATGAGGCCTTGGGCATCGGCTATCACCTGTACGTTGATGGAATGCCAGTGCTTCCGATTGCGGTATATGTGCTCTGTGGCATGGGGGGGCCGTAGTGCCACATGTGTGCAATCAATGGCCCCCACGGTGCGTGGGAATCCTGCAATTCTGACAAAATCCACCATTGCCTTATTCCGCAGGTGCTCCTGGGTGGGTCTGATGATGCGGTGGGACATGCGTCTGAGGATTTCGGGGACTACCTGGTGCACGCATCTGCTCATGCTGGTTTGTGACATCCCAGCCACTACTCCACTTGTACGCTGAAAAGATCCACTTGCGAGGAAATGCAGTGTTGCCAGTACCTTGACCAGTGGATGCACTGCATGTGAGCAATGTGTCTGGCTGGTGATGTCATCCTGCAGGGTTGTGGCTAATTCCAGGATGGCATCAGTGTTGAATCTGAAGAAATGCGATACACCTCCGAATCCCCCATGCCAAAGACGTTCATGCGCGTTCGGTATATCCTCTCCCGTGCCCTCCTCCTTCTACGCGCCTGGGCACACACTAGTAGTGCTATGACCATGCCTGCCCCTGGCATGTTGGCATACAGATGTGTTGTCCTGCAAGTGTGGTTGCTCAGCTCGTGCGTAACGGTGCTGCTGAAGCTGCTCTCCAGCTGACCTGCACACATATGGTGCAATGTTACCCCTGCTTTATGAGGGGTAACTTTAGGCCGGACGTACAGCTTACGTGCACCGAGCGTAGCCTGCGTCGGGCGGACGTACGTTCGGGAATCGGCGTATCTCCTTCATTTGCATATTTAAATAGGAAATCAATGGGAGCGCAAGATGCGCCCAGCTTAAATATGCGCCCACGCTACGCCGGCGTAGAAAAGTTACGTTGGTCGAAAGAAGCCTATTTTCAGGCGTATCTGGTTCTGTGGGTACGGCGCATAGATACGCTGGCGTATATATACACTTACGCCGCGCATCTCGAGATACGCCGGCGTAACTTCTTTGAGAATCTGGGCCTAAAGGGATTATTTTAAGGAAAACAAGGCTTTGACTAAGCTTTGTCTAGTCACAACTGGATGTTAAAAAGTAAGGTCCGTTGAAGTGGGGATATAAATACATTGTATAAAAATTATACTACAGCGCTATTAAATTAATAATTATATGAACACCTGTATAAATAACCAAATAATACAGCCGCTATCTGAGTGATACCAAATCAGAAATAAACAGTGAAAAATATAGATGCGCTGAAATTAACTTATAAAGTGAAAACGTACATATCTAATCAGGGAGAAAAATTCCATAAACTGTGAATGAGTAAAATGTCCGGTTCACAATAACCATATACCAAGTCCTCAGAAAAATGTGCACAGTGATCAAACCAATGTGTCCCAATTAGGAAAATCACACAATGCCTTCCTTCACTAGGAACTGCAGATCCCAGCACTTCACTGCTGACAGTCCGGTGAGCAGGCACTCAAAGGTAGATATATGTGGAGAAGTAAGAAAAAAGACCTCATTGCGACAAGGGGAAGCAACGTATATTCGAAGCCCAAATCAAAGAGGGGATGCAGAGGGGGACACAAAAAGAAGAAAAGTCCAGTAGGAGAAGGCATCATTAATTTGAGTGGGATAGTTTTAAGCCCAACTGAACTAATCACACTGGACAAGGGCCTTAAGTTTGCCCCTAAGCGTAATTTGAGTAAATTCGATGTATATGTGGATATCAAAAAGTTTACACGCAAGTTAAATATCAAGAAGTACATGTTGACACAACCTATAACCTATCAAGCAGTACCTAATATGCCAGGAAGAGTTGAACACAGTCATTTAAGAAACAAATCACTCTTCAACCCGCAGGTACTTAATAATCAACATGTAGAGGTGTTTTCCAAAATGGTTTTGAGGGATTTGGATCACCTCAAAGTGAAAAAAATACCCAACCCTATGGCTATACATAAGGGTACTAAGTTGCTGGAAGAAAATAAAGAAGTTATAATAAGACCTGCCGATAAGGGTGGGGCCATTGTGGTCCTATCTAAGGATTATTATTATGAGGAATTGGCCAAACAATTGGAGGATACTAATACCTATATTAAATTACGATCTAACCCTACAGGAGAGTACAAAAAAGAGTTAGCCGAACTTATCTACAGAGGAAGAGAAAAAGGTGTTTTGAATAAAAGAGAAACTAAATATTTGATACCGGATGTCTGCCGAGTACCCATTATATATACAGTCCCCAAAGTCCACAAGGATCCTGAAAAACCCCCTGGACGACCCATTATAAATGGGATCCAATCTATTAACTCACGTCTAGGGGAGTATGTGGACAAATTCATCCAGCCACTAGTGCCCCAAACAAGGGCGTACCTCAGGGACACGAAGCATCTAATACAAATTCTTGAGAGTACAGTGATGGAACCTGATTGCAGTTATCTGTTAGCCACAGCAGATGTGGCATCACTGTATACTGTTATCAATCATGAGGAAGCCATTGGGGCCACAAAATGGGCATTGAACAGCTTCAGTCATCTCATATCCAAACAAAAACGATTTATTTTGAGATGTTTGGCATATGGGCTACAGCACAACTATTTCTGGCATAGATCAGATTTTTATCGGCAACTCAACGGTATAGGAATGGGTGCGAAGTATGCACCGAGTGTAGCTAACGTCTTCATGTCTGAGTGGGAAGAGTCGTCCATATATGAGAATATATAGACGTAGGGAGGGGTGGTGGCGCTGCCCTACCTTTAAACTGAACCAAGCTAAGGTTGTGAACAGTGACCCTAAGGGGTATAAGGTAACGTGTAGTAATCTAATGGTCAGTACAATAGGTGAAAGCAAACCTGTGTTTCAACCAAATGGTATGGTGATAATAACAAAGCAATATTAAATAAAATACCCCACCACATAAATATAATATGGGGTTGGAAAGTAAACTGTAATGTCACTTGTAGGCTGTAGGAACAGCCTGTGGAGGCTCCACTGTGTTATAAGAAAAATAGTACTAATAAAATAAATACATGTGACAAAAAAAGGAATACATGTGACAAAAAAAAAAAAGGAATACATGTGACAAAAAAAGGAAGTTATGGTGCTTGTAGACAAAATAAATAAATAAATATATATAGTGCAGCAAAAATAGTCCAACAATTTATATGCAATAAAAAAGACTTTTTGCAACGAAAATGTCTATAAGTAAATGGATGCAAAAATCATATAAAAACGGCCATCCAAGGGGTGGTGAGGTCCGTGCTGTTAAAGGTGCACCTATAAAGGTGAGTGCTCTGGTATACAATAGTGGAACTTGCACGCAGTGGTCACGGTGCTCCCCCTCCTGGGTCCCCACTTACCAGAGGCACTAACCCCTGCAGGGGTAAAGTGCAAGTAGTCAGCCTCGGGCGGCTCAGTGATCTCCCGTGGTTCCTCAGCTAGGCTTAGGACCTCCTTTGCTTGGTTTTGGTGTTTCTCCGGATCCAAAGGAAATGGTTGTTTAAAGATCAGCAGCCCTGGGTGTATTCAAACCGGGATTTTCCTTTGTCCCACAGCTGCAGTTTTACTTGTTGCCACAGAGGAGCTCCAGAGTTATCATATATGAGAATATGCCTGAACAGCTAACACTCTACAGAAGATTTATAGATGACTGCTTCATCATCTGGAAAGGTGATGAGGATTCCCTAACCCAATTTTTTGAAAAATTAAATTGTAATCAGAAGAATATCAAGCTTACCTACACTATTAGTAGTAAAACTATTCAGTTTCTTGATTTGGAGATCAACATGGAGAATCAACATCTAAAAACCAAAACATATTTCAAGCCGGTTCAAAGAAACAGCTACATTCCTGTAGATAGTTGTCATCATGACCCGTGGCTAATCAATATACCTAAGGGTCAAATGTTGAGGATCCGAAGAAATTGTTCAGACCCTGAGGCATTCCTGGATCAAGCAAAAATGATTGGATCAAAATTTATTGATAAAGGCTATAATAAGGACTTTATACAGGAACAAATATCTATGGTATATGAAATCCCACGGACCTCCCTAATACAAGATAAAACCAAGCAAAACAGGCTCGAAAATGAATTACCTCTAATTTTAAACTATAATACCCAACATAAGCAACTTGAAGCAATCATAAAGAAACACTGACCAAAACTAAAAGCAGATAGACAATTACAGGGAATCTTACCTAGTTACCCAAGGGTGGTGTACAGGAGAGCACCAACTCTGAGAGATTTGGTAGCAAAAAACATTCCTGACCCACCGGTGAGAAATAATTTACTCACCTTCTACCAGGGTAAGGGATTTTTCCCATGTAAACGTTGCTTTGCATGTAAGCAGACTAATTTTAATGGACAAAAATGTTCCAAATTCATATCCACAGCAACAAAGAAAGAATATAACATAAAGGATCTTATTACCTGCAGGACTGAGGATGTGGTTTATGTTTTGGAGTGCTCGTGCTCACTCCAGTATGTGGGACGCACCAAGCGTCCGATGTGGAAACGCATCAGGGAGCATGTCCAAAACATACAGAAAGCCTTCCCCAAACATAATGTGTCTCGACATTTTGATTTGTGTCATCATAATAATCCTAAGTAAATGAAATTTTGGGCCATTGCCAAATATACTCCACATTGGAGAGGGAGTCACAAAATAAGGGAACTGAGTAAATCTGAGTCTCGCTGGATACATGAGATGCAGACCTTATCTCCCAATGGCCTGAACATTGAATTTGATTTAAATTGTTTCATTTCTGATTTCTAATTCCCCTTGTATTTTTATTCATTTTATTATAATATAATAATTTTTAATAACATAACTTGGGTCCCATTTGACATATGCATTATATAATGATGGTTTTATATATATATATATTTATTAGTGTGGGTGCACATGTGTAATTTTATATATTTTTAATCTGACTATATATATATATATTTTTAATCTGATAATTTTAATTCAGTTGAGATAACAGATAGTATGGTATGTTATCTCTCCATGGTACTAAATGATCAGTTTGGTACTTAGCCACTAGAGGGCTTTTTATCTAATATTCAGCTTTTATGTGTTTTTTAAACATAGTATATGTATTAAAATGTATGTTCATCTATGCATCCGCATTATGTTCACATTGAATACCGCTATGTGAATAAGTTTTGTTGCCTCAATGATGTTTTGTTTTTCCCTCTGTTGCTCACTCCGATGACACGCTGACAGCGAGGTGGCTATATAAGCATAAGCTATCCTCTACCAAGTAGAAACCCATGATTAAGTCGCGTGCCTGTGACGTAACGCGTAGGGAGGAGCCTATGATCGAATCCGAGTCCATCGGATCGAAGTGAGGAGACAGCAAACCGAGCGGCGTTTCATGCTTTTAACAAGCGGGGATTCGTGAGTGTAACTGCCTATGTATCGAATCGCATTATCCATTTGTTCTTGATGTGCTGCGCAATGAGGTCTTTTTTCTTTCTTCTCCACATATATCTACCTTTGAGTGCCTGCTCACCGGACTGTCAGCAGTGAAGTGCTGGGATCTGCAGTTCCTAGTGAAGGAAGGCATTGTGTGATTTTCCTAATTGGGACACATTGGTTTGATCACTGTGCACATTTTTCTGAGGACTTGGTATATGGTTATTGTGAACCCGGACATTTTACTCATTCACAGTTTATGGAGTTTTTCTCCCTCATTAGATTTGTACGTTTTCACTTTATAAGTTAATTTCAGCGCATCTATATTTTTCCCTGATATAAATACATTAAGACTAAAATGATGCAGTGTGATAAAACCATAGTTGTGTAAGTTAATCATGCAAAAGTTACTTTATCAATTTTTTAGTGCACGTTTATTGTGAAGGAATTTTGTGCTTTTATAAATGGATCTAAATATTAGCACAGTGGAACTTTCTGTATATTTGTCTACACAGAAACATGACTTAAGACATGTGTTTGTTTAGCAGTCACAGAGTGACAGCACACGTGTGGTGCAATAAATCATATTGTATGATTGGTTCTGAAAAATAGTACTTCAACATGATTAAGTGTCTTTCAGAAATAAAATATTTAGGAAAGCCCAACCTAAATTAATGTTCTTTTGCAAAATTAAAATGGTTATAACTGAAAGTATGGTAAAAGAAAAATACAATAATCTGGTAAGATTATTACTTTTACAAAATGTAATTTAGTCACAGGACAAATTTTAATTTAGTCACAGGATAGGAGGGGGACAATGAAAATGTTGTCTTAATTAGAATCAGTACAGACTGATAATGGAGATAAAATTAATTGTAAAATTAATTGATTCCAACAATAATGGATAGAATTATTTTTAAGTGAAAATATTTATTTTTGCATATCCAGGTACCTGATGACAAATTGATTAATACATTTTTGTTTAAGCTAATGAAAAATGTTGAACTACTCATTATTAGAGCACTTTGTCATCAAACTTCTGAATATTGTTTTATTTGTTTATAGAACTATTCAAAAGGGAAAGAGTAACCTGACACTACAAAGTATTAAGAGATTTGGTAATCTATGTAGATTGATTATGTTAGATTTTTCACCTGCTAAAGGAGGATACAAGGATGTTTTTTCCTTTAGTTAGTTTTTTTGATAAATTAATTGAGGTAATTCTAGAAAAATGTATATATTTTTAACGAAAGCTAAGTTTTGAACTTCGTCATATTCCATTGGGGTTGGATTTCAAACCATGGAATCAGATAATGATTTTTTTTTTCATTTTTATAGGACAGGTGATGAAGGACATGTATGCAATTTTAGTTATTTGATGAAGTTTTTTTGTTTTCTTATCATCTTTAGTGCCCAGAATCAATAGTATTTTAAAGTCTAAATAGGGTAAGATGATTCAAGAAAAGCTAAATATTAGGTGACTTATTTACCTGTTATATTTGTAGTTTAAAAACTTTTCTAAACTAAGGGTTTGTTAATTTTTTTGAGTTAATGACAGGATGAAGAATGTCTGTTCTTCTATGTCTTTTGAAATTAGCATACATAGTTATTTGCAATCTGTTGTATAGGACAAAGTACAAGTATAGGAATTTCAGAAGTTTGTTCACAAAACATGGCTAGGCCTTTGCTAAATTTAAATAGAAATTATGTTTTGAATAAGATTTCAACTTCTTATGAGTATGTTTTGTAATTTATGTCAGTAGCTGTAGTTATGGTTAAGAATTATAGATCTGAAGGTACCAGGGATACCAATAAAAATGGCCAACTGAAATATCAATTGGAATTTCAATTAGGAAGGTTATTTTATTTTTTGGATTCTTCCATGATCATGAAACAAGCACAACCAAACTTCTATTTTGTTATTACTTCTAGTTTTTCAAAATTATTTTGTGATTATGTTATCAAGGATTATCATTTTTGGATGAACTTCAATGATTTATTCATATGGAATTACATCAAAAGTGACATATTGGTCGATCGATCATTATGTGAGGGGGAGTTGGGATGTAATTCTAATATAGGAATTTTTTGGAAATATGGAAAAATGGTTGACTATGTTGACATTGAAATTTGTTAATTTCTCCTACACAAATCTTTGTTAGTTTAGTAGATCATTGAAATATTGATATCACAATAATAACTAATAGTAATGATACTAGCTTAGTTTACATAATAGTTGTTAATTTTAGTTTCTAAATCTTTTATAAGAATACATATTGATACACATAGAATTATTATTTCACATAGAATAATTAATGTTTTATTCAATTTTATAGAACACATAACTTTGGAAAGTTGGATGGATAGTTTGTCATTACAAGAATGTACAATAAAGTGTACATTTGAAGTATTAATATAGTCAGAGTATGTACAGGTTTGTGTGGAAGAAAAAGATTTTAATGTGTCTAAACAGAATTATTGTTGAATTAAATAATATGGAACATTGAAAAAATAAATAAAAGAAAGAGTTGCATGGATAGATAAATAAATTAAATGGATAGATAGGTAAATAAATTAAATAGATGGATAAAAAGATAGAAAAATAAATATAAAGAAAGAGAGAATATTTAAAAATATGACAATCAAATAATGGGAAAGTTATGTTTTTATGTATCCACAGATGAGTAGATTACGAATTATGTTTATAATTGTTCAGTGTCAAGGATAATGTATAAAAACGTATACTGTAGAAATTATTTGGTTATTGAAATTTCAAAATAAATGCAAGAAATTGTATTTATTAATTAATAATTTATATTATAGAGTAATATAATTTGATACATCAAATATATTTATTTCTTCTTTATGTTAAAATAGTTATAAGCAGTGGCGGCCCGTCCATAGGGGGCGCCCGGGCGCCGCCCCCCCCCCCTCCTGTAGTCAGAAAAAAAAAGGGCCCTTTAAGAATTTTTATTATGCTTAAAATGTCGTTTTTACTTTTTACTAACTGCAGTGATGGCGGCCGTCTATAGAGGGCGCTGCAGCGCCACCCCCTCTCGCAAATAACATACATTCATGTATTGCATTGCATGAATGTATGTTATTGTTGCCAGCTGCCGCTGGTCTATGCAGATAGCCGGACATAGGGCGCCGGTTACCTGAAAAACGGCAGCTGGTTGGCTGAGCAGAAGTGCCTATCAGAGCCTCTGGCCCTCGGCTCCCGGATGTCTTATCCTCGGAACGTAGGGGGGCTGCATCCCTTGGATAAGACTGACGGCCGTCTCAGCCAATCAGGTTCACCGATTCTGGTTATGGGTAACCTGATTGGCTGAAGCGTCATGGAGGGCGGGAGAGGACGTCGAGGGACATGGAAGCAGAAAGGTAAGTGCATTTTACAGGGCACAGCGGCGACAATGGGCACAGAAGCGACAAAGGGCAGAGTGGTGACAAAGGGCACAGTGGTGACAAAGGGCACAGTGACGACAAAGGGCACACTAGACCATGCTGGGTGATGCAATGTCATTATGTTGCAAACAAGGCATGCTGGCTCTTATAGTTCTACAGATCACATATGCTGAATGGTGCAATGTCTTTATATAGCAAACAAGCCATCCTGGCTCTTGTAGTTGTAACGCCTAGTTATCTGTAAATGCTGTAATCATACCCTAGTGCATGCTGGCTCTTGTAGTTCTATAGACTACTTTTCTCCGCATCCTGTCTCTTATACCAAGAACCCTAGATCATGATGGTTCTTGTAGTTCTACAGACTAGATATCTATAAATGTGGCAATGCTTACAAAGTACTCCAGTAAATGCTGCAATCATACCAAGTACCCTACTGTATGCTGGCTCTTGTAGTTCTACTGACCACTTATCACCTGGTGTCACTATTACCAGGGACCCCAGATCGTGCTGGATGATGCAATATCATTATATAGCAAACAAGCCATCCTGGCACTTGTAGTTCCTCTGCCTAGTTATCTGTAAATGCTATAATCCTTCCAAGTACCCTAGTGCATGCTGGCCCTTTTAGTTCTAGAGACCAGACCTTGCTGGGTGATGCAATGTCATTATAGAGCAAACAAGGAATGCTGATCCTTGTAGTTCTACAAACCAACTTACTGTATCTAATGGTGTCTATGCTGGATGAGATTTCACGTTAGTAAAAAAACAAGCCAGGCACGCTGGCTCTTGCAGTTCCACAGACCACTTATCTCCTGGTGTCACTAGTATCAGGGACCCTAGACCTGTGTGATATAGCAAACAAGCCATCCTGGATCTTGTAGTTCTTCAGCCTTGTTATCTGTAAATGCTGCAATCATACCAAGTATCCTACTACATGCTGGCTCTTGTAGTTCTACTGGCCACTTATCTCCTGGTGTCACTAGTACCAGAGACCCCAGACCATGCCGGATGATTCAATGTCATTATATAGCAAACAAGTCATGCTGGCAACATATTTCTACAGATCACTTACTGTATCTTATGGTGTCTATGCTGGACGAGATGCCATTTTATTATATAACAAACAAATCATGCTGGCTCTTGTAGTTCTACAAACCACTTATCTCCTGGCGTTACTAGTAGCAGGGACCCTAGACCAGGTGGGATAATATAGAAAGCAAGGAATGCTGGCTCTTGTAGTTCCTCAGCCTAGTTATCTGTAAATGCTATAATCATATTAAGTACCCTAGTGCGTGCTGGCTCTTGTAGTTCTACAGACCCCTTATCTCCTGGTGTCACTAGTATCATGGGCCCTAGACCATGCTGGATGATCCAATGTCATTATATAGCAAATAAGCCATGATGGTTCTTGTAGTTCTTCACCCCAGTTCGTACCAAGTACCCAAGTGCATGTTGGATCTTGTAGTTCTACAGGCTACATATATGCTGGTGTCACTAGTATCAGGGACCCTACAGTGGTGACAAAGGGCACAGTGGTGACAATGGGCACAGTGGTAACAATTAAAGGGCACAGTGACATGCACAGTGGCAACAATGGGCACAGTGGTGACAATGGGCACAGTGGCAAAAATTAAAGGGCACAGTGACATGCACAGTGGCATCAATGGGCACAGTGGTGACAATGGGCACAGTGGAAACAATTAAAGGGCACAGTGACATGCACAGTGGCAACAATGGGCAAAGTGGCGACAATTAAAGGGCACAGTGACATGCACAGTGGCAACAATGGGCACAATGGTGACAATGGGCACAGTGGCAACAATTAAAGGGCACAGTGACATGCACAGTGGCATCAATGGGCACAATGGTGACAATGGGCGCAGTGGCAACAAATAAATGGCACAGTGACATGCACAGTGGAAACAATTTTGATGTTTGATGGCATGGCACAGTGACTGCGTTTGATGGCATGGCACAGTGGCTGCGTTTGATGGCATGGCACAGTGACTGCGTTTGATGGCATGGCACAGTGGTGCGAATTGATGGCATAGTGACTGCATTTGATGGCATGGCACTGTGGTGATAATTGATGGCACAGTGGCTGTGTTTGATGGAATGGCACAGTGGTGACAATTGATGGAAAAGTGGCTGCGTTTGATGGCATGGCACAGTGGTGACAATTGATGGCACAGTGGCTGCATTTGATGGGCACAGTGAGGCTGCAATTTTTTTTTTTTCGTTTGCGCCCCCCCCCCCCCCAAAAATGTTGAGCACCAGCCGCCACTGGTTATAAGATATAACATTTATGGAGGCAAAGGAAGAAAATTTTAATATTACATCATTTAGATGGAGAATAAACTAAAATTAATAAATAATATAATAATTTATAGTTTCTTGATGGAATGAAATGGTTAAATATTTCACAGGAATATCTCAGAGTTTTGGAAAAAGTTTATGTACAATATCTGAAATGCTAAATTGTATTGTTTGTATTGGAAAAAAAGAGGATCAGAAACATTTCTTATTTAAGATGAATGCACTTATTTTGTCTGTTAATTATAGTGCATTGAGGGGGAATTGTTAGATTTTGAATTTATTACTATTTTATGTGATAAAAGTTTCTGAGAATCAATATTTAAGCATGGTAATTTTGAAGGTTGATGAGGAAACAGAAAGGGCATCTGTTGTAGGTTACATGCATTTTTGGAGTTCTACGTCACGACAATGGGTGGAGATATGTTACTTAATATACACAAGTGGGTGTTACGTCTGTGACAGTAGCCTCACCACCTTTCTTGGAGCTATTCTAAAAGTAAATGCTTAGCTCGGCTTTTAGAACAGTATAAGAATCCATGTGGTTTTAGTAGCTAGCTAGGAAACTCTGGGGTCACCCGACCCTGCAGGGAGATGGGGGTAGGAAGCCCACCCAGCAGGAAGCTTTCCCTATGGAAGCCCAGCAGAAAGACGTACCATCATACCATCATAACATCTATTTCCTCCTTCTGAAACCTTCTGAAATAACCATCTTGCCATGTGTTACCAGCTGTAAGCATTGTCGTTTTGCTTGTCTATCTTGAAGAATAAACTTCACGTTATTGATGAAAGCCTAAGTCTTGTATATTGGGAACGAAACACCTGGAAGAAAGAGACTATTGACATAACACATGACACGTGTCAAAAATGTCCCCTCTTCCACATTCATCAGAGACGAGACTGAATTCGAAGTGGAGTCCATCCTTGACTGTCGTCGGAGAGGTAGGACAATTCAGTTTTTAATTAAGTGGAAAGCATACCCTGCAGAAGAGAGCTCTTGGGAACCTGCGAGTCATGTACATGCCCCTAGGCTTATACTGTACAAAGATTTTGTCGTCCCACAAAATTGGCGCAACTGCCCATTGGGAGGGGGCACTGTTAGGGAAATAGGCGCATCCCTGTGCGTAATGGTGCAGGGTTAGAAAACCTGCATAGGCAAAGGCACTGTCAGGGAACCAACAGCAGGAGAAGGACTTTAGGACCCAGCATCTCTGGCAGGAGAAGGACTTTAGGACCCAGTATCTCTACCAGCAGGTCACATGGGCCTATATAAGGAAGTCTGCTAGTATCTGTATTTGCTGGTTGATCTTCAGCTCCCCCTGTGTTTCTGTATCCTGAATTTCCTGTTGATCTGATCTCCTGTGCACCAACCTGGCTTGTTCTGCCCCGCTCTTCTTGATCCTCTGGCTTGACCCTTGGCTTGTATCTGACCTCCTGTCTGCTCGCTGAATCTGACCCCAGCTTGTTTATTGGACTCTGTTTATCCTGCTCCCTGTACTAAGACTCGGCTGACCCCTGGTCATTCTGATTATGGACTGTCTTCCTGTAAATGATCCTTGGCCTGGCTCCCAGCTCAGCTTCCATTTGCTCCACTGGTCTCTGTCTCCTGGACCTCCCAAGCACGTCTGTCTTCAGCAACCAGGCACAGTCATTGGAGTTAAAGAAGAACTCTGGTATTACAGGTATCTGTATTACAGGTACTGGTATCAATATTTTAGCTGGATGAGTGGGTGGCAAAAGGTGCTCGCCCAGATAGGGGTAATAGTATTAATAATCCTAATTCTTTTAGCCCTGATTGTATGCTGTATTCTACCATTTGTAAAGAAGTTAATGAGCAAGGCAGTAGACAACAGCACACCTACATTTCTCCACCAAGAAGAGAAGGACCCCCTTATGATGGAAGAGGATAAACCCTTCACTCATATACAGTCACTCCCTGTCCATAATCTCACAGTCACAGTTATAGTGATAGGTAGCACTTGACTGCACTTCTTTAAGCTGTATCGAGGGGGTAGTGAGCTAGTTGCTGTCCTTTTCTATATACAGCCTAAAATAGTTGCTGAGGAATCCGATGGGCGGAGCAGACGTGTGAGGTGAGCTCTCTCACACAGCCGGGCCGACCCACGCACAGCGAGCTGACAGCATGTAGCTTGTACAGAAGCAAATAGCAGCCAGCTGACATCCGAGAGCGGCTCTGGGAATATCGGCAAGCTTCATTTGAATCAACCAGAGATTGGAGACCGGAGATGGCGACACTTCAACCGGCAGGAGAAGGAAGTAGGAGTCCAGCCGGTGGGCTGAGGGCATAGTTAACACCACAAAAAACGGAGAGCGGTGTCGGCACTGCAGCCCGAACCCGAGATGGGAAATACGGGAGTCCGGAGTCCAATTAAAAGCAGGTCGAGGTATGCCGATCTCAAGCCCCAGCACATACAAGCAGAACCGGACCCCCCCAGGAGGGGGGCGCAGAAAACGGATGTCAAGAGTAGGGATGAGCTGAACACCCCCCCTTTTGGTTTGCATCCAGAACATGCAAACTAACCGAATGTTTGTGAAAACTTTCGAACACCGTTAAAGTCTATGGGACTCGAACGTGAGATATCAAAGGTGCAAATTTTTTTTTTCAAATAACAGTTTTTATTAATCATATTAGTCAGCAAAAGTACAGAGATCGAATACATTTGTACACATATCGCCAGAGCCACAAACTGGCCAGTGCTTGCATTGTATCAATACACAGCTCTCCTAGTGGCGTGCAAACAGGCCCGATGAACTACACACAATAGTAACCATTAACCGTCTGCCGCAGGTCTCAATTAGACCAGAAGAAAGTAGGGAAAAGAAAAAAGGGGAGAGAGAGAGAGAGGAATAAAAGAAAAGAAGGGATGGGTGGGGGGGGGCTAGAGGCCAAAAACAGGGGCTTGACCATCGGCTCACGGCGGATCCTCTCGACGGTGCCACTCCCCCCAGACCTCATTGTGTATCTCCAACCTATCCTGGAGTCTAGCTGTCATTTTTTTCCATAAGTTCTACATCTTTTATTCTAGTATATAGATCTTCCTGGGAGGGTGGGGAGCGCCATTTCCAGTGGAGGGCGACCAGGCATCGGGCAGCAGTGAGTATGTGTCTAAGCAGTTTTTTGGACGTTTTAGATATCTGCAGGGATATTACACCCAGTAAAAACTGTTTTGGAGTCAGGGGGACCTGTACCCCAAAAGGCGTGACAACAAATCACGTGTCTCCGCCCAGAAGGGTACAAGCCTGGGGCAGCTCCAGTAAATGTGGTACAGGAAACCCCTATCATCCAGGCAGCGCCAACACCTATCCGAACAAAAGGGGTAAATGGTGTGGAGCACATCTGGCATCAGGTACCAAAAATAGAGAATTTTATAGGCATTCTCCTTGTAGAGAGTACAGTATGAGCTCTTTGCCGCCTGAGACCAGATCGCCCACCACGTTGTCTCTGGGAGTTCATCTCCCAGTATTTTTTTCCAGCGAAGCATGTAAGCATGCATGCCCTGGGCTTCAATGGAGTGGGAGTTAAGCAGCCGGTAGATATCAGATATCAAGCCTCAGCGTGCCCTTCCCTCTAGAAGTATTCTCTCGAAGGGGGATGGTGCTGACAACTGGAGATTCTGGGAAAAGGATTGGGCAAAATGACGTATTTGCAAATAACCATAGAACACCTGGCTAGGTAAGTCATGTTTCTTTTGGAGTTGAGTAAATTATAGCAATTTTCATGAGATTGGATCCACCAAGTGACCGAAGTGAAACAAATTATGTGCCGCCCAGGGCACGGACATCCGGTGCGTGAGTCCATTAGGCATCCTGGGGTTATAGAGGAACGAGGTCAGCAGGGATCTGTCCGAGGCGAGCCCAAGGGAATGGGAAAGTTTGCACCAAAGCGATCTCAGTAGCGCCATGGATCCCAAAAGCCTCTCTGGGCCCACCTCCACGCCCGCACTCCAGAGTAAACTATTTGGGTGAATCTGCGCCAACCAAATTTTTTCAATTTCTGTCCATTTATTATAAGCCCTTTGGGGAAACCAGGATGTGATGGCGCGCAGCTGAGACGCTTGATAATATTTCACTAGATCAGGAAACGCCAGTCCCCCGTCAGAGCGAGAAGCCAGCAAAACTGATCGGGGCACCCTGTGCCTCTTGTAACCCCAGACAAAGCGCACCAGGTCCGCCTGTAGTTTACGCAGTTGCATGTACGGGACTGGGATGGGCAGAGTCTGGAATAGATACAGTAGCTTGGGCAGGCCATCTTCACAGAAGCCACCATCCCCAGGAGATATATGCGGTGGACCTTCCACTTCTGCAAAAGATCCCGGATTTGGTGAAAAAGTGGAGGGAAATTGGCCTGATAAAGAGATGCATAAGATGTTGACACCCAGGTATTTCTATGCTGTGGGCTTCCAGTGGTATGGGAAGCATGATTGCAAGTGTTGGACTTCCGCAGGCGGGATGTTAATTGGGAGAGCCTCAGACTTGGTTGCGTTGATTTTATAGCCCGACAGGGACTGGTATGTGTCAAGCTCAGCGTGTAGCTTGGGCAGTGATATCCGAGGTTGGGTGAGAGTAAGTATAATATCGTCGGCAAACAATGCCACCTTGAACTTCCTACCCCGAATGTCTGGATTCCCACGGATGGACGCCCCCCAGGGGCTCAACACATAATGCAAACAGTAAAGGGGGGAGCGGGCACCCCTGGCGGGTACCATTCGTTATTGGGAAAGTAGGAAACATCGCAAAAGGGGTCCTAACCTGGGATGTAGGGTTAGTGTATAGATGCTGTATGGCACGCAAAAAAGGGCCCCGAAACCCCATATGACGTAGTCCGCGTCCAGCCCCAGAACCAGGGATCTCTGGCCCTCCCTGTTCGCCACATCGATCAGATCAGTGACCCGCCTCATATTATCTCCCGCCTGGCGGATGGGGAAAAAGCCCACCTGATCCTTGTGTATTAATAAAAGGCAGGATCCCGTTTAGGCGTATCGACAGTAGTTTAGTAAAAATTTTAAGGTTGGAATTTAAAAGCGCGATTGGTCTGTAACTAGCACACAAGGAAGGATCCATGTCTGGTTTTGGGATAAGGGTGAGAAATGACCGCTGCATGTCCGAGGGTATAGGGGTTTGAAGGAGGAAGGCGTTAGAAAGTTTGCACATATGCGGTAGGAGAATAGGGAGGAAGGATTTATAGTATTCATAGGGGAGGCCGTCCGGGGCCCGGGGATTTATGCCTGGGCAAGGATTTAATGGTGGAGGCAAGTTCTTCGTCGGATATGGGCACGTTAAGAGCAAGAACGTCCGAGGCCTGAAGCCGGGGAATCACGATACGCTTTAGATATTGGGTCAGTCGGTCGGTCAGTGCAGGAGAGGGAGGGTCATGGGGGATCTCAGGACTGTTATAAAGCGTCCTATAAAATTCCGCAAAGGTGTGAGCAATATTATGGGGGTGGCACAGCAGGCAGCCCTCCCCATTTTTGATTTGATGGGGCGTAGACGCAACCGAGCGCTCGGCCAGCTTACGGGCTAAAAGGGAATGGGCCTTATTACCTTTATCATAATAGAGTTGCTTCAGCCTTCGCAACGCTTTTTCAACCTGGCCAATTGCCAGGTCTCTAAGCTGCGCGCGGAGACAGACAATTTTCTTGAGCAGTGGTAGGGTTCGAGAAACCTGCAGGCGATGTTCCAGGATCCTAAGCTCCCCCTCCACCCGCAGTTTGGCCACCACTGCGTCCCTCTTCATCGCCGAAGAAAGTGCTATGCATCAGCCCCGAAGAACCGCCTTGTGGGCCTCCCATAAGGTGGGAGAGGATATATCAGGAGTAGCGTTCTCAAGAAAATATAGTCGTAACGTGGATTCTTGTTCCAGTCTAGAGGGGGGATGTTGCAAGAGGAAGGAGTTCAGCTGCCAGAGGTAGGGTCTGCAGATGAGGGCGCCCAGATCCAGGGTCATGAGGATGGGGGCATGATCTGACCAAGAGATTGGGAAAATCCGCGCCTCTTGAGTGGCCTGTAATGTGGGGTTGTTGACAAAAAAATTGTCTATCTCGGAATGCATGTGATGGGGAGCTGAGTAAAGCGTATACTGACGCTCTCCCGGGTGAAGGGTCTGCCAGGCGTCAAATAGGGCGTATCGCCTGGTAAGTTGTCTGAAAAGTTTTGATTCCCTAGAGGCACGGTTCTGGGGGTCCCTGGGGCTCACTACGAGGCGATCGTGGACCGACGAGTGGGAGAGATTAAAGTCCCCCCGACTATCAACAACTCGTTGGGTGTCCTAAAAAGACGAGCAAGCACTTTAGTCAAGAAGTAATTTTGGCGAGTGTTTGGGGCGTAAAGGGTGCACAAGGTGACCGCCTGAGTCTGCCACCATCCGCAAAGTATAACATAGTGTCCCTTTGGGTCGATGATGGACTCCAAGCATGTAAAGGGGGATCCGCGCTTGAAGAGGATGGCCACTCCAGCACGCTTGTGAGAATTAAATGCCTGGTAAATCTGGGGGTAGCGACTGGAGTCGAACGCGAAGGAGACCCCTGTGTTGAAGTGGGTCTCCTGGACTATGACAATATCTGCCCCAGAATGCCTGAACTCCCTGAGCGCCAGATGCCTCTTCTTATTAGAGTTCAACCCATGTACATTCAATGACAATACCTTAGCCATGGTGGTGGGTATGTGCAAGCACAAAGGCTACTTATCTGATCCGGGCGTCGGGAAGCCATGATGTCACCAAGGGGAGGGTAAAAGTGCAAATTTTAAAGCCTAATATGCAAGTTATTGTCCTAAAAAGGGTTTGGGGACCCGGGTCCTGCCCCAGGGGACATGTATCAATGCAAAATACGTTTTAAAATGGCTGTTTTTTTCGGGATGCTTAAAGTGAGAAAATAAATGTGAAATATTCCTTTAAATATTGTGCCTGGGGGGTGTCTATAGTATGCCTGTAAAGTGGCGCCTGTTTCCCATGTTAAGAACTGTCCCTGCACAAAATTACATTTCTAAAGGAATAGAAGTTATTTAAAACTGCTTGCGGTCTTGTCTGGTCCCGGCAATATGGATGAAAATCATTGAGAAAAACATCATGGGTAACCCCCAGGCCATTACCAGCCCCTTTGGGTCTTGTATGGATATTAAGGCGCACCCAAATTAAAAAAAGGAAAGGCATGGGGCCCCCAGGCCTTATATACTCTGAACAGCAGTCTACAGGCAGTCCCAAGAAAGACAGGGACTGTAAGTTGGTTCTTAAAGCAGAGGTTCACCCTAAATATCAAGTTTGTCTTACTAACACCACCAGCCTTAATATATTGTAAAAGGAAGTCAGGTAAATCTGTGGGTGTTGTCACAGACGGGACATACATTTCTGCCTTGTTTAGACAATACACCAATTGTTATTAGGCGTCGGCTGCAAATGTAGCCAGAAATGGTCTAAGGGCGTTGGAAGACATCAGCTGTTCAGAATGAGGCAATTAAGGCCTCTATAAGTAGTCCAGAGGATTACCACTGATTTGCTGCATGCTGAGGCTTTCTGAGTGAAAGAGAGCAGTACTGAAAGTCTTCTGAGGAGGTGAGGAGAGGATTGATTTTTCTGTGTGATAAAAATCAAAAGACTATTGTTTTTCTGCTGTATGACCAGCACTGTCTACCCAGAAGTAGGCTGTGCTAGACTCCATAGATAGGTTCCTGTGTGGAAGGTAGACGCCCAAAGTGGCCAGGGTTTATTTTATGTTTGATTTTGTTTATGCTGTTTGGATGCTTGCACTTGTTTCCAGCAAGATGGAAGAATAAACCAAAATCTTTGTTTTCAACTGTCTTCGACTGCCTGTCTGTATAAATTCAGTGTGTGGTAAACCCATCCAAGGGGTCACACACCCCGCTACCGAGCTAACCCCTTACATATGGTGGAGTGCCGCGGGCAATTAAAGTAAACCCAAAATGGAGGAGATACTGAAACAGCTGGCTATAGCAAATGCAAATCAACAGCAGACGAATGCAGGTTTGTAGCGGAGCATTGCAGCTGAACAACAGGCTCAAGCAACTCAACAACAGGTTCACCAAGAGAGCATTGCAGCTCAACAACAGGTTCACCAAGAGAGCATTGCAGCTCAACAACAGGCTCACCAAGAGAGCCTTGCAGCTCAACAACAGGCTCACCAAGAGAGCATTGCAGGCCTGGAACAGAGACACCAGCAGCAAATGGAGGCCATCATGAAACAGCTTCAGAGACAGCAGACCAAGGCTGGGAGTCAGGCCAGTAACATACCGACTTTTCAGGTACGACACTTATTGCCAAAGATGACTGCAGATGAGGACCCTGAGATGTTTCTGACCACGTTTGAGAGAGCAGCGGAAAGAGAGAGTTGGCCTAAAGACCAGTGGGCTGGACTAGTGGCCCCCCTATTATCTGGAGAAGCCCAAAATGCATATTTCGATTTGGAGCTTGCAGACACGCAAAAAACTATGTTCGATTAAAAGAGGAAATATTGGAACGTTTCGGTGTAACCCTGGATGTCCGTGCTCAGCGGGTCCACAATTGGAGTTATCAGCAGAGGAAGCCACCTCGGTCGCAGATGTATGACCTCATCCATTTGGCTAGGAAATGGCTGCAGCCAGAAACTCTGTCCAAGCCAAACATTTCAAAGCGAGTAGTCATGGACAAATTTCTTAGGTCTCTTCCTAACACCCTGCAGAAATGGGTGAACCATGGTGGTCCGGAAACCGCAGACAAACTTGTAGACCTGGCCGAAAGGTACAAATGCAAGATAAAATTGTGTTATTGTGTTGTGTTATAATTTGGTTCCAATTACTGTTTTGGGATTACCAATTAGCGATACTCAATTATTATATTATAAATTACAGTATACAGATTTTGCGCTTAACAAAGATCATTTTGAATTAGAACAATTAGATCTGTCATCATGTTTACAATTTCAATCTAAAGTTATTTGTTTACCTAATCAAGATAAAAGTATATTTCATTCTTGTTATCATAATCATACATTATGTTCAGCAAGAATAGAAAAAGTTGAAGCTTCTTCTGAATTAACTACTCTTGTAGATAAAAGGAAGGTTTGTTTTTATATCATGACAGATACAGAAAGGGTTCAGACTTTCTTTTCCTCTTGCACAAACACAGAGAACCTAAATCGGGGGTTTGTACGGTGTAGAAGGAGATGATTTATTGGCCATAAATATTAATGGTATGAGATCTAATTTATCTCATCTATCATTGAGAAATGTTAGTGTTAGTCCGGCACTATATAATTTATCTCAGATAGATGAGTTTCCTTGGAGGGAATGGGTTAATGTAATTCAAAAGGATCAAGGTTTATTAATGGCTTTGGCTAAAGAACTTAAGAATGCAGAGATATTGTTTAAGCATGAGCAAGGGAATCTGCAAGAGGTAGTCCATCAATGGTCTACTTTAGCAGGTTCTAGCTGGTGACGTCAATTCAAAAATAGTATATCTATTTGGGGAAAAACTTCAATTACTTCCGCAGCAGGAAATATTTTATTGCATCCTATAGTTATTATTTTTATTATTATTATGTTATGCATTATATATCAATTATTTTTAATGTTTAGAATGAAAAAACTGTATAAGCAAATCAGAAATGAAATTAAGAAAGGTGATGATATGTTGTAAAATAAGCTTAAAAGAAGAATAGGTTTTGGAGTTGCAAACTCGGTTACAGGTGACAATACATTTGGAGTTATTGGATCAAAGTCAGAGTGCGTGTGACATGAATGAATGATTAGGTAAATATGATCATTATTCATATTTCAGAGGGGAATGGTATATTCTAAAATCTAAAAATTCTATCCGGATGAATTTTTAAGAATATATATATTTCTGATTAATATGAATGAATGAAAGACTGTTTGAGCTAATGATCTCCTGATGTGACCCCTTGAATTCGAGCTTTGAAACTCCAGAAGTTGACAGGGTTGACAAATTTTGTAAAATATGAAATATATGTTCTAAGGCATTTTTATGTAAGGGATCTTGTGTTTTTTCCTATTGAGGTATTTCATATGACTGTTTTAAAAGTGCATTCTAAGACAGAATGTCTAGGCTAACTGATCCCTTCCCCCTTACATCCTGTATATAGACTGTGCTTTGAAATGTTTAGTCAAGCTGTATAGCAACCCCCCATAGCCAATGTTTTTTTCTTTTTAATTCAATACTTTTTTGTTATTGTTTCCATACATATATAGCAGAGAAAAAAAAATACAAATCCATATTCTATACTCAGTGCATTATATGTGCATACAAAAAATTAATTGCATAGGTTAAAAATTTCCTTCAATCCCATTCCCAACCCTCCCTCCCTCCCTCCTATCTTACTTTTAAAGTGCATACACGTTTTTTGGTTCTGTTCTTTTCCTTAAATTATTCTTTACCTATCTTTCCCTAATTAAAGTGAGCGGCCTATTTTACATAACCAGTGCTCCCATATTGCATTAAATTTTTTGATGTTTAAATTGATACAATATAAAATCATACATAGGAGCCATTATACACCATACAAGTTGCATAGGATTTCACCGAGCAATTCTCAGAACTGTTGGAGGTGTGTAGTGGCCCCAGGGGACTTTATACATATATTCTGGCTCTGTCCAAAAATAGTAGCATTTTGGAGTGAAATCTTGACAATGATAGCAAGGGTGACATCTGTAAGGTTGGAACAAGAAGTAGAGATATGCCTCCTGGGACTAATAGAGGGTAATGCTATTGCAAAAGAAAGGAAAACGCAGATAGGCCTGCTACTATTCTATGCCAGGAAAGTAATAGTGCTAAATTGGAAAAAAACAGAGGCCCCATCAATAGCACAGTGGAAAAATTTAGTAAACAGCAACCTGATATTATATAGAGAAACATATTGTAATAGATGACATGGGGAGAAATATAGAAGAATATGGACAAACTGGATAGAAAACTCTATAACAGCGTCAGGATGAGGGGAGAATTGGGGAGATAATCGCACCATTGGGAGGGGGGGGGAGGGAGGAAGAAGAATGAATGATATTGGATGTAAGGATTGCATGAATGTATTGAGAATAAGGTTAATGTTGATGTCATTAGAGTTTAAGTAAAGTACAATATGAATGTAATGTATGTGTATGATTTTAATTTCTTGTATGGATAAAAAAAGAAAATTTAAATAAAGAGATTTATAAAAAAAAATATTTTTTGATGTTACCACGTCTGATCCATGTTCCCCTTTCCTTCCCAATTGTGCTGTTCATTACGTTAAACCATTCCTCTACTGTGGGTGGATTTTGTGCTTGCCATTTTAGTGCGATCAATTTCCTCGCCTGAAACAGGCATCTTATAGCTGCTACTAATATATCCCTCTGCCCCATTCTCTCTTCAATGCATCCTAATAGACAAACCCTGGCTTCAAGTTCCAGAGTGGTTCCAAAGGTTGCATTTATAATGTCCAGAATCTTAGCCCAATATCTATGCAGTTTTGGGCATTTCCACATCATGTGGATGAGGTCCCCTGTATTTTGACATCTGGGACATTTGTCATCTGACTTCCATCCAAATCCATATAATTTCTTGGGGGTATAATAGACCCTGTGGAGGAGAAACAAATGAGAAACCCGTTGTGAGGGGGCTAATGAAACCACTGTCCCTAGTTCCAGTATCCTGTCCCATTGGTCATTTGTTATGAGTCCAATATCCTCCTCCCACCTCTGTTTATTCTTGCTCAGCTTCTCTTTTCCTATTAACTGATCGCTGATCCGTTCGTACAATTCTGAGATAAGACCTTTCAAGACCCCCGTCTTGATTAGTCTTTGGAGATGCGTGAGCTTTTGCCATCTTACAGGCTGTAATTTAAATTGGGCTTGTAGTGCGTGTCTAACCTGCAAATAGGCAAAAAAACATAGAATTTGGGATGCCATATTCCCGACTTAGCTCTGAGAAGGGTTTTAATGTGCAGTCTGTATAGAGTTGTGCCACTCTGGTTATCCCACGTTTATCCCATTCTTTTAATTTTCCCATGGCCAAAATTTCTTTTAAGTTATTATTTTCCCATAGTGGGGAGTATTCTGTTAATCCTTTATAGCCCAAGGCAAGTTTTCCCACTTGCCATATTCTTACCATCATCTTTACTGTTGGACTTTTTACCGAGAAAGAGTTGGCCTCTAAGGTCTCTATTACCGATCTATGAGGAGACCCTCTTAGTATCATTTTGCCACTTGCATTGCCTCCCCCCTCTATGCTACACCCCCCCAAATGCTGCAACTGCGCCGCCAAAAAATAGCTATACGGATGCGGGACCGATAGCCCTCCTCTATCTGTTGGCAGTTGCAGTGTTCGGAGACTGATCCTTGCCTTTCCCTTTTTCCAGATTAGGGTCCTAAAGAGGGTCTCTATCTTTTTAAACCATCGGTTATCAATCCACACTGGGGAGTTGTGAAGTATATACAGCAATTGTGGCATCCAGATAATTTTAATAAGGTTGCTACGTCCGGCCACCGACAGTGGCAAATGTCCCCATACATCCGCTTTGCGTTCAAGTTTGCCCAAAAGTGGCACTAAATTATTATTTATAAATTGTTCTGGGTTACGTGTTACCACGATGCCCAAATACTCCATCTTCTCCCCAATCTTTAATTGCGGGATTCCTATCCCATCCATATTGCTTACCGGATCCACTGGTAAGAGTGTTGATTTTTCCCAGTTTATCACTAGGCCCGAGAATCGTCCAAACGCTTCTACTGTTTGAACTGCGGTTTTAAGGGAGGTTGTAGAGTTGCCCAAGAAAAGGAGGATATCGTCCGCATACATCGCGACTTTTTCCTCCTCTGCTCCTCTCTGGAACCCCTGTATTTCCTGTCTAGCTCTAATAGCAGTCGCCAAGGGCTCAATTGCCAAGGCGAAAAGGAGAGGGGACAATGGACATCCCTGTCTCGTTCCCCTCTCCAATTCAAACGACTGTGAAACTTCATTATTTATTTTTATTTTAGCCTTTGGGGAATTATACAGTAGCTTTATCCATTTAATAAAGGATGGACCAAACCCAAACTTCTCCAGAATGTACCAGAGATAGTCCCACTCCAGACTATCAAAGGCCTTGGTGGCATCTAATGATAGGATAGATCTATCTCCCGCATTCTCCGTCGGGGTCTGTAGGTTTAGGTACAGCCTTCTTATGTTTATACTTGTGGACCGATTTGGAATAAATCCAGACTGGTCTGGGTGTATTCATTTCTGAATGAATTTGTTTATTCTCGTTGCCAGTACCTTAGCCAAGATTTTTACATCTGAGCAAAGCAAAGATATCGGTCTATAAGATGATGTATCTAGTTGATCCTTTCCTTCCTTCTGGAGCACTATAATAATTGCTTCTAGCATTGAGGTGGGTAGCCTTCCTCCTTCTATCGCCCAGTTCAGCGTTTTTAGCAATTCCGGGAGCAGCACCTCACCGTATTGCTTATAAATCTCTGCTGGTAGGCCATCCGGCCCTGGGGACTTTTGATTGGAAAGTCCTTTAACTGCCTGTTGTAATTCCAGTAATGTAATTGGGGATTCCATAACATTTCTATCCTCCTCTGATAGAACTGGGGTTCCTATTTCTCTAAAGAATTCTTCCATTTGCACTTTAGCTTCCCCCTTTTTTGATCTATATAGATCTTTATAATATACTGCAAACGTGTCCACTATTACCGATGTTTCAGATGATATCCCACCTCCTACCGTCCTAACTGCGGGAACGTTAGAGGGCGCCGTATTGGTTTTCGGTAGAAGGGCCAGAGTATGGCCCACACTTTCCCCTTCAGAAAAAGCGCTCTGCTCCTGGAATAGGCGCTTATTTTCAACTTTCTTGTTGATCACCAACTTATATTCCTGTTGCTTCTCCAACCATAACCGTTGTTTAGTCGGTGTTGGATTTTCCACATATTGCTTTTCTGCCTCTAGAACCTCTCCCCTGATTTTCTCCTCCCATTCCCTAGAGTTCCTCTTGATCTTAGTTACCTACTGGATCAATATACCCCTAAGGAACGCCTTTAGGGCATCCGACACCGCTCCCTCTGGTGACGTTCCTGTGTTGAAATCCAGGAATTCCCTTAATTTGATACTAATTTCTTCTGGTTTCCCTATCACTTCTAGCCAGAAGGGACTTATTTTCCAATTACTTGGAGGACATTTTTTCCCTGTACTCAGTGATAGCACCAGAGGAGAGTGATCAGAAACCCCTCTTGGGTAGTAGGACATCTTACTAACTGCCTGTAGACTTGCACAGTTTCCCAGGGCCATGTCTATTCTTGATAATGTAGAATATGTACTTGAAAAGCAGGAGTACTGCCGCACATCTGAATATTTCACCCTCCAAATGTCCCACCACCCAACCTCTTTCAAAAATTGACTTAGATGCCCTTCTCCTTCCCCTGGGCTCCGTGTCCCCGGTGGAAATCTATCCATTGTTCTATTTAACACGTTATTTAAATTTCCAACCACTAATACCGGAATATTTACCTTGTTTACCACAAATTCTGTTAATTTATACAAAACCTCCATCTTAAAGGGAGGAGGTATATAAATATTAGCCAATACATATGGTACCTTTTCTATCAAACAGTGCAAAAAAATATAGCGACCCAGTTCATCTATTCTAGACTCTATACATGCAAATGATACGCCTGTTTTTACCATTATGCTCACTCCTCTAGAGTAAGAAGAGTGGACAGAATGGTACTGGCTTTGATATTTTTTTTTATTGACCAATTTTAACTTTGTTTCTTTAGTCAAATGGGTCTCTTGAATACATATTACTTCCACCCCATACCCCTCCAGAGTAGTGAAAATTGCGGCTTTTTTCACTGGGTCCCCCATCCCCCGCACATTCCAGGAGCCTATATTTATCATTTTAGGTCTCATACCCATCCAGGCATATCAAACAGAAAAAAACCCTTAACATCATATATAAGAAAAAAAAAAGGAAGAAAGAAAAAAGAAAATTTGTATACAATTTTTGAATATACCTAGGGAAAAAAGCATTTAAATGTACCTTCAAGTACATTTCCTTCTCTTGTGCTTAATAAGTGATACGTGATACTTGTGCTTTGATATAATTTTGCCCCCCCCTCCCCCCTTGCCTATCTAGGCCAACCCTTAGGGCTATACATGTGACCTCTTCCTTCCATCCTTCCCTTACATTACCCTTATCACCCATATCTGTCGTGGTCCCGCGCGAACACCTCCCCAACACTCGCTCAAAAAAAAAAAAAAAAAAATTGTGTATACATATATATATATATATATATATATATATATATAAAAAAAGAGAAAAATGTGTATATAAATAAAAAAAAAATAAAAAAAATTTAATTCCCCCCCTCACCCCCCACAAGTAGTGGGTTTCTTATTTCTTATTTAATGTGCACACATATTAATGTGTGAATATAAATATATATTCCTTTTCTTCCCCCCCCAGCTTCCCCCTACCCCATTATATGTCTATCCATATCCTAACTTCTATTTTTAGTATTAATTTTTAATATGTGTTTAAAGTGCATTTGCTTTTCTATTCCTTTCTTCCTTGGTATTTCAAAAAATAATTCCTTCTTATTCCAAAACCCCCCCCCAAAAAAAAAAAAAAAAAAAATCCCCAACCCCTCGCCCTCCCCCCCCCAAAAAAAAACCCAAACCCCCCCCTCCCCCTCATTGCATTCCCAGTTTATAACCCTTATTCAGTCTACTCCATGATATCCAGTCAATCAGCTCATAGTTTCCTGTGCTTTATTCTGTTCCAGCCACTGTGCTGCTTTTCCTGGTGTATCGAAAAATTGGGGCCCTTCTACAGTCATTATTCTTAGACGTGCTGGATACAATAGCGCATATTTGATTTTGTTCTTAAACAGGTTACGTTTGATAGGCGTAAACTCCGCCCTACGTTTACTAAGTTCTGGAGAAAAATCTGGAAATAATGAGATCCTTGAACCATTGTGAAATATGTCCCCTTTTTCTCTTGCTTTTTGCAATGCTGCTGTTTTATCAGTAAAATTAAGAAACTTCAAGAGTAGGGGCCGAGGGTGTCCATCCCTGAGGTGCGCTCTGAACGGGACTCTATGGGCCCTTTCTATTGCAAAAAGTGGTGAAAAGGCATCTTCCCCAAAAATTTCTCCGAACCACTTCTCAAAGAACCTTATGGGGTCAGTACCCTCACTGTGTTTCGGGAGGCCCACCACCCGAATATTGTTTCTGCGTAGCCTGTTTTCGATTTCATCAAGTTTAGATGCCTGCCATCCATTTTGTTCCTTTAATTCTTGCATCTGTTGTTTTAATGTATACACCTCATCCTCTACTTGGCTCACTCTCTCTTCCACTGATGTTATCCTTTGTACAGTCTTTTGCAGTTCCTGGCCCATTATCACTAATTCTCCCTTTATTTCTTTTATCTGATCAGTCAAGTTATTCAGTGACCCCCTACATGCGTTTATGGCGCTTAATATCTCCTTCAATGTTGGCTCTTCCTCCCGCCTGGGGTCATCTACTATATTTGCTGAGGAGACTTCTACAAAAGTTTTTGCTGATGCCATTGCACCCCCCCCCCTTGGGGCTCCACCACCAGGTTTTTTTTTATTTTGGGAACTGATGAACCTTGCCCACCACTTTTCCTATCTGTTGCTGTCCCTATTTGATTTTTAACCTGTGTTTGTGGGTGCTGAGCCGCTTTTCCAGGTGACTTTACCAAAGTATGTGAAGACTGTTCCAATTTAGCTGCCGCCACCGCTGCAGCCACCTGCGCTGCTTTCTCCTTATCTTTAGCAGCACGTGTTATTTGAGGGCACCCACTCTCCTGGTTAGACTGTCCCTTTTTTGTGGCTGCTGTCATTCTTCAGAGAGATGGGGCCAAAAAAAAAAAAAAGGAAAAGAACGTTTTTTTTTTTAATAGTGTACCTGGTATACCAATCTGCTCAAGAATAATCACCAACGGTCACCAGTCAATGCTCAGTATACCTTCAAACAAAATACTTTAGTAGCTCTTATTTTAGGCTGTTTCTACTACTGCTACTGTGCTTACACAAATTCCCTCCAGTCCTGTGCACTGTTGCCTGCTACTTCATGTAGCTTTTTTGAGAGCCATCAACAGGAGAAAAAAAATGAGAGAGGCACAAGTATCAGCTCAGCAATAGCGCTAGCACTCCATTGACATTTCAATTCCAGTTAGCATTTATTTTACAGTCCGTTACTCACGTGACCTGTCCAAAGAGAAGTGAAAGTCCCGGTGTCCTGGAGTATTTATATTGGATCTGATAGGGACAGAGCAGAGCGGGGGAGAAATCTGGATTTTAATACCTTTGTGCTTTCAATAAAAAGTGCTTTTACAAACTGAAGCCAAAAAAAAATAAGAAAGATCAGGCAAATATTTCAGCAGCTGTGTTTTTTTTTTTTTCCTCCTCCACTCAGAGCACAGAGCACACTATCAGCACTCAGCTGGTTCAACAAAATACAGTGAGAAGAGGGGGCATGCACAGCTGCTCCCTGGCTGTACACTCACTCCTCCGTCCAGACACGCTATGCTGTGCTGTGCAGTGTAGGATCACTGCTATTATTAGTGAGGAGAAAGAGTCTCTGTGCAGAGGGGGGGGGAGACTAGAGCGGAGCTGCTAGAGTCACCTGATCTCCCAGCAGAGAATGCAGAGGATACAAACAGGATTCCCCTCAGACGCCGCACGAAGGAGGGGGAACCCAGCTGGGTTCCGACGGCTCCACGGCTCCTCGGCTCCACGATGTCAGCAGCTGCTGCTGTAGGAAGGCATTGGAGTAGGTACGATTTAGCCGTCCACTGTGCTATCCTGTGCGGTGTAGGATGCACGCTGCTCGGGCATTGAAAGGAGGACTCCCACGCAGAGGGGGAGGGGGGGGCTGGAGCGAGGTAGCTCGAGCTCACACGGACATCTCACTCCTCACACACTCACACCTTGCACATCCGGTCACGCCCCCCGCCTATGGAGATTTTTCATAGCCGATGTTTGTAATTGACTAAGGTTACTGTTCTCAGGAACCACTTCCTATGTAAAAGTTGGCATATATTGGAACCAGATGTTGTATTCATGTTTCATAAATAACCACTCCTTGTGGGAGGGTTTATTCTTCGCGCCAAAAGAGACAAAGGTTTGAAGGATATATAAGTTTTGGGAGGAGAGGAAAGGCTCTCTTATACTTCTCTTCTTACCATCTTCAAGAAGGACACACAGACATTTTTTCTCAAGCATACATAAGGGCAGTTCAGCCATCTTAAAGATCTTAGAGCATATTTCTTAAGCACATGTTCTCTAAGGACTGTTCTTTTATTTGAAGCTATTATTACATTGTAACTGTACTTGTACTTATTTTAAGTGTGTATATTAAAAACACACGGTTATTTTTATTCACGAATCTGTCTCACGATCCATTTAATAGCAGAAACTGTGCTATTTAAATATAATCCAAATCAAAAGGTTTATTTCATTGGCAAGCCAGCCAGTCGATCAACGATCTTCAAATTTTATACCACTTTCTCAAAGTGCTATCGGAGGGCAGAGAAGTGAGAGTACTGAGTAATTTTTGAAACGTTTGACGAGAACCTAGAAGTATCGATGTATCGTGAAGGACCTGAAGATTCGTAGAACACAAAAGGAAGACTTCTTATTCGGTGAGTAAAATCATGGAATGTATTAAATGTTCAGACACAGAAAAACATTGACTAGCGCTCTATGGGAAAAAACTGGTGTCCCAAGGAATATGTCGACCCTCATACAGGGCGTGAACCAACCAGTGCTGCAGAATCAATGGTACCCGGAAGTACCAATAATACAGATATACACCAAAACAGAAATCTGCGCTCATGGAAGTCCACAGAAATAAATCAGCCCAAAATCAAGGGGGGGAGAACTCATTAATTAGTAAAATCTATATTGAGGAAAAAACAGTCCTTTAATTAGAAATCAACTTCAAAAAACAAAATTAACATTTAGGCAGTCTGAATTTGAAAGACTATTTACAGTGACCAGATTCCATATTGCACATATAGAGTATCTCCTGCAGTCTCCTTACGTCTCACAAGGGGGTCAAAGCTCACTGCCTTGCTCTGATACACCCACCGCAGATCAAGCCCACAGTACCTTGCCGGGGCGATGTACACTGGGACGCTGTTGGGGACCTGATGGATGTTGCCTTACTCACTGAAGCCGAACAGTGCGAAATTCCTGTCGCCTCCTTGTAGTGGACGCCGGGTCTGTCCGTGACTCCAGCCGCCGGGGACACGGCACAGTGCGGTGCGGTCTGGGGGAGCAGACGCTCTCCCTGTGTGAGCGCGCTGACGTCACACGTCTGAGACGTAGCGTAGCTTCAATACAGGGAAATCCTGAGTGCCCTCTGGTGGGGAGATGGTAGAGTACGCTCTCCTGTGCTGATAATTGCAAGCTGTTCAAAAAAATCAATGGAATGAAGTTGAAAAAGTCATAAAATTAGGATGAGACTTCCATTAAAAGGGGGAAAGGATTACACACTTTTAATCGTTTCCCCTTTTAATGGAAGTCTCAACAAAGTCTCAACAAAGTCAAAGTCTCAACAAAGTCTCAACAAAGACATTACAGTATTGAGAAACAAAAGAAATGTGGACAATGATATTAATGTAGATAACAAATTGGATAAGTTTAGATATATCAATGTCAATACAGCTGACGATTTGTTTGGGTATATAGCTGTAGGACAGGGATATGAGCATTGTATGGAATTATATTTCATTCATAGTAATGAGGTGGTAATCGAAGTTAAAATAGAGTCGAAAACAAGTTTTGTTAAAATGCAAGGATTTTATAGGGTTAATAATTTAACCAAGATTTTTGAATGTAATATACTGGAAAGAGCTTTTTGGACATTATTTGTAAAAGGTAATGATTCAACAATTTGGTCTGGAGACCCAGTGATAAGCTCTGGGAAAATATTTTATCCAGTAGAACAGTATTATTACCTTTTTCAAAGTTTTGTACAAATATTAAATCCAAAACATTTAAAAATAATTGGAGATAAAAAGGGAGACATTGTAAGAAAATTGGATTTTAGAGTGATAAGGAAGTTTGCTCAATTACAAGTCAAAATTAGCATTACTGTGGTAGATATTATTGTTCCAGAGATAAAAGTGTCACCACAGTCTTTAAAAGTCATTGAAGATGAAGATGGATTGAATTTGATGTGTAGTACTCAAATATATTTACCTCAAAATTCATTGTTGACTTGGAAAAGGAATGGTGAATTTGTGGGTAGTTTTCTTCACAGTACCACTAATATAATTCAGGAGTTTTAAAGGAATTTTTGGTAATGTCAATTGGATCAATGATAAATTTATTTATCATCAGTCAGGTGTATCTTTAAATGATACTGGTATATATGAGTGCTGCATATTAATAGAAGGCTATCCGTTGAAATTTGCTAATGCAAGTATAATTGTCATGTCTCCAAGGAAAACTCCATGTGTTGGTAAAAACAGTGGGCCAGATTTTCAGCAGAGATACGACAGAGTATCTCAGATACTCCGTCGTATCTCTCAGAGTATCTATGCGACTGATTCATAGAATCAGTTACGCATAGATAGCCCTTAGATCCGACAGGTGTAATTGTTTTACACTGTCGGATCTTAGGATGCAATACCGCGGCAGCCGCTGGGTGGAGTTTGCATCGTATTCCAGCATCGGTTATGCAAATGAGGTTTTACGGCGATCCACGACGGTTTTTCGCGTTCGGTACGTCGTCGCTACTCTAGTTTCCCGTTGCAATTTTAGTCGTCGTTTTATCTGCCCTAACTTTACACAGCCCACGTATGTGCTGTATAAAGTATGGCCGTCGTTCCCGCGTCGAAATTAAAAAAAAAATTTTTTCTTGCGTAAGACGTCCGGGAATACGATAGTACGATACGCACGTCGCCGTCGAAAAAAATGACGTCACTTCGCGCAAAGCACGGCGGGAATTTCAAAACGGAGTTCTATGTGAATCTGGCCCAGTGTTCTTGCCAATCCCTTCCAGATTAACCATTTACAATCCAGAGCTCTATTGAGAGAGGGAACATTCGTCATTATATTGTGGAGTTTTAATATTTCAGAATGGAAAATTTCTACAAGGTTTCCACAATGTAAAAGACATTTGGTTAATATGGAATTGGGTATTGAAAGATGGTTTGGAATTAATAGTAGGAATCATAACAGAAATAGTATGGATATTAACACGTTAAAGTCTGATCTTGAGTCAGCAGGTTTAGTGGGAAGTAAAGGTTTTAAGATTCAAATAAATTTAAATCAGATATTAGAAGATATGGTTATATATATCTGGAAGCTGCGGTGGCTCAACGCGATTGGCACTGCGCTGACAAGCCATTCACCTCTGCAGCTAGAGGTTCGCATCCCGGTCTCGGCTTCATGTGAATTGAGTTTGGTGGTCTCAGCCCGGCTCCCGGTGGATGTGCTATGCAAGGTAAGCCTGTGCTTAGTACGCCCACCCCCCTCCCACAAAAACCACCACACCTACACACGCAATCTAAATTGGGTTAACACATGCACATTGACCACGCGGTCTCTAAAGAGAGGCGAAGGACTAATGGGGCTGGTTGAGCGGGCTAATCCTCTCACTCCCTTATAGGGAGTCCCTCTGCCCCGTTGGGCTTCAAAGCGGAGCAGGTAGGGCGGGCTGTGTGGGAGGACCCCCTCACACACCCGCCATTGCCACCCGGGGCATGGAGAAAGGTGGCAGATTGCCTCTGGGGGAGGCCTGCCTACTCCCAACTCCTGCAGTCCAGCTCCTCTCTCGAGTACATGCACAAAATACACTTAAAAAAAAAAAAAAAAAAAAAAAAAAAGAAGATATGGTTATTAAAACAGCCAATGTAATGGGTCCATCCATACTACATCTTCAGAATATTACTCTCAATTTAATGACAAGTGAAGAACATTCTCATATTGCCAGATTATGTATAGAAATTCAAACAGAATATTCCACTCATTTTAAAATAATTGCACAGGCATTTCAGGGTGGAATTACTCCTCTTGGCATTTTGCAGAATTTACCCAGAGAATATGCATATGCAAGAAATCATACTGATTTATGGGTAAATAAATGTATAGGATGTAGTCAGGATGTATGTTATAGTTCTTCTATGATTCCAATAGCAGGGAGAGAACAAATTTTGGTTCCAATTACTGTTTTGGGATTACCAATTAGCGATACTCAATTATTATATTATAAATTGCAGTATACAGATTTTGCGCTTAACAAATATAATTTTGAATTAGAACAATTAGATCTGTCATCATGTTTACAATTTCAATCTAAAGTTATTTGTTTACCTAATCAAGATAAAAGTATATTTCATTCTTGTTATCATAATCATACATTATGTTCAGCAAGAATAGAAAAAGTTGAAGCTTCTTCTGAATTAACTACTCTTGTAGATAAAAGGAAGGTTTGTTTTCAGATCATGACAGATACAGAAAGGGTTCAGACTTTCTTTTCCTCTTGCACAAACACAGAGAACCTTCAAGAAGGACACACAGACATTTTTTCTCAAGCATACATAAGGGCAGTTCGACCATCTTAAAGATCTTAGAGCATATTTCTTAAGCACATGTTCTCTAAGGACTGTTCTTTTATTTGAAGCTATTATTACATTGTAACTGTACTTGTACTTATTTTAAGTGTGTATATTAAAAACACACGGTTATTTTTATTCACGAATCTGTCTCACGATCCATTTAATAGCAGAAACTGTGCTATTTAAATATAATCCAAATCAAAAGGTTTATTTCAAATTGCCCAAGTGATGCCGATTGTGAGGGTACATTTAGCCCAAGCCCAGTTGGCTCAACAAAGGATTTACAATCGTGGGGCCCAGGTCCGTTCCTTTGCACCTGGTGATAGGGTGTTGGTGCTGGTCCCCACGGTCGAAAGTAAATTCCTAGCCAAATGGCAGGGTCCCTATGAAGTGTTGGAGAAAATGGGGGTGGTGAATTATAAAATTAGCCAACCAGGAAGACGAAAACCTGAGCAGCTCTATCACGTGAACTTGTTGAAACCATGGAAGGATAGAGAGTCCTTGGTCGCTAAGACTACCCGATCTTCTGCTCCGTTTAACCTGGCTGTCCCTGAAGTTGGGATAGCGGAGACTCTGTCCAAAACTCAGCAACAGGAGGCTAAAGAGTTTGTGCTCTGAAATAGGGAGAAGTTTTTCAGACTTGCCAGGTTGGGTCTCCGGAGTTAAACATGACATTATCACCACACCAGGGGATAAGGTCAAGTTGAAGCCTTATCGAATTCCAGAAGCCCGGCGAGAGGCAATTCGCCAGGAAGTAAAAAAAATGCTTAAGCTAGGGGTGATAGAAGAGTCAAATAGTGATTGGTCCAGTCCCATTGTCTTAGTACCCAAACCAGTAGAGTGAGCAACTCCTGAGAAGGGGCGGAGTCATCAAACATGGCGCCGTAGGAGAGTTGCGGCGTGCTCCATGCTTCAGATGCTCTCCCCTATGAGCTAAAAAAGGACCGGACCGATGACTGAGCTCGGAGTGAACTAGATGGGATGCACTAACCTGGGCAGAGCTGAAGGGGAACTGCCGTGCGGTGTGTGCTGGTGTGCTGTCTCTTGTCCGTCCGGGATCCCGTGAGGCTGCTTGAGCTGTCCTGTCTGCTTCTGGCCGTGTCTTACGCCTGGTGCCAGCTGGATCAGAGGGAGGCTGTTTAGGGCGGTGGGCCCGGCCCTTTCGGGTTGTTCTTCGGAGCGGAAGTACCCAGAGTATCATCCGGCCGTGTCCGGTGTGTTGATCCAGCTGGATGGGGGGGCTGGCTCTCCTGCACTGCCCCGAGTCTCGAGTCGTGGACCCGGCCTGCGGGGGACCGACTGTGGCTGACGTGGCCTAGCCACCTGGGGAGGACGGAGAGGGAGAGGAAGGACCTCCATGAGCTGGTGTTCCTGGGTGCCTGAGCCGTGGAGAGCGGTGGGCTGCGGAAGGCTGCCTGGGATCAGCAAGTGTCGCTGAGACAGACTGTACTGAGAGATGAAAAATGACTTACCAGTGACACCTGAAGGCAGTCACCAGCAATAGCAACAGCCACAAATTACAGTAAGAGAGGAGAAATGACTTACCAGTGACACCCAAAGGCAGTCTCCAGCAATAGCAACAGCCACAAATTACAGTAAGAGAGGAGAAATTGCAGAGAAACTGGTAAGGTGATGGACACATTTTTTCTTTCCCTCTCATGTATGCTGTATGCAGTAAGCTGTCTTATCAAGTTCGTTGAAGCAATTGTATGTTAAGTAAAGTAAAAAACAGGTTACACTCAGTAATTTAAAAAGGAGGACTTTGGCATTGGCTTTTTTTTGTGGCTTCTATAAGGGTCCGCTCAAACAGAAGGGGGACCGTATGTATAGGAGCAGTACCCTGAGTATCTTAGGCAGCTCCCCGGGGATCCTCTGCTTCCCTGTGTTTCCTGTTTCGCTGGACTTTGCACCTACATAAGGACGTTAAACGGGGAGAAAGTAGATAGGGGGAGGCTTGGTAGTATCCAACTCAACCGACTTAACTGACTGTTAACCGACGGTTTAACTGATTAAACCATAAAGTAAAGGAGAATGGTGAAGAAGGCCACTAAAGGTAACACAATAACATCCTATTTAGTGGCTGAAGGCTCTGGTCAAGGGGCAGCTAGCCCAAGGAAAAAAGAGACCCTAGCCTCCCCGGTAAAAAATACTGCCAACCCAGAGGTACATCACCCCTTATGCCAGGTACTGACGAGCAAACATGTACGATGAAACCGGTCCGTCGGACCGTTTTCACCGTACATGTCTGCCCGGGGATTTCTGTATGGTGGCTGTACTCACCATCATACAGAAATCCGCGCGTAAACAATACGCGGGGCGTGTCCGCACCGTCGCGGCGACGATGACGCGGCGACGTGGGCGGGCCTGCCAGTTAAATGCTTCCACGCATGCGTCAAAGTCATTCGACGCATGCGTGGGATGGCGGGCGCTCGGACATGTACGGTAGGTCTGTACAGACGACTGAACATGTCCGAGGGGACAGGATTCCAGCGGGCTGTTTTAAAACAAACCCGAAAATATTTGCCCGCTGGGAAAAGGCCCGGCGGGTAAATGTTTGCTGGAATCCTGCCCGCTCGGGCCTACACACGACCGAACATGTATGCTGAAACTGGTCCGCGGACCAGTTTCAGCAGACATGTTCGGTCGTCTGTACGGGGCCTTAGAGGAGACCCCGGGAATGAGTAAGGACAAAGGTAAAAAGGGCACAACACTGGGGGGAAAAGGGGTTAGTAAGAATCAGAAATCCCCAGAGAAACAACAACAACCTGACCACCCCCCGAAGGACCACAAGCCCCTCCTACCAAGCAAGATATGTCAGATATGATGGAGATGATATCACGTTTGGAATGGACAGTGAAAGGGGAGATGGGAGCAACAAGGAAAGATATTCAGAGTGTGTTACAGAGGGTAGAAGGTTTAGAAGAGCAACTGGAAGAGCACAAAAATGCAATTGATGAACTGAGAGGCCGTGCAGATATGGACTGGACAGAGATAAGAAACACACGATATAGATTGGAGGACCAAGAGAACCGCAGCAGGAGGAAAAATTTGCGGGTAAGGGGCCTCACGGAGGAAGTAAAGGATGGAGAACTGGGGGAGACTTTACGAGAGATATTCAATAAAGCACTTAAACGGGAGCCAACTGCCCAGATGCATTTTGTAAGGGTACACAGAATACAAAGGTCATATAACGTCCAGAGGGATGTACCAAGGGACACTATAGTAAGATTCCAGGACTTTGAGCAGAAAGAGCTGGTGTCCCAAAGTACGAGAAACTCTGTCTCGTTGGACTATAAAGGTGCACAGTTGCTTATATTCTCAGATTTATCCCCAGAAACGCTGGCACGCAAAAGGGCACTGAAACCGTTGACGAACCATCTCCGGGAAAAAAATATTATCTATAGATGGGGGTTTCCAGCTTGTCTGTCGGTTAAAAATCAGGGAGTGTCAGCATATATTCAGTTTCCTGAAGATGTAGAGGAATTTTGCAATAAACTAAGTATACAACATATAAAGGTGGATAACTGGGAAAGGAGACCCCCGGCTTGGAAGAGGTGGAAGGACCAAGATTGGAACAGAGCATAGAGTCTAGAATATAGGACATGAGCTATAAGAAGGAATTAGTAATAAGAAACTGAAGAATTCGAGAGACTGTTTCCTTCTTTCCTTTTTTTTTCTGTTTTTTGGTGCCCTTCTAGCTGATTTTTTCTTTTTCTTTTCTCCCTCTGTTCTTCTCCTCCCCCTCCCCTCCCAATGGGGGCGAGGGGGATGGGAATAACGAGGGGAGATGAGGGAAGTATTAAGTGTCATGCGGGTTCGGTCCGGGCCATGGGGGGAGGGAGGAGCATGGAGTAAATATGTCCTCCCCTAAAACCGGGAGCTGTCCTTAAATCTGAGGGATGGAAACCGGAGGAGGGGGAGACATATTAAAGGCCCCAAGAAAGGCCCGCTCAGCAAGTCGTCTGGATGGGCGCAGATCAAGGGAGTCTAAACATTGTGGTACAATGTGAGTGGGGGTTGGGATGGGAGGAGGGTGGGGGGTACATGTGGTATATGTGGTCTCTAAGTGGTATATCTATGTTTAGGTTATGCTGGTTAAGATTGGTGGCCTCAGAATTGATCAGGAAGCTCTCCTATGTCATGCAGGAATCTGATTCGAGAATATGAAGAAGAAAGATAGAAAATGGCTGCATTAAAAATTGCCACGTACAATGTACAGGGTCTAAACAACCCAAATAAGCGATATCAGATACTGCAGGATATGAGGAGACTCTCGGTCAATATAGTGTTCCTACAATAAACTCATTTAAAAATAACATCTAAAACAAGATTAAAATCAAAAGATTTTCCTAACTGGTATCATAGTTACTCCCCGAATAAAAGATCAAAAGGTACTGCAATCGGATTTGATAGAAACACACACTTTATCCTAGAAGCTATAGATATGGACCCAGAAGGAAGATACCTATTCATTAAAGGTTCTATGTTTAATTTGAAATATACATTAGCAAATGTGTACTGCCCTAATGTGAGACCGCAGTATATTTGAAGAAAATCCTGAACAAATTAGAAAGATTTAGAGATGGCAAGGTGATCCTTACAGGAGATTTTAATTTTGTCTTTGATCCATCTCTGGATACCCAACCGGTATCATTGAGGTCAGAGGGGAAATATCTAAGGGCAATTAAACATAAACTTCACCAAATGCAATTAGTAGAAGCCTGGAAAATTTTACACCCAAGAGAGAAAGACTTTACATACTTCTCAGCGGTTCACAGGTCATACTCAAGAATTGACCATATCATTCTAGATCATCGGCTATTGGATGGATTGAGAAGTGTAGATATAAAATCTAGAACACTGTCAGATCATGCCCCAGTGGTGATGTCCCTAGATGTGGGGGAAGTCCCGTGGGAGCAGAAAACATGAAAATAGATGAATCTCTCCTAAATAACATCAAGATAGCCGATGACCTGGAAAAGGATATGTGCCTATTCTTTCAGGAGAACGACATAGAAAATGTGGCTCCCTCGACGCTATGGGAAACACACAAGGTATACATGAGAGGGAGGTTGATAGCTGAAAAAGTTAAAAGAAAGAAAATTAGGCAGGCACAGAAGCAAAGGTTATTAGAAGAAATTTTGAGTCTAGAACAGCTACATAAAAGATCACAGGAAGAAGAGGTATATAATTCATTAACTAGGAAGAGAGAGGACCTATGTAACCTTTTAGAACAGGAAATTAAATGGGCATTCAATAAAATGAACAATAATTTTTATGCTTTGGGGAATAAACCAGGGAGATTCTTGGCAAGGACTATCAAACCAAGAAACTCACAAAATTTTATTCTAAAAATAAAAGATAAAAAGGGAGAAATGAGACACTCTAAGGCCCCATACACACGGGAGTATTTATCCGCGGATACGGTCCAGCGGACCGTTTCCGCGGATAAATCCTCTTGAGGATTTCAGCAGATTTTAATGCGATGGAGTGTACTCACCATCGCATTGAAATCCGCGCCGAAATCCTCTGGCGATGACGTGTCGCGCCGTCGCCGCAATTATGACGCGGCGACGTGCGCAACGCTGTCATATAAGGAATTCCACCCATGCGTTGAATCATTGCGACGCATGCGGGGGATCCCTTCGGACGGATGGATTCGGTGAGTCTGTACAGACCAGCGGATCCATCCGTTGGGATGGATTCCAGCAGATGGATTTGTTCTGCATGTCAGCGAATATCCGATCTGCTGGAATCCATCCTAGGGGAGATATATCCGCGGATAAAGATCCGCTGGCGTGTACACACCATAGGATCTATCCGCTGAAACCCATTTGCTGGGATTTATCTGCGGATGGATTCTATGGTGTGTATGGGGCCTAAGAAGGAAATAACTAAAATATTTCAGGAGTACTATCAAAATCTATATAAGGTTAATCAAAAACAAGGTACAATAGAAATCCAGAATAAGGCCCCATACACACGATAGAATCCATTCGCTGAAATTTATCCGCGGATCGGTTTCAGCGGATCGGCGGATTTATCTGTTGATCCGCTGGAACGTACACACTAGCGCCAAAAAATCCCCGCGAACCAGAACGTATGCAACGTAAACCACGTAAGACGTAACTATAAAGGGGAAGACCAAAGTCAACGGCGCCGCCCTCTGTTCCGCTTTTGCTAGTTCCGTGTTACCGCGTGCTAGTCAAGGTTTGGTTAGAGCCGATTCGTGCTTTTCAGTCTCCGCGTTTTGACAGTAGGTATTCTCTGATTCAGTGCGTTTGCTTGCGGGTTCGCAGTTGGCATTCGGGCACAGGCTTTCAGCACGTTTCTGCGTACTGTGCGCTCGTATCTGTGTGTCGTGCGTTCTTAACAGGTTGTGCTGGATTTGGGGGTGCTTTCTGTTGGAGTGTGTTCTTGACTGACCAGCCGGCCGCATCATGGAGCAGCAGCGTCGATTCTCGCGAATTGGTGCTGGTTATGGGATTGCTTCTGGCCATGTCCAGCGAACCAGTTTATTGGCCAGGAACAGTGGGAGGAGGCGTTTCTGGGCCAAGAATTGGTTGCGCCAGCGTGACCAGTTTTCTCATATGCCTCTGCTTAGGGAACTCCAGGAGAATAATCCTAATGACTTTAGGAATTTTCTCCGCATGACGGACCCCGTATTCAACCGTCTGCTGGATCTTCTGTCCCCCTATATCACGAGGCAGGACACTGTGATGCGCCAAGCCATCACGGCCGAGCAGAGGCTTATTGCCACGTTGCGGTACCTGGCAACTGGGAGGAGCCTGCAGGACCTCAAGTTCTCGACAGGCATCTCTCCCCAGTCGCTTGGGGTCATCATACCGGAGACGTGTACTGCCATCATACGTGTTCTGAAGGAGGAGTATATTAAGGTAAGTTCCCTCATTTTAACCTCACAATGTATTTTTTTTTAAATGTGTGAGAAAGTCTAATCTTTTTTTCTTCCCTAATAACCATGAGATTGTAATCTGCTGTGTGTTGGATGTTCCCTTTTCTCCCCATGCATGTTGTTAACCTTTAAAAAAAATGTTGGGCCTACCTGCATATTTTGTCCTTACCCACCATAAACCTGTCCAGCATGCTTTCCTAGGCCCAAACCCACCTAGCCAATTTTTTGGTGATTTTTTGGCTAATCCATTGTAGCTCTGACCCCCCCCGAAAATTGTTTATTGCTCTATCATCAGAGGGATGTGGAGTCTGCTAATTAAGTGGGCCTATATTTTTTTTAAGAAAGACTCACTTCACAATGCTTGTAGGAAATGTGAATCCTGTTGTTGATGTTGCACAATGATGGCTTTTGTATTTTGTTTGCAATGTTTATGTGCCAAAGTACTACATCTCTTTATTTGTTTGTCCCCACAGCTACCCTCCCCACACCACAGGAATGGCAGTCTGTGGCTTCCCAATTTGCCCAGCGGTGGGATTTCCCGAACTGCGGTGGAGCAATAGATGGGAAACACGTCCGCATTGTGCCCCCACCCCACTCGGGGTCCTAATATTATAACTACAAGGGTTATCATAGTATTGTGTTGATGGCGGTGGTGTCGGCACAGTATGAGTTTCTATATGTGGACGTGGGGAAGAACGGCCGGCTGTCAGATGGGGGAGTGTTCTCGCGGACAGAATTCTACGATCGTCTACAAACTGGGGGTCTGGCACTGCCACCAGATGAAGATAATGTGGAAGGACTTCCGTTTGTGTTCCTAGCGGACGAAGCTTTCGGGCTTGGACCTCACCTAATGCGGCCTTTTCCCCAGAGGACCCTCACCTCAGAGAGGAGGGTGTTTAATTATCGGTTGGCCAGGGCTCGGAGGGTAGTCGAGAATGCCTTTGGGATCCTCTCCAACCGGTTCCGCCTTTTCCTGACAGCAATACATCTGGCGGAATATAAATTGAACACCATTGTATTTGCCTGCTGCATTTTGCACAACTTTTTACGCAGGCACTCCCAGACGTACCTACCCGACAGCGTTTCTGAGGCAAGACTACTCTCAGATCTTCTCCCTGGGCTGGACACTGGTCGCGCTGGCTTTGCCACCCAATCAGCTCGTGAGGTACACAACAAATATGTTGAGTACTTCATGAGTCGGGGGGCCATTGCTATGCCAGATCATATTTCTTTCTAATTCGGCCCCCAAAAGAAAGAAATATTCACAGAACTAATAAATAATTACACCATTGGACTTTATACAGTTGTTTGTCATTACTGCTTTTTCTCTTTTTATCTGTCTTCCTGGTTCTCACCAAAAATAGTGCACTTCTAGTGCCAAATGTATGGTTCAGGTTTTAGTAAATAAACACAATTGCACATTATTCACTCATCTCCAAACTGGGTATTTAGCATATAAAAGAATAAAGCCACTCATTTTTAGGATTTTGGAAAAGATTTTTTTATTTTCAGCTTTTTCATTTTCCTTGTTTTTTCAGAAGATTTTTAGTAATAAACATGCCAACATTTTTAGTTTGCAAGGTTTTTTTTTGTGGTTTTTCTCATTTTTTTTTTTTTTTTTCCAAACAATGTTTTTTTAATTTTTTGGTGTTCACAAACAATGTAGTACAATTGTACCATTTTTCACACAAATATTCTATTTACCAAGTGTAAACTTAACCAAATGTATTATTTTTTTTTATATATTTTTTTTTTTCCCATGTTTGAGATTTTTGATCTCTTTATTTTTTGGGGTAATTATTATCAAAAATATTGCTAAAAAATTTTATATTTTTGTCCTAAAATTTTAATTAAATTTTGAATAATTATTTATTAATTTTATTTATTTTTTTAGTAAAAAAAAAAAGAAGATTGGTAACATTTTTTGGATAGATTTGTTACCCAATTTTTTCTTTTTTAACTAATTTGTTTTTTAAAATATTTTTTTTTAAGTTTTTATGATTTTTCAGGCTTGTTGATTGGAAGCCATTTTTTTGCTACAAAAAATAAAACATGTCCAAAAACTTTAAAACACAAATGTGTCACTTTTACATTCACAATAACAGTCATGGTGTGATTTCACACCTGAACACGCCAAAATTTGAAGATGGACACATTCAGTGCAATTCGCCAAATGTCAGTTCTACAACATAGAAACACAGACAAAGGGCGACATGTGCTATCTGCCATCATGGGTGATCAATGTCTGTGTTTTGTGGGAGCAAACCCTTCTTTGAAAACTAATTGAGAATCGAGGAGGGGGTTGTACCCACAAAGCACAGATATTCGAGATTCTGTGATGGCAGATAGCACATGTTGACACACTGTGTGTGCATCTTCAAATTTTGGCGTGTTGCTGAGTCAAAAATTAAAACAGGTTGGGGGATGGGCTTGGGGGGGGGGGTGGTCAGTCTTTGACACGGCCCATCATGTCAATGATGTTTTTATAGTTTTGTTCTATAATCTGCATTCTTTGCCGCATAGTGTCCAGCTCGGTGCAGCACTCGACAATTACATTTCGCACATTCTGTTCCATGAGAACCATCTGTTGCCGCATATTCTCCATTTCACTGCTGCACTCCATCACTTGCTGGATAATTATTCCCGCACTTGCGCAAGAAAAATGTGGAACAGCATCTTCATCCCCTACAAAATGAATCAAAAATATAAAATTACCAATTTTACCGGCCTATATACATCTAGGGTTGCCACCTCATCCCTTTAAACCAGAACACATATTAATTACACAGGTTCTGTGGCTGATTAAAAGGTGGTAATTTAATTCACCTGGTGCCATATCTGCATTACATTAGCCACAAAACATGTGTAATCGATATGTGTTCGGGATTAAAGGGATGAGGTGGCAACCCTATCTACATCTGTTTTGCCCTATAAAGCTGGGGTGACACTGACCTGATGTTGTGCGGATTTCCTCCTCTTCCACCACTTCTCCATCTTCAAAAACTCCTCCTTCTTGAACCACTTCCCCCTCATCCTCCACGACTCCTCCTTCTTCTTCTACCAATCCACCATCTTCAAAATCACCGAAATCATCTTCTTCAATTTCATCTTCATCCTCCACAACAACCAGATTTAAAATTACTCCATCCTCCTCTCTTCCTTCCTCCTCTCTTCCTTCCACCTCCTCCTCCACATCCTCCTCTCTTCCTTCCTCCTCCTCCTCCACATCCTCCTCTCTTCCTTCCACCTCCTCCTCCACATCCTCATCTCTTACTTCCTCCTCCTCCCCCACATCCTCCTCCTCCACATCCTCCTCTCTTCCTTCCTCCTCCTCCACATGGCCAGATGGCAGATTCCGGGCGTGTCTGGCCCTCTCTGCCTCCTCGAAATGCTGGCGTCTTCTTTCCCCTATAAATAACACAAAAACAAAAGGTATACTTATCAGCACACAGATATTGGAGAGCAGAAATCGCACACATTGCATAGAAGTTTAGAGGCTTTTTTTGTTTGAGTTTTGTTGTCTTATCACCCCAAACCTATATTTTTGGATGACTTCTAGGCCAAGCTCTGATTCTGTCACTTTTTAGCGAAGTGACACACATGGATGTCCCCCCCCCCTCCAAATTTTGAACAAAGATCAGGAGCAGCAGCAAGCGAGTCCACGGAGCCCAGTCTGTGGTACTACCAAGAGCTTGAGTTTTTGGGGGATCAAATGGAGGGCCGGCGATCAATGTCAAGCCTTCCTTCCAGCCGGCATCGCAGCAGACCTTCCACGGATCACCACAGCCAGGAGGAGCACGGTGAGGGGCTGGCTGGCATGCATGAAAATCTGCGACTCTCCACTTCTGATGAGGTAGAGTATTTTTCTAAATGTTTTTGGGCTGCTAATTATTGTTTGTTTATTGAGTTGATATTGTAATCCCAAAACAAAAAATGGCCTATAAAAGTCATGGGCATAAAAATAGGGGTCATGGATGCCAAGTGCAGGGATCATAAGGAGAGTCTATTCAAGTTTAAAGTAAGATAAAACAAACCAGTCTAGAGCATGAAAATGTGTGTGATTTGCTTGTGCCAAATTGTAAAACATGTCACTTTTTTTGCCACAGGAAGAAGGGAGCAGCCATGAGATTTCGGCTACTGATGCTGAGATGCATGCCAGCCAGGAGGAAGGGGTCATTGGCAGCCAGGAGGAGGAGGCCGGGCCCAGCACCAGTCAGCAGGGCCCCAGGCCCAGGGTCAGCACCACCAGGCAAGTCCCTCCCCCCCCGGGTCAGGCAAGCAGGCCTAATGAGGCGCAGGAGGCAAGTGGAGGATGAGAGCCTCGAGATGATACGGGAGGCTAGCGCCTTAATGAGGGCCCCCCTCAACCCCACTGAGGCCTACAGTGCCTATGTGGCACACAAAATGTCCCAAGCGAGGGAGGCCGATCAGAGGCGTGCCAGGAACCTGGTGAACCAGGTGATTTTATGGATGCACCAGGGCTGGCTGACCAATGACACAGAGCTGAGTGACCCGGCCCATCCTGCCCAACACCTGCTAACTCCTCCTGCTGCCACATCATCCTGACCTGCAAGGGGCCGTGGACGGGTCCGTGGAAGATCTGCTGCAATGCAGGCTGCAAGGAGGGTTACAAGGAACAGGAGAAGATGATTCCCGGCCTTCCATTTGATCCCCCAAAAACTTTGTTTTTTTTGGACTACCATAACCTGGGCTCTATTGGCTCACTTGCTGCTGCTCCTGGTTTTTGTTTTTGTGGTTGTTCTTTTTAGTTCTCGGTATGTGGTCCTCAAGGTTTGCCATTTTCTCCTTGACTATGTTGCCTGTGCAGTCTGGAACACAAGTCTGCATGTATGTTGCTATCTCATCAAGTGCTGCCGTTCTAGGTAATTTATTTTTGTTTATGGCCAAAATAAATGGTTATTTGATTTACTGAAATACCTTGTCTATTGCGTTTTAATACTGTGGTGATTAGGCATGAAACATTTTAGCAAATAATATGTGTCATTTAGAAAGGACACCAACTCCTTGGGAGGGGGGGGGGGGTACATTTGGCGTACCAACTTGGGAAAACAAAAAAGGAAAAACACACGCCAAAATAAAATGGTGACATAACTTGACAAAAAAAAAAGAAAAAAAAATGCAAGAAAAAACAATGGTGACATAAATTACACAACAAAAAAAACTAAAAAAAAAATGTGCAAGAAAAAACAATGGTGACATAAATTGCACAAAAAAAAATAAAAAAATTGTGCAAGAAAAAACAATGGTGACATAAATTGCACAACAAAAAAATAAAAAAAAAATGTGCAAGAAAAAACAATGGTTACATAACTTGCACCAAAAAAAATAAAGAAAAAAAAATGCAAGAAAAAAACAATGGTGACATAAATTGCACAAAAAAAAAAAAAAAAGGAAAAAAAAAAGAAACAACATTAAATTAAAAACCAAAAAAAGAAACATAGACATGTCGAGGACAAAAAGAAAGTTCCAACATCTGGATAGATAGCATCAGCAAGAGAACGGGTTTATTCTAGCAAGAGAACGCCGAAAAAACAAGAGGCAATAAACGACACACTAGATATTTAAAAGGACGAATGTGCCATATCACAAACAAACGAGAGTTTTACCTGAACGAGTGCTCCCATCCCCTTATTTTGTCTGAGCATGCGCGTGGTTCTTATCCGCGGATATTGTGTACTAACCAACGGATCTGTCTGTCGGATAGATTCGCAGCGGATAGATTTGTTTAGCATGTCAGCAAATATTCGATCTGCTGAAAAGCGAGTCGACGGATAAATATCCGCGGAAACAGATCCGCTGGAGTGTACACACCATAGGATCTATCCGCTGAAACCCATTCGCTGGGATTTATCCGTGGATGGATTCTATCGTGTGTACAGGGCCTAAGAGAATGAAAATTAAACAATATTTAGAAAAAGTAAAGACCCTGGGCCTATCGGAGAAAGGATAGAAATCAGCAATCTGGAAAGGGAAATTACAAAAGATGAAATAAGTCAAACTATTAGGAACATTGAGATGGGAAAAAGTCCTGGTCCAGATGGCTACACCTCAGCCTATTATAAAAGATTTGGAGAGATTCTTGTGCCCTTCTTCCAGAAGTATATGAATTCCATCGGGGGGGGGGGGGGGGGGGGGCATGAGAATACGCAAAGAGGCTCTAGGAGCTCACATAACTCTGATTGGGAAAGAAGACAAGGATCCCTCACTATGTGCAAGTTATAGGCCCATATCCCTGATCAATGTGGATATAAAAATCTACTCAAAAATCCTGGCTGAGAGAATAAGACCTCTCTTGCCAGGATTGATAGAGAATGACCAGGCAGGATTTGTACCGGAGGGAAACGAGGGATAATATTATGAGAGATTTATTTTTGATACAAATGTAGAACAAGGGAATTGGGACTTTGAATGAGGTTCAAGACAGAGTGGGAATGCATGGAAGGAAAACATGTTTATTGACATGCAAAACAAGGTGTGATATACTCTCAGAATCGCAGGGGCTGAGCATGTAGACATAACAATAAAGGACAATATAGATACATAATAATGTCAACCCGGAACTTCATGACATATGGGTTTGCATATGAACCATGGACACAGGGACATACAATGCCATCAATGATTAATACAATATAGTATGAAAAACAAAAAACACAGCTTCCCATGAGTGAGGGAGATAGATACACCAATTTCCTTAGATGACACAGTGCGATTAAAAGACATAAGGTAAAAGTTGTAGATGGTAGTGGCTGGTAGCTCAGATATGGAGTGGGGTAGCATCCTTGAATGGCCCGACGCGTTTCGTGCTGAATGCACTCATCAGGGGCTGATGCTTCCAAATCTGGAGGATTAGATAGTGTATTAATCTACAGTGACTTGAGCATAAAAAGGGGAACATGATAAGTGGTCCTAGTTTTACGTACCTAAAGAATGGTGTTGATCAAGGGAGAGAGCATAATGCTGAGCCGTTGCCACGGCGGGGGTGTCAGTCCCGGAAGCTGGGGTGACTGCGCCAGGAGCAGCCGGGATGCAGGGCTGGAAAGTTTCAGGTGGACAAATGGCCACAAACAGGGGTATGGAGCCAAACAGGTGGTCATCAGAGGGAAACTGCAAGGGATCTATATATAAATATATATGGAGATAGGGTGAGACAGCATATACCAGACTGTAAGTCTGGTAGTGACAAGCCAAACTAGCAAAAAGGTTTTTACCTGGGTGTAGAACAACCCGTTTAGGAGTCCCTCAGTGGTGTGGCATAATCCCATGGATGATAAGACAGGCTGTGAACGCAGCCTATAAATACCCCATGGTCCCAGCGTGCGGCTGATCAGAGGCGCACACCAACGTCACGCTAGCCGGATCTGGGCTGGGAGGGCCTAATGACGGGGCGGGAGGAGTCCGCACCCGAAATAGGTGATCCCCATCAGCTGTGGCCGGCAAGATGGAATCCCCGCGATCGGCGTCCTGACGTCAGGATGACGTCAGACGCGGACCAGGTGAGCGTGACGTTGATGCGCTGTTTACGCCGCCCAGTGCCCCAAGGTCCCCCCCGTCCAGAGGGCGGGAGGGGGGGCAGGAGGGAGACGTTCAGAGCGCATCACAGCTTCCGGGTGTATGACAGAGTACCGAGGCTGGCGGCCAATGCACAGCATCAAACCCGATCAGCCTAATGCGCCGCATCGTGTCAGGTCTGATGGACACAAATAAAATGGTTAAATGCAAACAGCTCCACAGTTAAGCTACATGGGCACAAAGGGGAGCTGGGACTTCCCACATGGCTGGCAGGGGAATGCTGTCAGCTCAGTCAGAGAACCTCCATCCCTGGTAGATATAATAGAGAAAGGGGGGGTGGCTATGCAATCGCATAGGTGGGACTTTGAGTGAAGCACATGTCTGCGCTTCCATCCCTGGTACAAATGTAGAACAAGGGAATTGGGACTTTGAATGAGGTTCAAGACAGAGTGGGAATGCATGGAAGGAAAACATGTTTATTGACATGCAAAACAAGGTGTGATATACTCTCAGAATCGCAGGGGCTGAGCATGTAGACATAACAATAAAGGACAATATAGATACATAATAATGTCAACCCGGAACTTCATGACATATGGGTTTGCATATGAACCATGGACACAGGGACATACAATGCCATCAATGATTAATACAATATAGTATGAAAAACAAAAAACACAGCTTCCCATGAGTGAGGGAGATAGATACACCAATTTCCTTAGATGACACAGTGCGATTAAAAGACATAAGGTAAAAGTTGTAGATGGTAGTGGCTGGTAGCTCAGATATGGAGTGGGGTAGCATCCTTGAATGGCCCGACGCGTTTCGTGCTGAATGCACTCATCAGGGGCTGATGCTTCCAAATCTGGAGGATTAGATAGTGTATTAATCTACAGTGACTTGAGCATAAAAAGGGGAACATGATAAGTGGTCCTAGTTTTACGTACCTAAAGAATGGTGTTGATCAAGGGAGAGAGCATAATGCTGAGCCGTTGCCACGGCGGGGGTGTCAGTCCCGGAAGCTGGGGTGACTGCGCCAGGAGCAGCCGGGATGCAGGGCTGGAAAGTTTCAGGTGGACAAATGGCCACAAACAGGGGTATGGAGCCAAACAGGTGGTCATCAGAGGGAAACTGCAAGGGATCTATATATAAATATATATGGAGATAGGGTGAGACAGCATATACCAGACTGTAAGTCTGGTAGTGACAAGCCAAACTAGCAAAAAGGTTTTTACCTGGGTGTAGAACAACCCGTTTAGGAGTCCCTCAGTGGTGTGGCATAATCCCATGGATGATAAGACAGGCTGTGAACGCAGCCTATAAATACCCCATGGTCCCAGCGTGCGGCTGATCAGAGGCGCACACCAACGTCACGCTAGCCGGATCTGGGCTGGGAGGGCCTAATGACGGGGCGGGAGGAGTCCGCACCCGAAATAGGTGATCCCCATCAGCTGTGGCCGGCAAGATGGAATCCCCGCGATCGGCGTCCTGACGTCAGGATGACGTCAGACGCGGACCAGGTGAGCGTGACGTTGATGCGCTGTTTACGCCGCCCAGTGCCCCAAGGTCCCCCCCGTCCAGAGGGCGGGAGGGGGGGCAGGAGGGAGACGTTCAGAGCGCATCACAGCTTCCGGGTGTATGACAGAGTACCGAGGCTGGCGGCCAATGCACAGCATCAAACCCGATCAGCCTAATGCGCCGCATCGTGTCAGGTCTGATGGACACAAATAAAATGGTTAAATGCAAACAGCTCCACAGTTAAGCTACATGGGCACAAAGGGGAGCTGGGACTTCCCACATGGCTGGCAGGGGAATGCTGTCAGCTCAGTCAGAGAACCTCCATCCCTGGTAGATATAATAGAGAAAGGGGGGGTGGCTATGCAATCGCATAGGTGGGACTTTGAGTGAAGCACATGTCTGCGCTTCCATCCCTGGTACAAATGTAGAACAAGGGAATTGGGACTTTGAATGAGGTTCAAGACAGAGTGGGAATGCATGGAAGGAAAACATGTTTATTGACATGCAAAACAAGGTGTGATATACTCTCAGAATCGCAGGGGCTGAGCATGTAGACATAACAATAAAGGACAATATAGATACATAATAATGTCAACCCGGAACTTCATGACATATGGGTTTGCATATGAACCATGGACACAGGGACATACAATGCCATCAATGATTAATACAATATAGTATGAAAAACAAAAAACACAGCTTCCCATGAGTGAGGGAGATAGATACACCAATTTCCTTAGATGACACAGTGCGATTAAAAGACATAAGGTAAAAGTTGTAGATGGTAGTGGCTGGTAGCTCAGATATGGAGTGGGGTAGCATCCTTGAATGGCCCGACGCGTTTCGTGCTGAATGCACTCATCAGGGGCTGATGCTTCCAAATCTGGAGGATTAGATAGTGTATTAATCTACAGTGACTTGAGCATAAAAAGGGGAACATGATAAGTGGTCCTAGTTTTACGTACCTAAAGAATGGTGTTGATCAAGGGAGAGAGCATAATGCTGAGCCGTTGCCACGGCGGGGGTGTCAGTCCCGGAAGCTGGGGTGACTGCGCCAGGAGCAGCCGGGATGCAGGGCTGGAAAGTTTCAGGTGGACAAATGGCCACAAACAGGGGTATGGAGCCAAACAGGTGGTCATCAGAGGGAAACTGCAAGGGATCTATATATAAATATATATGGAGATAGGGTGAGACAGCATATACCAGACTGTAAGTCTGGTAGTGACAAGCCAAACTAGCAAAAAGGTTTTTACCTGGGTGTAGAACAACCCGTTTAGGAGTCCCTCAGTGGTGTGGCATAATCCCATGGATGATAAGACAGGCTGTGAACGCAGCCTATAAATACCCCATGGTCCCAGCGTGCGGCTGATCAGAGGCGCACACCAACGTCACGCTAGCCGGATCTGGGCTGGGAGGGCCTAATGACGGGGCGGGAGGAGTCCGCACCCGAAATAGGTGATCCCCATCAGCTGTGGCCGGCAAGATGGAATCCCCGCGATCGGCGTCCTGACGTCAGGATGACGTCAGACGCGGACCAGGTGAGCGTGACGTTGATGCGCTGTTTACGCCGCCCAGTGCCCCAAGGTCCCCCCCGTCCAGAGGGCGGGAGGGGGGGCAGGAGGGAGACGTTCAGAGCGCATCACAGCTTCCGGGTGTATGACAGAGTACCGAGGCTGGCGGCCAATGCACAGCATCAAACCCGATCAGCCTAATGCGCCGCATCGTGTCAGGTCTGATGGACACAAATAAAATGGTTAAATGCAAACAGCTCCACAGTTAAGCTACATGGGCACAAAGGGGAGCTGGGACTTCCCACATGGCTGGCAGGGGAATGCTGTCAGCTCAGTCAGAGAACCTCCATCCCTGGTAGATATAATAGAGAAAGGGGGGTGGCTATGCAATCGCATAGGTGGGACTTTGAGTGAAGCACATGTCTGCGCTTCCATCCCTGGTACAAATGTAGAACAAGGGAATTGGGACTTTGAATGAGGTTCAAGACAGAGTGGGAATGCATGGAAGGAAAACATGTTTATTGACATGCAAAACAAGGTGTGATATACTCTCAGAATCGCAGGGGCTGAGCATGTAGACATAACAATAAAGGACAATATAGATACATAATAATGTCAACCCGGAACTTCATGACATATGGGTTTGCATATGAACCATGGACACAGGGACATACAATGCCATCAATGATTAATACAATATAGTATGAAAAACAAAAAACACAGCTTCCCATGAGTGAGGGAGATAGATACACCAATTTCCTTAGATGACACAGTGCGATTAAAAGACATAAGGTAAAAGTTGTAGATGGTAGTGGCTGGTAGCTCAGATATGGAGTGGGGTAGCATCCTTGAATGGCCCGACGCGTTTCGTGCTGAATGCACTCATCAGGGGCTGATGCTTCCAAATCTGGAGGATTAGATAGTGTATTAATCTACAGTGACTTGAGCATAAAAAGGGGAACATGATAAGTGGTCCTAGTTTTACGTACCTAAAGAATGGTGTTGATCAAGGGAGAGAGCATAATGCTGAGCCGTTGCCACGGCGGGGGTGTCAGTCCCGGAAGCTGGGGTGACTGCGCCAGGAGCAGCCGGGATGCAGGGCTGGAAAGTTTCAGGTGGACAAATGGCCACAAACAGGGGTATGGAGCCAAACAGGTGGTCATCAGAGGGAAACTGCAAGGGATCTATATATAAATATATATGGAGATAGGGTGAGACAGCATATACCAGACTGTAAGTCTGGTAGTGACAAGCCAAACTAGCAAAAAGGTTTTTACCTGGGTGTAGAACAACCCGTTTAGGAGTCCCTCAGTGGTGTGGCATAATCCCATGGATGATAAGACAGGCTGTGAACGCAGCCTATAAATACCCCATGGTCCCAGCGTGCGGCTGATCAGAGGCGCACACCAACGTCACGCTAGCCGGATCTGGGCTGGGAGGGCCTAATGACGGGGCGGGAGTATTTTTGATACAAAAGGCCAAAAAAAGTAAAGAGTCAACTCTGTTTCTGTCATTGGATGCTGAAAAGCCGTTTGACAGGATGGACTGGGAATTCTTGCTAGCCACCCTGTCACATGCCGGATTAGGCCCAAATATGCTTAGGTGGATAGGGGCATTATATTCTAGTCCCTCGGCCCAGGTGAGGGTGAATGGCACTGTGGCAAACCTGGCCACTTCTGGAACGCTGGACGTTACATGTCAAAGGGTTGTCTGTATTATATGCTATGTATTCTGCTGGGTCTTATGTGGGCATAGTAATTCGTATGCTGGTAGCCGTAAGCCACTAGCATTCAAGTACTTCGTTTTATGTTGCCCAATCGGTGTTCAGCAGTTTTAAACCGAACTCCCACAACACATAACCCCAGACCCCAGCTATCAACCGTCTTTTCCCTCGTGCAGCAATGCCTGATGGGAGAATTATCCAAAATGTTAAGTTCCCCATGTGGTCCTCACTGTATTACCCCTGCTAAATCTGTTTGGCTGTTGGAAACCCCTTGCATGGGGAATTATATAAATATGAAAGCCTGTGAATAAAAAGTCAGTTGACTCCCAGAGCTGTGTTTCGTCCGGTTACTGGGGGGGATTTGGGACATTGCCTTACTTTTCAGCGCTGACTGTGGATTTACCCTGGTTACCAGCGGAGATCGTGGATTTTAATATTGTACTCCGCTACAATTGGTGGCAAGCGACGGGATCCAACCTTACAGCCGATAAGCGCAATTTGTGCAATGTGAACTACCGATGTAAATGGAGACGGATTATTCTACGCTAAAGCGGCAGACATTAAAGGAACTGCTAGAAGCCAGGGGTAAGGTAGCCAGCAACAAATCCAAAGCTGTACTAACTGCCGAGCTGATGGAGGGAGACAGAGCCTGCAGCGCTACACCACCAGCAGCCATGGAAGAAACCCTCTACCAGAGAGAAATGAGGACCAGGCTGGAATTTTTGCCACAGCCTATATCAGATGCCATGCTGCACATGGTAATGGCGAATGTGCAGGAGTACGTGATGGCACACAGTCCGCAGCATACACCGTCTCGAGCAGAATCCACTACTGGGTCACTCTACAACCAGGTAAAACCCCAAATTCCCTATAATGCCTTTAAAATGTTTTGCGAGGAGAAGGATGAGATTGATGGGTATTTACAGGATTTTGAGAGACTGTGTGATTTACATGACTTGGAACGGACGGTATGGGTCCCATTGCTAGCAGGCAAGCTGGCAGGTCGGGCAGCAGAAGCATATCGCACTGTACCCAGTGAGGACAGCAAGGACTATGATAAAGTGAAGCTAGCGATATTAGAGAGATACGCCATTACTCCAGAGGCATACCGGCGGAAGTTTAGAAACCTGCGCAAACCAGAGACGGATTCACATGCTGAATGGGCACACAAGCTGGACCAAGCTTCCCAAGGGTGGATACAAGCCAGCCAAGCCACTACTATGGAGGAATTGCGACAGTTAATGCTGTTGGAGCAATTCTTCAACGGTTTGTCCCCAGAGGCACAAGAATGGGTGCGAGACAGGAAACCTCTCACCCTAACCGAAGCGGCTCGATTAGCGGATCAGCATTTTGATGCGAGGAGACATCATGGGCCCCTAACCAAGAGTTATCCTCGACCCGCGGGACCACCCAGTACTCTACCACCCCCCGCTCTCACAGCCTTCCCTTTTCGTCAATCCCAAGGAACTTTACCACCACCCTCCAGATATAACGGACGTGCCGACATCCAATGCCACACCTGCAAACAGTGGGGACATATGGCACGCAAGTGCACCCAAAACCGGGGCAGACCCACCTGGAACCAAGGCCGACCGAACCCGGCACCAAGGGCTGCTGCCCATCATTATCAACGAGAGCCGGCCGCTCAAGAGATGTTGAGCATTCCAGCGGAAGAACCCCTGGGAATCTTGCATGAGGTGACGACAGTCCGAGCCACAGATAACCGGCAGCATCATCGACAGCTAGTGACCTTGGAGGGGAAAGAAGTCCAGGGGCTTCGGATTCAGGAGCTACTTTAACCTTGATAGCACCCCATTTGGTCCCTGACTCTGCACACACTGGCGGATCCGTGGCAGTACGAGTGGCAGGGGGAGCAGTGTACCGACTACCCACTGCCAAAGTACATTTGCATTGGGGTGTGGGAGTGGGGACGGTAGAAGTGGGCCTCATGCAAAATTTACCAGCAGATGTTGTGCTGGGAAATGACTTGGGCCAGATGACCTCTGCTTTTGTACCCCAGGCCCCATACCAGGAAGCCCATCCAGTGACCACACGGCAACAGGCTCGCACCCCCGGTTCCACCGACACACTCTGAGGCTCCGGTAAGAGACCATGACCCCCACACGACACGTATGTCCTGGGATACCCCGACTAAGTTTGAGGCCGAGGTGAGGTCAGACCCCATGCTACAGGTATACAGGGACAGGGTACACGCTGACCAGGCTGGGCTAGAGGGGGTGCGGTACACCTGGGAGAAAGGGCTACTTTACCGCATTGCTGAAAGAGGAGTGGGAGGGTCAGCCACAGTAACGACTAAACAGTTAGTGGTTCCCCAGAAGTATAGGCAAGAACTGCTTCGGATTGCCCACGACATTCCCCTGTCTGGGCATCTGGGGATGGCACGTACCCGATACAGGTTGACCCACGCTTTCTTCTGGCCAGGGATCTCCAAGGATGTGAGGCAATACTGCACCTCCTGTGACATTTGCCAGCGAGTAGGCCAGCGAGGTGACCGCCACAAAGCCAAGTTATGTCCTCTTCCCATTATTGAAGAACCCTTCAGTAGGGTGGCCGTAGATATAGTGGGGCCCTTACCAAAACCCAGTCCCTCCGGGAAAAGATATATTTTAACTGTAGTGGACTATGCCACCCGGTACCCCGAGGCTATAGCCCTCACCAACATTCATGCCGAAACTGTGGCAGAGGCCTTAATGAAAATATTTTCCAGGGTGGGGTTTCCCCAAGAAATCATATCCGATAGAGGCACCCAGTTCACCGCCGAGGTAACCCAACAACTATGGAAGATATGTGGCATTAAGCCAATAGTAAATTCGGCGTACCACCCCCAGTCCAATGGTCTATGCGAAAGGTTTAATGGTACGCTGAAGCAGATGCTCTGTACATTTGGAGAGTCTCATAAAGACTGGGAGCGCTTTCTACCCCATCTGCTCTTCGCTTATAGAGAGGTACCCCAAGAGTCAACAGGGTTTTCCCCTTTTGAATTACTGTTTGGGAGAAGGGTGCGAGGGCCACTAGACCTAATTAGAGAGCATTGGGAGGGGGAGAGTAGCCCAGACGGAACCCCTATTGTATCCTACGTACTGGAGTTCAGGGACCGTCTGGAGGCGCTAACCCAGGCTGTGCGCACCAACCTCCGGGCGGCCCAACAACGTCAGCGCCGTTGGTACGATAGGGGAGCCAGAGACCGCAGCTTTCAGGGGTTTTGATTTTAAAACCGGTCCGCACAGACAAGCTGCAGGCCATCTGGCAAGGCCCATACCAGGTGGTGGAACAGAGATGTGACACCACCTATGTGATTGGCCCCTGCTCAGGGGTAGGGGAGAGACGCATGCTCCATGTGAATATGCTCAAACCATACCATGAGAGGATAGAGGACGTGGCCGCCATATGCGCTTCCGCCTCGGAGGATCAGGAGAATCTGCCACTACCTGACCTCTTAGAACAGGAGGGACAGGCGGAGCCCTCCAAGGGGGTTCAGCTGGGGGAGCGGCTAAGCCCTCAGGAGCGTGCCCAGGTACAAGAGCTGATTGTAGCTAAAGTGGCTACCTTCTCCAATTTACCTGGGTACACTCCGCTGGCCACTCACCGAGTCGAGACCCCGGGACAGCTACCTATGCGGCAAACCCCATATCGTGTCCCTGAAGCAGTCAGGACGCATATGAAGACTAAGATTGATGAGATGTTGCAGCTAGGGGTTATCGAACCTTCCGATAGCCGCTGGGCATCGCCGGTAGTGCTGGTACCAAAGAAGGACGGCACGACACGTTTCTGTGTCGACTACCGGAGGCTAAATGACAAAACGGTGTCTGATGCCTATCCGATGCCCCGGATAGACGAGCTGCTGGATAAGATGGCACGGGGGCCAGTATATCACTACCATAGACTTATGTAAGGGATACTGGCAGATTCCACTGGCCGAGGAGGCCATCCCCAAGTCGGCGTTTGTCATCCCGTTTGGCCTGTATCAATTTCGGGTCATGCCATTCGGGATGAAGAACGCTCCGGCAACTTTTCAGCGGATGGTCGATCGGTTATTGGACGGATTCCAGGAATACGCCTATGTGCCTATTTAGACGACATCGCCATATTTAGCCAGACCTGGGCAGAGCACCTACAACACATAGGGGCCATTCTAGATCGTATTGGAGAGGCAGGGTTTCCACTGAAACCCAGCAAGTGTCATATAGGGATGGCCGAAGTGCAGTACTTGGGCCACCGGGTGGGGAGCGGGCGACAGAAACCCGAACCAGCTAAAGTTGAAGCCGTAGCTAAATGGCCCACCCCCAGGACGAAAACCCAAGTGCTAGCGTTTCTAGGTACCGCGGGTTATAGTAAGAACCTGCCCCGACAGGTTGTCTGGGCCCCAGAGTGTGATCAGGCATTCCAACTAAAGACTGCTCTAACTAATGCCCCTGTACTTGCTGCTCCTGATCCAACTAAAAGATTTCTTGTCCACACTGACGCTTCAATGTTTGGATTGGGAGCAGTGCTGAGCCAAGTGGGAGCCGATGGCGGAGAACACCCCGTAGCTTACCTGAGCCAAAAGTTATTGCCACGAGAAGTAAGCTACGCCGCCATTGAGAAGGAATGCCTGGCCGTGGTGTGGGCCCTCAAAAAGTTGCAGCCGTATTTGTATGGACATCCTTTTTCGCTACTCACAGATCACAACCCGTTGGTGTGGCTAAACCGTGTGGCGGGAGACAATGCCCGGCTGCTGAGCTGGAGTTTGGCGCTGCAGCCGTTTGACTTTACAATCCACTACCGCCCAGGGAAGCAAAACGGTAACGCCGACGGGTTATCTAGACAAACTGAACTTGAAAAGTGATCTGTGAGTACTTCCCCGGACATCCCCAAGCCGATCCTTTGGGATCAGACTGTGTATGCCGGTTTGGTTCTGGGGGAGCATTGTGGCAAACCTAGCCACTTCTGGAACGCTGGACGTTACATGTCAAAGGGTTGTCTGTATTATATGCTATGTATTCTGCTGGGTCTTATGTGGGCATAGTAATTAGTATGCTGGTAGCCGTAAGCCACTAGCATTCAAGTACTTTGTTTTATGTTGCCCAATCGGTGTTCGGCAGTTTTAAACCGAACTCCCACAACACATAACCCCAGACCCCAGCTATCAACCGACTTTTCCCTCGTGCAGCAATGCCTGATGGGAGAATTATCCAAAATGTTAAGTTCCCCATGTGGTCCTCACTGTATTACCCCTGCTAAATCTGTTTGGCTGTTGGAAACCCCTTGCATGGGGAATTATATAAATATGAAAGCCTGTGAATAAAAAGTCAGTTGACTCCCAGAGCTGTGTTTCGTCCGGTTACTGGGGGGGAATTTGGGACATTGCCTTACTTTTCAGTGCTGACTGTGGATTTACCCTGGTTACCAGCGGAGATCGTGGATTTTAATATTGTACTCCGCTACAGGCACCTTGTCAGATAGATTCCCTCTTTACAACGGGACCCGCCAGGGATGCCCGCTTTCCCCCCTCCTGTTTGTCCTGACACTGGAGCCGCTAATGGAGACAATAAGGATGAATCGGGAAATAGAAGGGATAGAAGTGGGAGGGATGGAGCACGAGATCTCTGCGTTCGCAGATGACATGATGTTGTATGTATCTAATCCGAGGGAAACACTTCCGAGGATAATAGCCGAATATGAGAGATATAGTGAGATCTCAAACTTAAGAATCAATCAAGAGAAAACAGAGATTCTAAGTATTTCGGTGGGTCATAGAGAACGCAGAGATCTTGAAGCTCTATATCCATTTAAATGGAAGCAAAGGAGAATGATATATCTAGGTGTTTTCCTATCTACTACAGAAAGGTACCTATATGAAGATAATTATATACTTTTATTAAATAAATTAAAATCAGATTAAAAGCAGAGGCCCAGATTCAGGTACGACTTGCGCAGGAGCAAGTGCGATTTGCGCCGCGCAAGTACGGATTTGCGCCCAGGCAAATTTGCGGGTGACCCAGAAAGCAAGCTAAGCCTGAAATGTGGCATTTTTGCACGGAGGCAGTTTCTCTGCCCCGGCGCAATTAAGGGGCAATTTTGCTCAGGGAGCAACTTGCGCTCTCATGGTTTTCCCTCAGCAAATATGCAAATGAGGAACTGCCACTGATTCATAAACTTGCGCGTGTGAGGCGCATTTTGTGCCCAAAGCGCACAAGCTGTTTGGCCGGGGCAAATTTGCACTTTATAAAAGCAGGGGCAAGTTAGCAACAGATGGCCACAGGTCAGCTGGAGAGCAACTACAGCACTCCTCACCTTGTGTAGGGACTACAAACAAACAAAAAAAAAACTTTGAGCATAAACTAAATATAGAAAAGCTCCTAATCTGAGCAAAAAAAAAATATCCCCAAAAAAAAAAATATAAGCATAATCAAAATAAATAGAAAAAGCTCATTATATGAGCAGCAAGGGATAGGTAAAAAATACAAAAAATAAAAGGAAAATATTTTTTTTTTTTGGACATCCTTGTGCCAAGGGTGCCCCGGCTCTGGCTCCTCAGTCTGCGTGGTTGAGCCTGTGGTGGGGATGGAGCCTGGGCTGAGGATGGAGCCTGTGGTGGGGATGGAGCATGGGGTGGGGATGGAGGGGGGGGGAGCATCAAACCCTACTTCCTCACTCCTGGCAGGTGGTGCCTGCATGCCCTCCATGGCGTTGGCCAGGCGGGTGAGCACGCTGTTGGTTTGGGCCAACATCCGCAGCTGCCAGGTGGTATTGGTCCTCTGCTGCCGCCGGGTTAATCTCCCCTCCTCCCGCACAGCAGCAGTGTTGGCCTCCACCGCACCTGCCAACCTGCTCACCTCCGCTGTTAGCAAAGCGATGGCGCCCTGCTGCTCGACCATGCAGGTGACCATGGCTCCACAGTTGGCACTGACTTCCTCCAAGCTCTCAGTATCTCGTATCCCCGGTCAGCATGCAGGGTGAGGGCCTGCTGCAGAGAGGAGGAGGAGGATGCCAGGCTGTCTGCCACCCGCCTCAAGTCTCCCACCATGTCCCCTATATGGCGGGTCTGCCAGGCCTGCTCCTCCTGCAGACCTTCACGGAGGCTGGAGGGTACACCCCTCGTTTTACATAGAGCCTTCCTTGGAGGAGAGGCTGGGGCACGAACTGAGGGAGAAGAAGGGGAGTGGGCCACACTAGAGGGAGGGACATTGGAGGGGGGGACACTGGAGGGGCTTGCCCTGGAGGGGGATGACGTTATGGTCGGGGGGTGGTGGGGAGGTCAGGGATGGTGGGATCCTCCTGGAGGTACACAGATTCATCCAGGTTGAGGATAATGGACTCCTCCACCACTTCCTTCTCCCTAGATGGACTATGGGCGGTATCCTCCTCCACCAACATGCCCAGTATCTGCAGGGGGCCTGACTGGACCCCATGATGTCCTGGGGATGGCGTGGGTCGCCCTACAGCCGACGATGGCCCAGCCTCATCATCAACATCTGTGGATGACACAAAAAAAATATGTTGCTGGAGCAACACACTTATCACATGTTTCCTTCTACCCCCTCATATGTTCCCTTCTACCCCCTCCCATGATACACAGCAAATATGAGAAATAAAAACTTTTTACATCTTCCCTTCTACCCCCTCATATGTTCCCTTCTACCCCCTCCCATGATACACAGCAAATATGAGAAAAAAACCTTACCAGTCACCAAGTCCCCAACAGTGGAGTCATAGCCTGGGAGTCCCTCCACCTGCTCCAGCGCTAAACTCTGTGCGATAACCTCCTCCTCTGGATTTAATCGTAAAGAGCAGGCTGGTCCTCCTGCTATGCTTTCTGATTAGGACAATTTTGTCCCTGACTCGACGACGCATGTCAGTAAATTTTTTTTGGATGTCCTCCCAGGACCTCTCCTCAATGCCCAGGGTATTTATGTCCAATGTAATAGCCTCATATATTGCCCTCCTTTGGGCTACGGTGGTATTCTTCCGCTCTGAACCAAAAAGAAGCAGTATATCCATCTCAGCGGAGACAAAATTTGCTTTTCTTTTTTTTTCTTATCAGGAGGTGCCATCTCAGAAAAAAGGGCAAAATTACCTTGCTCAGGGGGGGGTGGAACAAGCAGGATGTAATTTTGCACAGGACCTGCGCAGGTCTGCCCCTATTTATTTGCTCAGTGCAAGCAGGTGGGCAAAATTTGCCCTGAAAATAGGCGCAAACCACTGCTGAGTGGAAAAAAGATCATTTGCATAGGGCACACCCACTTTCACTTGCGCTGCCTTACGCCCTGATTTTTGCCTTACAAAGGAGCAAATTAGCAGACAAAAGAAATCCTGAATCAGGTGGCAATCTTTCCAATTTGCCCCAGCGCAGAGCAAATCAGCTGCTCTTCACAGGTGTAACTGAAGGGCAAATCTACCTGAATCTGGGCCAGAGTGTTTTGGTTAGGAAGGATAAATACAATAAAGATGATGATATTACCTAAAGTTCTATATGTTTTTCAAACCCTCCCGACAAAAATTCCAGAAGCTTTTTTTAGAATCCTGGGAAAGATAATTGGGGGATTTATATGGAGGGAAAGGAAATCACGTATAGCAGTAAACACTCTGATCAGATCTAGACAGGAAGGAGGACTCCAACTGCCCGACTTCAAAAGGTACTATGAGGCCTCAGTACTGAGGAGGATGACGGATTGGTTCCTGAGAGAAGGAAGGGAGAAAAATAAATGGGTAGAAGTAGAAGAAAGCCTAAGTGTTGATAATCTGGGAGGAAGAATATGGGTTCCGAAGCAATATAGAGGACTACCCCAAGATATCCCCATAATTACACAAGAAACGTATAAAATTTATGATAGAATATGTAAAAGGGAAGAATGGCCATATAATAGTCCACTGATGCCTCTTACGGGCACAGATTACTTCAAGCCAGGGACAGAGGGAGGCATATACCTGAGATGGGGAACTTCAGAAACATTAAAATTGATGGACTTGATGAAGGGTGAGGTTTTATGCTCTGTTCTAGAACTACGAGAAAGATACAGAGTATTTCCAGGAGATATTTGGAGATACAGACAAGTCAAACATTTTATAAATACCCTGCCAAAGCCATTACGAGCCCCTAATGATCTGAACCAATGGGAAAAATGTACACTCCGGGGAGGAATGGGAAAGCAGGGACTTTCTAACATCTATAAGATATTGACACCTAATGGAAAGCTAGAGGCATTAAAAATGGTTGAAAGTTGGGAAGCAGAATTGAATCAAACAATATGTATAGAAAAAAAAAGGAAGGTACTGGAATATGTCCATTCTACATCAATGGACGCTAAGGTTAAGGAAATGAACTATAAGCTTCTCGGTAAATGGTATTATGTTCCAACGAAAATGCACAAGATAGACAGCGGGATATCACCCTTGTGCTGGAGGGAGTGCGGGAGGGAAGGATCCCATGCTCACATATGGTGGCAATGCCCCCTGATACAGGAATATTGGAAGGAGGTACTGGCACAGATAAAGGGGATCTGTGGACATGAGGTGAAACAAGACCCCTGGGAATGTCTATTTCACAATACGGAGATGACAAGGAAAAAAATATAGAGGATCATTGGTCCCATATTTATTAAATGGAGCTAAGGCACTTATCCCCAGGAATTGGAAGAAAAAAGAGGCACCTACTGTAGAGCAGTGGTCATCAACCCTGTCCTGCAGGGCCCACTAACTGGCCAAGTTTTATGTATTACCTTGGGGAGATGCAGTCTAGAATACTGCAATCACTGAGGAGCAAATGATATCACCTGTGATGTATTTCAGTTATCTTGCAAACCTGGCCTGTTAGTGGGCCCTGCAGGACAAGGTTGATGACCACTGCTGTAGAGGAATGGTTCCGTGAGATAGATAGAATCAGAGGGATGGAGGAACTATGGTCGTTCCATAGGAACTCTAGGATGGGACATGAGGAGTTATGGGAGGGATGGAGGAGGTTCAGGGAAGTGAGGGGGGATGGAGGGGGAGCAGGAAGAGGAGGTGTAGAGGTGTGAGGTCTCCCTGGATCACCCCCCCCTTCCCCCCTTTTTTTTTCCCTCTCTCCCCTTTCTCCCACCTCAAGAGGACGGGGATGGTAGAATTTCCTTAAATTCACAATACTTCAGAATCCTTCAATTTTAAAATATGAAGGTTATAATATAATAATCTTTTCACATATGTTTTTTTTTTTCTTCTTCTTCTTTCTTCCCTATTTTATACCTCTCTTTCACTTGGAGTAAGTGGAGTGGGGCAGATGTGCCCCCCTTAAACTCACATTATTTTGAATCCTTCATCTAGAAATGAAGAAGGTTAGATTAGAAGAGAAATCCTAAATTTAATAAGTAGCACACATGGGTGCCCCTCACTAAGGGAATGATTTAGTCAGATTGACAATACCTTAGGTAGAAATATTAATATTGGGTGTGTTTCCCCCCCCCCCCTTTTTTTTTTTTTTTGGATTCCCCTTTCTCCCACCTCAAGAGGACGGGGATGGTAGAATCCCCTTAAACTCACAATACTTTAGAATCCTTCAATTTTAAAATATGAAGGTCATAATATAATTTTTAAACTAAATTTGCAGCACACATGGGTGTTTTTGTCCCCCTTTTTTTTTTTCTCCTAACCTTCACTCTGAGTAAGAGGATTGGGGTGGGGGAATTTTTCTAAATCCATAATACTTTAGAATCCTTCAACTTTAAAATAGGAAGGTTAGTATATACATTTTTAAATGAAAAATGTAGCACATATGGGAGTCCTTTTTTTTTTTTTTTTACTTCCCTTTCCCCTCTTACCTTCCCTCCATCTTTTCATCTCTACCAATCCCTGTACCCGGAGCCTATCCGTACCTATAGGTACTCATCCCAGAGTTATTAAAGTGAATAATGGGGAATGTTCCAAAGAAGGGTAGAAGAGGATAGGATGAAGCACCATGCACTGTTGAATAAGAGCCACCATAGATTAGCGTATATAGGGGATTATAAGGAGACCATGTGTATGTTGTTGTATGAGGGTTAATATATAAATGTAAGAATGTGTTTTTTTTATGTTGTAAAGTCTTTGTCCCTGTTTAAAAAATGATTAATAAAAATGTTATTAAAAAAAAAAAAGTACCCAAACCAGATGGAAGTTGGCGGTTTTGTAATGATTTTCGCCGCCTGAATAAAACCACTTAGTTTGACACCTATCCTATGCCCCGCATAGATGAACTGATTGATCGCCTAGGCACTGCCCGGTACATGACGACGTTAAACCTGACCAAGGGTTATTGGCAAATTCCTCTATCGGAGTCGGCCAGGAAAAAAACAGCATTTGTAACTCCAGAATGATCTTTCCAATATCGGAGGATGCCTTTTGGGTTACAGAATGCTCCCGCCACGTTTCAACGCACCATGGATAAGACCCTTCGGCCTCATCGAGCCAATGCTGCTGCATACCTCGATGATGTGGTCATCCACAGTGAGGATTGGGACTCACACTTACCAAAAGTTCAGGCTGTGTTGGATTCCATCTGGGAAGCCGGGTTTACAGCCAATCCAAAAAAGTGTACAATTGGGTTAGAAGAGGCGAAGTATCTGGGGTATACCATTGGAAGAGGTCTAATCAAGCCCCAGATAAACAAAGTTGAGGCTATTTAGGATTGGCCACGTCCCGCCAATAAGAAACAGGTTCATGCATTTTTAGGGATCACGGGTTATTATCGCTGCTTTATCCCCCATTTTGCCTCACAGGCTGCTCCCCTGACCAATTTGACCAAAGGGAAGGAGTCTGTCATGACCAAATGGACTCCCGAAGCAGAAACAGCTTTTCAGGCTTTAAAACAGGCCTTATGTAGTCAGCCAGTTTTAAATTCGCCTGATTTTTCACGGGACTTTGTGTTTCAGACAGATGCGTCAAATGTGGGGTTAGGAGCTGTACTGTCCCAGATTATCAAGGGGGAGAAACACCCTGTTCTTTACCTCAGCCGAAAGTTGAAGGCCCATGAGGAGAATTATGCCACCATTGAGAAAGAGTGTTTGGCGGTGAAATGGACTTTAGATTCTCTCCGGTACTACCTCTTGGGGAGACAGTACGAACTGGTGACGGATCATGCCCCATTGAAGTGGATGGCACAAAACAAGGAGACCAATAGGAGAATAAATAGGTGGTTCCTGGCCCTTCAGGAATTTCGTTTTGTGGTAACGCATCGTCCCGGTGTTAAAATCAGGAATGCATAATGTTTTTCCTTGGCTCTTATTTCATGTTAATGCTTTTGGTGGGGTACCTACTCTCTGATGTACGGACGTGCTGCGCCACGTCGAATATGGGTAATGTTTGAGCTCTGGAGCTCTTTACGTGTACTGTCATTTTGGTTCAATAAAAACCTTTTGTTTGAGAAAAAAAAAAATCAGGAATGCAGATGGTTTGTCCCGAGTACATGCGTGCCTGGCAACCTGTGTCCCAACCCTAGGGTTGAAACAAGAGGGGGGTATGTGACAGGAAGTCAGGTAAATCTGGGGGTGTTGTCACAGACGGGAAATACATTTCTGCCTTGTTTAGAAAATTCACCAATTACTATAAGGTGTCGGCTGCAGAGGTAGCCAGAAAGGTTTAAGGACGTTGAATAGCTTCAGCTGTTCAGAATGAGGAAATTAAGGCCTCTATAAATTGTCCAGAGGATTACTACTCAATTCTGCATCCTGAGGCTTGTTGAGTTAAGGAGAGCAGTGAGCTGAGGAAGACTTCTGAAGGTGAAGTGGTTGTTGATATTTTTGCTGTGTGATAAGAAAATCAAAAAGACTATTGTTTTCTGCTGGAAGACCAGCAGTGTCTGCCCAGCAGTAGGCCAGACTCCATAGGTAGGTTCCTGTGTTGTGAAGGTAGACGGCCCAAGTGGCGAGGGTTTATTTTATGTTTTGTTTTGTTTATGCTTGCACTTGTTTCCAGAAATATGGAAGAATAAACCATAACCCTTGTTTTTTCAACCACCCACGGCTGCCTCTCTGTATAATTCAGTGTGCAGTGAAACCACTCAGGAGGTCACACACCCCCACTACCGAGATAACCCCTTACACTGCACACTGTGCCCAGGATACAGTACACTGACTGAATATACTGCAGCTAGCTGAATCAACTGCCTGCCTGTAGTATTATTAGGAAGAGAATAACAGGAATTGTCTGCAGTGAGGTTTAGCTGAACACTGTGCCCAGGATACAGTACACTGACTGAATATACTGCAGCTAGCTGAATCAACTGCCTTCCTGTAGTATGATTCTCTTCCTTATAACAGGAATTGTCTGCACTGAGTTTTAGCTGAACACTGTGCCCAGTATACAGTACACTGACTGAATATACTGCAGCTAGCTGAATCAACTGCCTGCCTGTAGTATTATTAGGAAGAGAATAACAGGAATTGTCTGCAGTGAGGTTTAGCTGAACACTGTGCCCAGGATACAGTACACTGACTGAATATACTGCAGCTAGCTGAATCAACTGCCTTCCTGTAGTATGATTCTCTTCCTTATAACAGGAATTGTCTGCACTGAGTTTTAGCTGAACACTGTGCCCAGTATACAGTACACTGACTGAATATACTGCAGATAGCTGAATCAACTGCCTGCTTGTAGTACTTTTAGGAAGAGAATAACAGGAACACTCTGCAGTGAGGTTTAGTTGCACACTGTGCCCAGGATACAGTACACTGACTGAATATACTACAGCTAGCTGAATCAACTGCCTGTCTGTAGTATTATTAGGAAGAGAATAACAGGAATTGTCTGCAGTGAGTTTTAGCTGTACACTGTGCCTAGTATACAGTACACTGAATGAATATACTGCAGCTAGCTGAATCAACTGCCTGCCTGTGGTATTATTAGGAAGAGAATAACAGGAATGCTTTGCAGTGAGGTTTAGCTGCACACTGTGCCCAGGATACAGTACACTGACTGAATATACTGTAGCTAGCTGAATCAACTGTCTGCCTGTAGTATTATAAGGAAGAGAATATCAGGAATTGTCTGCAGTGAGTTTTAGCTGCACACTATGCCCAGGATACAGTACACTGACTGAATATACCGAAGCTAGCTGAATCAACTTCCTGCCTGTAGTATTATTAGGAAGAGAATAAAAGGAACACTCTGCAGTGAGGTTTAGCTGCACACTGTGCCCAGGATACAGTACACTGACTGAATATACTGCAGCTAGCTAAATCAACTACCTGCCTGTAGGATTAATAGGAAGAGAAAAACAGAAATTGTCTGCAGTGAGTTTTAGCTGCACACTGTGCCCAGTATACAGTACACTGAGTTAATATACTGCAGCTTTCCTAAATCAACTGCCTGCCTGTAGTATTATTAGGAAGAGAACAACAGGAACGCTCTGCAGTGAGGTTTAGCTGCATACTGTGTCCAGGATACAGTACACTGACTGAATATACTGCAGCTAGCTGAATCAACTGCCTGCCTGTAGTATTATTAGGAAGAGAATACCAGGAAATGTCTGCAGTGAGTTTTAGCTGCACACTGTGCCCAGTTTACAGTACACTGACTTAATATACTGCAGCTACCTAATCAACTGCCTGCCTGTATTATTAGGAAGAGAACAAGAGGAACGCTCTGCAGTGAGGTTTAGCTGCACACTGTGCCCAGGATACAGTACACTGACTGAATATACTGCAGCTAGCTGAATCAACTGCCTGACTGTAGTACTATTAGGAAGAGAATAACAGGAACACTCTGCAGTGAGTTTTAGCTGTACACTTTGCCCAGTATACAGTACACTGACTTAATATACTGCAGCTACCTGAATCAACTGCCTGCCTGTAGTATTATTAGGAAGAGAACAACAGGAACGCTCTGCAGTGAGGTTTAGCTGCACACTGTGTCCAGGATACAGTACACTGACTGAATATACTGCAGCTAGCTGAATCAACTGCCTGCCTGTAGTATTATTAGGAAGAGAATACCAGGAAATGTCTGCAGTGAGTTTTAGCTACACACTGTGCCCAGTTTACAGTACACTGACTTAATATACTGCAGCTACCTAATCAACTACCTGCCTGTATTATTAGGAAGAGAACAAGAGGAATGCTCTGCAGTGAGGTTTAGCTGCACACTGTGCCCAGGATACAGTACACTGACTGAATATACTGCAGCTAGCTTAATCAACTTCCTGACTGTAGTACTATTAGGAAGAGAATAACAGGAACACTCTGCAGTGAGTTTTAGCTGTACACTGTGCCCAGTATACAGTACACTGACTTAATATACTGCAGCTACCTGAATCAACTGCCTGCCTGTAGTATTATTAGGAAGAGAACAACAGGAACGCTCTGCAGTGAGGTTTAGCTGCACACTGTGTCCAGGATACAGTACACTGACTGAATATACTGCAGCTAGCTGAATCAACTGCCTGCCTGTAGTATTATTAGGAAGAGAATACCAGTAAATGTCTGCAGTGAGTTTTAGCTGCACACTGTGCCCAGTTTACAGTACACTGACTTAATATACATATACAATGACGCAGTGCATTATGGGCCGTGACGCGCAACTCAAATTTGGTGCGAACGGCCCATAAAGTTCCATCTTCGTCGAACAATCGAACAGCCGATGTTTGAGTCGAACTCATGTTCGACTCCAACTCAAAGCTCATCCCTAGTCAGGAGGTGGAGAGCCGAACGGAGGTGCAGAGTCTATGAGGCTGGAGCGGAGGGGAAATCTGAAGAGACTTAAAGGTACAGAGGAGGAATGGAGGGATAGCGGAACCAGGAGGGGCAAAGATGGTTTCCCAAATTTAGGGGATACCCCCACGGAGCAGGGGATGGACTTATTAAAAACCCAGATAGAAAGAGGAAGCCCGGGGGAATATAGAAGTGGGGGTACCCAAGGAGATGAACTATCGGATCTAAAAGAAGCCGCTACGTCCTCAACAGCCCCAATAGGTTTGGATCAGGACCAGGACCTGGTGGGAGTCGGGGAAACCCCTCCCTTAGAGACTGAAATAGCGCTTAATGCGGCAAGGTAATGGGATCGGAGGAATAGGATCCTGTGGAAGTGGACAAAGTGCATCGTGTCACCTACCCGGCCAGTCAAATTAAAGATAGGACAAGGGAGGTGATATGCAGAGTTCATAAGTATTCTGTAAAAGAAGAAATAATGCGGACTGTACAGGATATGTCAGTGATTGAGTATGAAGGAAACCAAATTGCACTGTTTCCTGACATATCACGTCACACATTAATGCAACGTAGAATGGTGCGCCCACTGCTGGAAGCCATACGAATGGTGGATATTAGATATCGCTGGGCGTTCCCGTTCTGTTTAATAGCAACACTAAACGGGGAAACAGCGGTACTCCGAACAAAGGATGACCTAAAAATGTTCCTGGACATTTTAGATCTCCCACCAACTGACTTTCCAGACTGGAGAATAATTAATGAGAACCCACCAATACAACGTCCGGAAACCTGGTCCCACGTACCTGAGAGAAATTGACAAAGGACTTAATAGAAGAAGTGTGGTCTCTGAGTGCTTATCTAATGCCGACAGAGGGGCATTTTTTTCACCCCCCCCCCCCCCCCTTCACCCCTCGATAAAGGAATCAGAAGAAAGCACAACTGAATAAAAGACATGGCAGAATAATAAAAACTAAAAAAATAATGGCCCGGCCCGGGGGCTACTAGAGTAGGGAACCTATTTAGGATTAGAAAGGTCCTGATAAGTGACTGGTAAACTGCAGAATGCAGACGGATGGGAGGGCATGGGAAGGTCAAGAAGTACCCACACAGGCTTACTCGCCTACTAGATGGTACACTCTAATTGACAGAGTGTTATGTTGTAGAGGTTTTAGAATATGTGTCTTCTTTGCTGGTTTTCTAGAGGAGGAGAAAAAAAGGACAGATAACAAAAGGTTTAGAAGAGCTAGAAGATCTACATCAATGAAAGGAATAGAGGGTGGCTAGTCCACTAAAAATCTTAACATATAATGTAAGGGGGTTGAGTTCGCCAAACAAAAGAGGTACAAACCCTGGGCAAGATCCCAACCAGTTCCTGGAGCAGCTCAAAGGACACTCGGCGCTTGGTATCAGGTACCACATGCCCGTGCCGAAACCCTTTGATGATCTGTCGCACCATTAAGTCTTTGGTAACGTCATGCAGACCCTCTAGCTTGAAAAGGAAAGCTAGAGCAGCCAACCTCTGGTTCATTTTGGATATGGATGCACCCGCTGTGAACTCCATCCAGATCATATACAAAAGCAGGGAAAATCTGTCCTGATCCGAAGAGCAATCCCCAAAGTAACTTTCCAATCTGTACCATTCCCGCCAAACAGTCGAGTACGCCGCCCATTTACCCTCACTCACTGAGCACTGCACTAGGGCACCAGCTATTCCAATGCCACAGATGACAAGGAACTGCCCTCTGCTCCGCTGTCGGCGCCAGCTTCTGGAACCTGTCCTACTGAAAACGAGAAAAAGCATCAGCAATGGAATTCTCTACTCCCGGGACGTGTACAGCTTTCACAAAACTGTTTAAAAGTAAACAACAAAGCACAAGATAACACAGCAAATGCACTACTGGTGGACAACGTTGCCAACCCCCTGAAGTGAAATTTACTGGCAAGGATGCCAAAATTTACGAACGGCACCAATTTTTTACTGACGCTGCAAAAAAGTACCTACAATTACTATTTTCAGTGCTAAACAGTGCAAGTATAAATATTTGAACTATAAACACATAGCTAGTGCTAGGTCAAAAAACATATTTCTCCATTTACATGAAGGTAAGGTCACTATAATCCAGCCAGCACTGGGTTCCCCTCTTACATCAGAGCCTGCAGGGATCCCCCTTACAGTGAAAGGGAACTCTTATGTAAAGGGGAACGCTGAAGATCATGATCTAAGGGGGAACTCTGATGTAAGGGGAGGCTCTGGTGACCAGAGACCACCTTATATCAGAGTTCACTGCATTGCCTTTACATCAGAGTTCCCACTTACATTGGGGTCTGCAGCATTACCCTTGCACTGTAAGGGGCAATCCTGCAGACTCTGATGTAAAGGGGAATGCCAGGAACTCTGATGTGGGGGGCACTCTGGTGACCAGAGACCACCTTCCGAAGAGTGAATACACTAAGATAAGGGGAGTTACTAATATAGGGGCTAACCTTTATATCAGTGCCCCTTACATTATTGTATTCACTCCCCTTACATCAGCAACCCCCCTTCCCCCAGACTGGCCTGGCGGCGCTGTCACTGACCTCCTCTCAGGTGTCCTGCGGACAGGAAACAAGAACAGGAGATGGTCAGAGGCTGCAGACAGGATACAAGAACAGGAGATGGTCAGAGACTGCGGACAGGAAACAAGAACAGGAGATGGTCAGAGGCTGCGGACAAAATACAAGAACAGGAGATTGTCAGAGGCTGCGGACAGGATACAAGAACAGGAGATGGTCAGAGGCTGCGGACAGGATACAAGAACAGGAGATGGTCAGAGGCTGCGGACAGGATACAAGAACAGGAGATGGTCAGAGGCTGTAAGCAGGAGATGGTCATAGGCTGCGGGCAGGAGATGGTCAGAGGCTGCGGGCAGGAGATGGTCAGAGGCTGTGGGCAGGAGATGGTCAGACTGCCTTATTCTGATATTCACCTATCTGCTGCTCTAAAGTAGCGCTGCCACAGAATGAAAAATGCCACCGATGGTGCAAGTGACATTTTGTTGCATTTTCAGACCTTTGCCTGGAATTTTGTCCGCATTACACAAAAAACAATGTCACATGAGTGCCTCAACAGATGTCCCCCAATGTGTACACCTCCTGCTGTCAGAGAAATGCATCCCCAGGATGAAGGAGGGGGGAGTACATGCTGGGACCCCACCCCATATCCCTGTGCCCACCACAAAGACAATGTGTACGTGACACCATCACTTTACCTGCCAGTCCTGACCCCTTCAGTCTGCCACTTTACAGAGGACATTTCACAAGCGCCAGCACCGCCCACACCATGACACTCCATCGCCTGCGTGTCAATGATGATACCCAAGAATTGAATCTCCGTGGAAGGACCTTCCTTTTTTTTAAGGCGCAAGAGGGATCCCGAACCGCCGTGTGATGCCTTCTAACGTATGCAACAGGACCGCGCAAACTGTGGACTTCGGGGGGTCCGATACAAATGAAATCGTCAAGGTAATGCAGCACTGAGCGCACATGCGATTCCTCCCGTATCACTCATTCCACAAAAGTACTAAAAGTCTCAAAATAGGAACAAGAAATGGAGCAGCCCATGAGACGACAACGGTCAACAAAAAACTGCCCACCCCAAAAACAACCCAACAACGGTTGGCTCTCCGGATGAACTGGCAACAGACGAAAAGGATTCAATACCCGACTACGCCAACAATGTCCCCGTCCATACCGCTGAACCCAACTGACCGCCGTGTCAAAAGAGGTATACGACACTGAAGTTAAATCAGGCTCAATGGCATCATTCACCGAAGCTCCATTCGGATACGACAAATGATGGATCAGCCTAAACTTGTTGGGCACTTTTTTTGGGACCACCACCAAAGGTGACACATGCAACAAAGGTACGGGTGGTTGATCGAAGGAGCTGGCCATCCTGCCCAATTCGACCTCCCTAGCCAATTTCTCAGTCACAACCTGCGGAAACTTCAACGTGGATTTTACATTTTTGGGCACAGATGTCCCATTCAGAGGTAAAGAACAGGGAATTCGAAAACCATTGGCAAGGAAAAACGCCGCCACACTCCTGGGATACCTACTTAGGTACGGCAGCATCGCAGACAGGTTTACTGTGGTCCTCCCTTTTTGAAGTGGAATCCCCCAATTGGTGCTTCCCTTTTTTAAAGCACCTGGCATAACATAACTTGGTGGAAACGACAGGCTGCGCCGAAACTGCACGTTCTCTCGTTGAACTGCCAACAGTAGTTCTTTCTGTGTGTGGCCGACTGTCCAATGGCACCTGAACAACTTTCTGGAGTGATTACCCATCAGTCCTTTCACAAACAAAACCCTTGCGGCTCCACCCGGACCATCTGACCCCTAATACTCCAATCAGGTAGGCTACGCCCCTACCCCACTAACTACTTATTTCTTTAACCCTTCTCAGACCTGTTCCTCCATTAGTCATGCCGACCCTGCGTCTATTTTCTCTTCTCCGGGTCGCACTTTCAAAAAGTGTTTCCCAATGCTAAACCTTTAATCCAATTTCTAAATTGCCGCATTTGTTAAACTTCTAAAGGCAGTACAAAGAAATAGTAGTGGGAAGTAGAGGAACTGCAGTCTGCTCACATAAATTGTAATAAAAACATCTTTGCCATTCTGAAGCTTCCCTCCAACCACTTTGTATATTATTTTATATATACTGTGATTCTGTACTTGCAAAATATGCTGCGGAAATCTCCCTCCACTGAGTCTGTGTGTAGCCATTTTAACTGTGGGCAGCTGCTGCCTGTTCATTTCCTGGATTTACACAGACACACACACACTTCCAGGTCTGTAGCTCTCATTGATCCTCTCATGACTCTTCCCCCCTCCCTTCCTGGCAAACTCTCACTAGAGTGAGAGAGAGCACTGTGCATGATGTCATAAGCCTAGGCTTTTTACCAGACAAGAAATGGGAAGTGGGCTGTAAAAGGCATTTAGGTTCAATAAGATTTTATTAAGAAGAACATTTTTTTACAGAAGTAAAAGAATACATTAACCGATCCACAGAATAATGCGCATAAACATTCCACAATATAAAATCCAGTATAAACAAACTTTGCTACGTAGTAGAAATAATTGTATAAGCATCCGTGCCTCGTGGTACTCTGCATCTATCATGGACTTCCCCCGGCCCGGGCGCTCCTCTGGGAGCCTGCTGCGCCCAAGGCCAGGTGGAAGTGAGGAGTTAGACTAGTTATGTCGGGGTGCGAATGGTGGTGAGAAAGCAACGGGTCTATACGACTCACATGGTCTGTAGCAGGCCTGATGAACTTACAGAATGCAGAAAAGAAAGGAGAAGATATTCTTGGCCAGACTAAGTCGGTCTGTGGAAGACGACAGTAATACCAGAAAAGATAGGGGAGGGATAGATCAGGTAGAAGAAAAAGCAGAGGGAAGGATAGTAAGGAGGGGAAAGGGATGGGAGGGAGACGGCGTGCTCGGGCCCCGCGCGCTGTGCATCTATCAGGTGTTCCTAAGTTCCTCTAAGGCGCCAATGGTGGCAGAGCACTCAAGCTGGGTGGCAATCTATTTTTGAGCTTGTCTGAGGAGGAGTAATGCCTCCATACTCCCCAGATGAAGGAGAATTTGGCATGATTGTCTAGGGACTCTGCCTGCAGTTCTTCCATAAGCATAACCCCATTCATCTCATTTACCCATTCAGCCAGAGACGGGGGCGAGGGTGACTTCCAATGTCTGGATATCAATTGTCTGCTCGCACTGAGACAGAACCTGAAGGAGGGTATGTTTCTGGAACTTGAAGGTACCAGGTAGAATGGATAGGAGGGCAATAAAAGGTGAGGGAAGGAGGGGCTTATCATACAGATCTGAATAAACCTGGAATACCTGGTTCCAGAAAGGGCGAATCAAATCACAATCTAGGGACTCTGCCTGCAGTTCTTCCATAAGCATAACCCCAATCATCTCATTTACCCATTCAGCCAGAGACGGGGGCGAGGGTGACTTCCAATGTCTGGATATCAATTGTCTGCTCGCACTGAGACAGAACCTGAGGAGGGTATGTTTCTGGAACTTGAAGGTACCAGGTAGAATGGATAGGAGGGCAATAGAAGGTGAGGGAAGGAGGGGCTTATCATACAGATCTGAATAAACCTGGAATACCTGGTTCCAGAAAGGGCGAATCAAATCACAATCCCACCAAATATGTTGATACGTACCGGTGGCAGAGTTGCATCTCCAACATGAGTCAGAAGCCGAGGGAAACATGATCCTGAGGGCGGTCGGCATCCTATACCACCGCGATAGCACTTTGTAGTTCTTTTCCCAAGCATAACTCGAAATAGAAGATTTATGGGTGTAGAAGAAAGCCTTCTGCCAGTCAGCCTCACTGATCTCCCTCCCCAGGTCCCCTGACCAAGCTGCGGTATACCTAGGAAGAGAACTATGCGTATGGCCTAATATAATTTTATATATCAGGGAGAGAGTGTGGCGGGGGATTTCCGGGAGTGAGCAAAGTTGTTCGAATTCTGTCAAGGGCCTATGAACCTGTCTTGAGTCATGAAGCTGTTTACAGTAAGCTGTCAAATGGATGTGCGTCAGCCAGGTCACTCTAGGGAGCGCAGAGGCCTCGTTCGTTACGAAGGATCCCAAGGAGACGTTAACAAACTGTCGTGCGGTGGGCCACGAATCCCTTCTATATTCATTGAGTAGATGGGCAAGCCTACCCTCAGGGAGCACCGGGTTATCTATTAAGGGGGTCATCATGCTTGGGTCAGTGATCAAGGCACAAACCGCCCTCCGCCGGTACCAAACCGCCAGGGCGTCTCTGGTGAGGGGGGATAGTTCCGTGAGAGATCGATGCGTTCTCTCGTAGCCCCAAAGGAGGGCCCGAAGGTCGATCAGGGATTAGGGCCGAAACAACTAATCGATTAATCGGCAACTAATCGATTATGAAAATAATTGATTACAATTTTCATAATCGATTAATCGGCCAGTAAAATAATGGGGTTAAAAAAACTAAAATTAGCCCTTTATAGTACAAAAAAGCAAATCGTTCCTGTAAATATCATGTGAAGCATATGCTTCAGTGTAATTCTCCCTGCTTGTTTTAGTTATATTGTGTGTGTTAGAGGTAAAAAGGGTTCATGTGTTACAGGCTGATTGATATGTTAATGACCCTTCCTCAGCCAGCTCCCTAGTTCAAATGGTAATTGATTTATTGTGTGTGTGAAGGAGACCGGCCTTACTGTTTACAATGATTAGATAAGTGGCTCATGTTAATTATTCTGATTGCTTTATTGTGGTCAGGCTGTTACACCTAGTAATTAACTCCACTGATGTCCTTATCTAAAGAAAATGTGTTTTCAGAATCGGCTCCGAAAAGTCTGCCCATGATCTGTATGGAAGCCCCAGTGTGAGGGGGGCGGAGATTTGTCATTGTAACAGTTTTGGAAATTACATATAAGCTGTGTATTATACTATTAAAATCTGTCTGGTTCCAGCATTCAGCCTTGGCTCATGTGTGGATGATTCTGTGATGTTCTGTTATGGGAAGAAGGGACTGTTTGACGGGGATATCATACCAATACCGTCACATATCACTTTCACTGTCCCACAGTAAATAAATGAACCCCTTACAGTAGCGATTATTTGCTCTTTTTGTACTTATTTTAGTTTTTTTAACCCCCCATTATGTTACTAAACATCTCAGGTCTGGGTCACACCTCTTTTTTGGTGTTTTTTGCAGAAACACTCTACAGTTCATTTACATGTTTTCCTATGGGATACGTTCGTATCCATGATTTTTTTTCAACTGCTGCGTATTTGGAAAGGGCAAGGACGTTTTAACGCAAAAGGTGCCATTTTATTTTTTTTGGTTCAATGGAGAAGCTGCAGAAAAGCATGTGATGTGTTTTTGCGGCAATTTGTGTTTTGTAATCTGCCCAACAACAAATTGGCCCAAAAAAATGTAAAAATGCAATTTTTTTTTTAAGGCTATTATCCGATTAATCGATTAATCAAAACAATAATAGGCCAACTAATCGATTATGAAAATAATCGTTAGTTGCAGCCCTATCAGGGATAAATCCTGTTCAATCGAGGTGCCTCCAAGAGCCTCGAAAACACCACTGCCGAATGATATAGCTCGAAATCAGGGAGACCCGTACCGCCCTTAGTGGTGGGGGAGCAGAGGAGTTTGTGCTTCAACCTCGGGCGATTCCCCCTCCACACAAACCATATGGCCATGGAGCGCAGTGCCCAAAAGAAGGCAGGAGGGAGGGCTATCGGCAATGCCTGGAACATATACAGCAGTTTGGGCAAGCTATCCATTTTCAACATGTTCATACGCCCGAACCACGACACTGGTAGGTTCAAGCGATCCTCCGTGAGCCGTTTAATTCTGGACAAAAGTGGGCCGTGGTACAGAGCATATATCTCCGAAAGGTTAGCTGGAATGGCTGTCCCTAAATAGGTGATATATTTAGTCCGCCATTGAAAGGAGAAATTAGACTCAAGTGCTGTCAGGACGGGTTGCGACAATGATACATTTAACGCTTCCGTCTTGGATAAATTTAGTTTATAGTTACTCAGGTTGCCGAACCGGGCAATCTCCGCTAGTATAGATGGAATGGTGGTATGTGGTTGTGTGATGTACAGCAAAAGATCGTCCGCGTATAGGGAAAGTTTACATTGGGACGAGGGGGTCTGGATCCCCTGTATGCTTGGATTAGCTCTAAGCGCCTGTGCCAAATGTTCTATGACTAAAGCAAAAAGGAGGGGGGAGAGGGGACACCCTTGCCTGGTTCCATTTTTAATCGAAAACGTCTCTGACGTGACGCCATTGACCAATACGGAAGCAGAGAGATTTGTATACAAGGACATAATGCGTGAAAGCATTTTCGGACCTAAGCCTAACTGGGCGAGGGTGGACTGTAGGAACGGCCAACTGACCCTATCAAAGGCCTTCTCCACATCGCAAGAGAGAAGGCAGGTCGGAATTTGGTTACATTTAGCGTATGCAATCAGATGTATCGTCTTAGTGGTATTGTCCCGGGCCTCCCAGCCCGGGACAAAGCCCACCTGACTTTGGGGAGTAGGGGGGAGAGGCGATCCGACAAAATTTTGGTAAATAGTTTCAAATCCACATTTAGAAGGGAGATCGGCCTATAGTTGGGGCAGTGTGACGGGTCTTTACCAGGTTTTGGGATGACTACTATTTGGGCACGCAGGAGGTTGGAGGAGAGGGTCCCGTCAATGGCATTAAATGCCTTTGCTAGGAGGGGAGCTATCTGGGGTGCAAATGTCTTATAGAAACGGGGGTGAACCCATCAGGGCCAGGGCTTTTGCCGTTTTTAAGTTTCTTAATCGCCTGTTGGAAGTCTGCCTCCGTCAGAGGCGCTTCCAGCTCCTCCACATCCTCAGTCGGAATAGGTGGGAGAGCGGTTTCCTGAATGTAAGAAGAAATGTCGTCTGGGGGCCCAAATCCCTGGGTCGGGGACCCGGGCACCCGGGGAGGGAGATTGTAGAGATCCGAGTAAAATCGCCGGAACTCTTCAGCAATAGCCGTATTATTCTGTAATTTCTCCTTACAGGGAGAGACAACGAAGGGAATATGTTTTCTTGCCTGACCCAGGGATTGCCTGACCCTGAGTGTATTCGCCAAGAGCCTGCCACAGTTATTAGCTTGGGAGTAGTGTGTAAAACGCCCCTTATCTCTGGCCACCGGGGCCCGGTCGGCAAAGATTTGTAAGAGGTCCCTCCGAGCGTTAGCCAGATCCACCAATTTGGCAGCATCCGGGGAACGCTTGTGGGAATCCTCTAGAGAAGTGATGGTGTCCAGAACGCGAGCTATGTCGACCGTACAGGCTTTCTTGAGCCAGGACCCATGTTGGATGAGTTTGCCCCGAAGGACGCATTTTAAGGCTTCCCATTTTGTCAGGGGATTGGTCTTGTCATGGGCGTGGTCTGCATTAAAGTGGGCAATAGCTTGAATATTATCAGCAGTACAGGCCAAATCCGACAGCAAGTTGTCATTGAGTCTCCAAAATGACCTGGGCTTGGAGGAAGGGATCCTCCCTAGGGATAGGTGAATGGGGGCATGATCCGACCACAATGTGATGCCAATAGAGGCCGTTGGGGAAAGATCAAGTAGGGACTGTGAGACGAGGATGTAATCCAGTCTGTTGTACGAAGCGTGTGCAGGGGAGTAATATGTGTAGTCCCTGGCTGAGGGGTGCAAGACCCTCCATGCGTCAGTCAGGGAGAGGTCAGAAAAGAGGGAGCGCAGCTTGGTCAGGGCAGCTAAGGACAGCGAGGACTTACCAGTTGATGTATCGACATGGGGAATCAGGGCCGCATTGAAGTCACCACCCAGGATCATGTTGGTCGTGCTAAATTTCCTCAGGCGCGAGGTCACGGAGGAGAAAGAACTGCAGCTGGTCCTGGTTAGGAGAGTAAACGTTAATGACAGTATAAATCACGTTTTTATATGACAGTTTAACAAATATATATCTCTCAGAAGGATCCACATAGGTATCAAGAACATCTGGCATGAATGAAGAATGAAAAGCTATAGAGACCCCCTTAGACTTAGCCAAAGGGTTGGTGCTATGGAACCAGGTGGAGTAATGCTTACATGTCAGTTTCGGGAGTGAGTCAGATCTGAAATGGGTTTCTTGGAGAAGGAGAATCTGGGTACGTAGTTTGTGAAAATGGTATAAGATCTGCCTCCTCTTCTCAGGCACATTGAGGCACCTGCAATTCAGGGAGGAAACCTTTAGGATGGTAGATATAGCCATAGGAAGAGCAGTGAGGGAAGTATGAGGACGTCAGGGAGGGACGAGCACACCGGCTCCAGGGGTTGGGGGGGGGGGGAGGGGGGGACAGGGTCGGGCAAGAGTCCCAAATAAGGTTGCCACCTTTTCTTCAAGCCAAACCCGAACACTTTACTGGCGCACAGCATTTTTTTTTTTTTTTTTTTTAGTATACACTATAGACGATAGGATTGTTAAAGACCTTGGAGTGTGAGTGGACAGGGGGTGTAGTGAGATGGACAATTCTTCTAAAAAAAAAAATCAATGAATACTTTGCAAAACAGTCTTTTTAAATGTTAGGTTAAATCAGCCCAGGAGTGGAGTATTGCTTACCTTATGGGGTTGGTGGGCCTGGGTATAATACAGGGGTGTTGCTAGAACTATACAAGACCTGGGGCACCTTTGGGAACCCAAACTTGAGCAGTAATGTGGCATGCCCAGCACGTCACAGTGAACACTGGTGCTGGCCCTATTACAGAGAACAGTGAATGGGCTTAAAGGAGTATGGTTTAATAAATCATAAAATAGGCTTTGATTGCTGTGCCACAAGAAATAGTGTCACAAATATGCATACCCACCATTGTAGCCTCACTGTGTCCACCATTGCAGCCTCACCGTGCCCACCATTGCAGCCTCACCATGCCCACCATTGCAGCCTCACCGTCCCCACCATTGCAGCCTCACCGTCCCCACCATTGCAGCCTCACCGTCCCCACCATTGCGAACTCACTGTGCCCCCATTGCGGACTCACCGTTCCCCCATTGCGAACTCACCGTGCCCCCATTGCGGACTCACCGTGCCCCCATTGCGGACTCCCCCATTATACCAGGTCAGTGAGGACCCCCTGAGTGGATTCCCCGATGAATGGGACCCTTGTGTGTGTTTATGGTGGGTAATAATGAGGCCAAGCCTAAGAAAATTAGACAAATCCTTCCCAGACTGAACAAAGTGCAGCTTTCCTGCAGAACTCACCCTCCACATCCCATGTATGGGGGAAGACTCCGGGGGGCGCTCCTCTCTGAGTCCTGAGTGTCAGGCCCCATACTCACGACCAAACATGTCTGCTGAAACTGGCCCGCAGGCCAGTTTCAGCAGACATGTTTGGTCGTGTGTGGGCGCGAGCGGGCCGAATTCCAGCAAACATTTGCCCGCCGGGCCTTTTCCCAGCAGACAAATATTCCTGGACTTGTTTTAAAACAGTCCGCTGGAATTCTGCCCGCTCGGACATGTACGGTCGTCAGTACAGACCTACCGTACATGTCCAGGCGCCCGCCGTCCCTCGCATGCGTCGAATGACTTCGACGCATGCGTGGAAGCATTTTAAAGGCGGGCCGCCCACGTCGCCGCGTCATTGTCGCGGCGACACCGCGTCATCGACGCGGCGACACCGCGGACACGCCCCGCGTATTGTTTACGCGCGGACTTCTGTACGATGGTGTGTACAACCATCGTACAGAAGCCCTCTGGCAGACATGTATGGTGAAAACGGTCCGACGGACCGCTTTCACCATACATGTTTGTCCATGTGTACCCGGCCTCAGAGACACAACCTGCTCTGCATCTGACAGTCTGACCATTCATACCGGCTGATCCTTCTTAGAGGAGGCGATTAGAGGGAGGGGAGGGTGACACTGGGAGAGGACGGTGACACTGGGAGAGGATGGTGACACTGGGAGAGGAGGGTGACACTGGGAGAGGACGGTGACACTGGGAAAGGAGGGTGACACTGGGAGAGGAGGGTGACACTGGGACAGGAGGGTGACACTGGGAGAGGACGGTGACACTGGGAGAGGACGGTGACACTGGGAGAGGACGGTGACACTGGGAGTGTAGGGTGACACTGGGAGAGGAGGGTGACATTTGGAGAGGAGGGTGACACTGGGAGATGACGGTGACACTGGGAGTGTAGGGTGACACTGGGAGAGGACGGTGACACTGGGAGAGGAGGGTGACACTGGGAGAGGAGGGTGACACTGGGAATGGACGGTGACACTGGGAGAGGACGGTGACACTGGGAGAGGAGGGTGACACTGGGAGAGGAGGGTGACACTGGAAGAGGACGGTGACACTGGGAGAGGAGGGTGACACTGGGAGAGGAGGGTGACACTTGGAGAGTAGGGTGACACTGGGAGAGGACGGTGACACTGGGAGAGGAGGGTGACACTGGGAGAGGAGGGTGACACCGCTCTGCAGGGAGGAGACATACAGCTATACACACGGGGGACTACAAGTACCAGGGGGGCTGCTGATTGGTGGCTGCACTTCTATTGTATTTCTCTGATATTCTGATCGCCCCGGCATAAAGAGGAGAGCTGAAATTTCCTCCGCTCTGCCGACAGCTCCGCCTCCTCCTGACCCTGCGCCTGTGATAAACAGTGTTGTTCATCTTCTTTTTAAAAAGTAACTAGTTACAATTTCAAGTTACTTGACCGAAAAAGTAAGTGAATTAGCGACTCGGTTACTTTTTAGGCAAAGTAACTAGTTACTCGGAAAAGTAACTGAGAATTTTATTTTTGATTTTCTACAATGCAAGTACGTTATATAACATCTTTAATATCAAAGATGTTTATATTAACTTATTGAAGAATAAAAACATTATATACAGTATTTTAGAACATTTCGTACTGTGTACAATTATTAATATCATCATCACACTCCACCTGCCCAGGCGGCAGCAATACTGTACAATATAGATTCAGTGTGCAGTGTGAGTGACACTTCTGCAGTGCACACTGAATCTATATTGTACAGTATTGCAGGGCAGGTGGAGTGTGATGATGATGATATTAATAATTGTACACAGTATTGCATTTGCTGGGCCTGCCATATACTGTACTGTACACTATACTGTATAACTGCACTCCAAAATTCCTTTACAAATAATGCATATTTTAAAATGTTATTACTAATAAGTTATTACTAATAACATTTTAAAATATGCATTATTTGTAAAGGAATTTTGTAGTGCAGTTATACAGTATAGTGTACAGTACAGTATATGGCAGGCCCAGCAAATGCAATACTGTGTACAATTATTAATATCATCATCATCATCATCACACTCCACCTGCCCAGGCAGCAATACTGTACAATATAGATTCAGTGTGCACTGCAGAAGTGTCACTCACACTGCACACTGAATCTATATTGTACAGTATTGCTGCCGCCTGGGCAGGTGGAGTGTGATGATGATGATGATGATGATATTAATGTACACAGTATTGCATTTGCTGGGCCTGCCATATACTGTACTGTACACTATAATAGTGTACAGTATATGGCAGGCCCAGCAAATGCAATACTGTCATGTGTACATTAATATCATCATCATTATCATCACACTCCACCTGCCCAGGCAGCAATACTGTACAATATAGATTCAGTGCACACTGCACACTGAATCTATATTGTACAGTATTGCTGGGCACTGGAGTGTGATGATACTGGGCCTGCCTGGGCATGTGGAGCGGTCCGGTGGAGTGTCACGTCATCTGTCCCCCCCACGGTCCCCCCATTCCCAATCCGATGCCGCTCGCCTCCTCACCTGCGCAGGGCCACGGCCCACGGTCGGTCGGTGCACTGCTGCTGGCACGGTGAGTGTCCCCGAAGTCCGGACCGTTGGTGGTGGAGTGGAGTGGAGCCTCCGCGACGGCCGGGGGACTGGGAGATGTTGCCATGTCGGCGGCTGAGGTGACAGTGGGGAGGTGAGCCAGACTCACTCCCTCCCGTCCCGACCCATCACACTATACACTGCTGCTGCGGGGAAGGCTTCAGGCGCGTGCATGCGCCAGCGTCACGCGTCGCGTCAGTGTGTCACAACGTCGACACATGACCAAGACCTGGCCTGTGACCCAATCACAGGCCAGCTCCATCCCGCCCTGCCCCTGACAGAATGAGAGTCTGCCCGGACGGCCCCACCGTGCGCGCTCATAGTAACTCGGTAACGCCGCCAATGTAATGGCAACGGCGTTGCCGATGGGGTAATAGTAATCAGGTAGATTACTAGTTACCCCTTGAAGGGCAATCGTTACGTAACGGCGTTTATTTAAATACTTACAACACTGGTGATAAACACATCTCAGCATTGGACTCGCATTCTGTCTATCACAGGTGCGGGGTCAGGAGGAGGCGGGGCTGTGGGCAGAGCGGAGGAAATTTCAATGCAAGTTGTAAGAGCGGGCTTTACCGCTCTGCGATCCTACAGCTCTCCTCTTTCTTTATGCCATCGGGACGATCACTGCGAGAACGGCTCGCGATTAACCCCGATCGCCAGCGGTGCTCGACCCCCCACTCCCAGGCAGCCAGCTCCTCGCCAGACCTAATTTTCCACTCGCAAAATGCGAGTAGGCAAGTGGAAAATTTTAGGTCTGGTATATAGTAAATTACATAGATATAGAAATATGTTCAGTTAATAACATGCATACACACTTAAATACATACAGATACTGAGATATATACATACACACTCAGATATATATATATATGCTCAATTACATACAGTACATGCACATATATATATATATATATATATATATATATATATATATATATATACACACACTCAGATACATGCATATACACATGCTGTAAAGAAACACTAAGATATATATACTAAGAAACATGCATACATACCTATACACACACTCAGGTACATGCATACAGACTATATATATATTGTACATGTGCTCAATTATATACATACACACACATATATACACACACACACTGAGATACATACATGCACTCAGATACACAAACAGACATAAATACACTTGACAACATACTGTAAGATGAATACTTAGATGAATAGTTTGGTAATGTGCAGCTAGCTTCTCTCCTCCCCTCTCTGTCCTGCTGTCCCCTCACACACCATGCAGCTCCTTCCTCTTCTCGCCCACTCACTCACAGCTCTCTCTGTAAACAGTGAAGAGTCCTGGCAGGGCTCCAGTAGCCGGGACTAGAAGCAGAGCATCGGCTTATGCGGCCAGGAGGTTCTGTATCCCTCCACAGAGAGAAACAAGTCCCTTGTAATTAGGGCTGTTTCCAACCCAAACAGTTACATATATGTAAAGATAGGTCACATTCTGATACAGGTTATGGATCCTGAATTCTGATTACATTTGTATGGGGGTGTTATAAGACCTTTTTGAGGGTGCCCAGATGGCTGGTGTCCGGGTGACAGGCAGTCAGAAACCCGGGCAGAGGATGTAAAAACCGGACTGTCCGGGTGAATCCCGGACAGGTGGCAACCCTAGTCCCAAAGAAGAAGGGTAAAAAAGAAAGAAAAGGTGAAGAGACAAGGAAAGAAGAAAAGAAACAACGTGGCCACAAGGGCCGCACGAATGTTGTTGCTAGCAACATTCCAGCTAGTACCACAATGGCAGCTGAATAACCTAAGTGGGGGAACACGGTCATTGGACAGCGAGATGCCTGCACACACCGTAAAAACAGGAATAAACAATACAATAAACAATGACGACAAAGTGAATAGTCCGGGACCCCTCCAGGTGGCAGAGGAGATTGTACCACATATCGACGCTAGGGGGGGTGAACCCCCTGCATGTACCCTGAGATCTATGCAGCCCGAGGGGTTCCGATCAGTACTAATACACACACCAAAAATAACCTGGGTATATATATATATATATATATATATATATATATATAAAAAAAAAGCATATTCAAGGTCATGGGGAGGGGGGAGAAGAGGGGGAGGGCATGGGAAGCTCCCCTAGTCATTGGGACCTAGACTATACCCGGGAGGGAGAGAGCAGAACAAAAATGGGGAAATTAACAGGGAACATTTAGATAATTCAGGATCTAGACAGTAGGAAATCACCGCTGAGGAACATGTCAGGAACAGTCAATAGTGCAGTGCTCCAACCAAACTCGACCCAAGGATTCAACCGGGAAACAGTTCAGCAGTCCAAAACCTATATAGGGGAAAAAAAAAAGAAAGAGACAAGGAGAGGGCTCTGTCCACTCAATCAGCAGGTGGTAAAGGGGCCTCCGACCTGGAACGTCTGGGCTTCTTGGCCTGCCTCCGCCATCCGGAGGAGAGTTGGAATCCTGGAGTAGCAGCTCGTAGTGGCCAGTCCGGCAGGAGTATCTGGGGTAACTCAAAGGTCCCCAAGAACTTGGGGAGATCACCCAACGTGCGGAAGATGGCCGACTTCCCGTCATGAGAGGCCGAAAGTTGAAAGGGGAATCCCCACCGGTACCTGATTTGTTTGGCTTGCAGTGCTTCAGTAAGGAGTTTCAGGGACCTGCGAAGGTCCAGAGTCAATTTAGAGACATCGGGCAGGAGGTGAATGCGGACTTCATTAAAGTGAATGGATTCCTGCGTGCGAGCAGCCTGCATGATGGCGTCTTTAACAGCATAGAAATGAACTCTGCAGATCACATCTCTGGGGTAGTCCGGATTGGGATTCTTGGGCCCCAGGGCCCTGTGGATCCGGTCAAGCTCTATTGGATCCTCTTTGTCCTTTTGGAGCAGGTCATTAAATATGCCAATAACCACAGGGGCCAGGTCTTTGGTTTCAATCGTTTCAGGGAGGCCTCGGACGCGTATATTGTTGCGTCTGGCCCTATTCTCCTGTTCATCTTGGGAGAGCATGAGCTGCTGGATCTGGGCAGTATGTTCGTTTAATATGGCTTCATGAGCTTGCAGCGTGGAAACAGTCTCCTCCACGCTGTGTTCTACCTCCTCCAGCCTATCTGTGACATCCCTGCGTAGCTCGGATATCTCCTGTTTGTAGGAGTGCTCCATCCTCTGAACGCAGGCCTCAAAATCATGCCTAGTCGGCAAGGCCTTGATGTAGGCCTCAAGGTCTGAGCCTGCATAGGAGCGGTTTGAGCCAGGGGAGTGACAGGCCGAACGGACCGAGCCGGCGTCCGACTCTGGGGGAGAGCTGGCCCTCTGCCTGGTTTTCATTGCCGAGGAGGATTTCTGGGATGAGGAGCAATGAGAGGCCGCGTGTGTCCCTGAGGATCGGGCCGCCGCCATCTTGGACGGGAGGGTGCCGCGCTGCTCCGGCCGGAGTTTCTGAAAGAAACGGTCTATGTCGCCGTCCCTGCCCGGATCGGGGATGTGGTGAGTCTCTCCCCCTCCCTTTCTGCCCATCACCGACCTTTTTCTGGGTGTGTAGGAGCTGGTGTTGCCGTTCATCAGGCGGTGTGTGCGGGAGCTCTCAAAGAAGCGTCTTACTCCGCCATGCGCTAAGCCACGCCCCCTGTAAAAGGTATTTACGGGCAGGAAAAAAAATTTTTTTACTATCCAAAGTTAAAACAACAAGGGCAGAAGATTTAATAGATGGAAAGTTCAAAAAAATTACTGAAGGTCCGCTTATTAACCACTTCAGCCCTGGAAGGTTTTACCCCGTTAAAGTGGTTGTAAACCCTTTTTGCTAAAGATAAGCCTATAATAAGGCTTACCTGTAGCTACCCTGGATATCTCCTAAACCTAAACGGTTTAGGAGATATCCCCTGTATTTAAATGTGCCAATGTAATCGGCACATGCGCACTGAAGCAATGGCACGCACGTGCCGTTTATTTCAGTGACTGTGCCGTTACTGGCGGGAGTGACATCATTGTGGCTCTGGCCAATCACAGCGCCAGAGCCGCGGTACCCGGATGTAACTCCATGATGACATGTCGCCGGCCGATGCTGTGTTGAGAACCGCAGCGGGGGCTTCGATCCCAGGTGAGTATTACATAATGAGCTAGTACGCTACGCCTACTAGCTCATTATGTCTTTGTCTTGCAGGTGTTAAATTATTTTTTGCAAAGTGGGTTTACAACCACTTTAATAGTCAGGCCATTTTTTGTGCTACGGCACTGCGCTATTTTAACTTACAATTGAGTGAATGCCTTACCCAAATAAAATGGATGTAATTTTTTCCCCACAAATAGAGCTTTCGTTTAGTGGCATTTGATCACCTCTGCGGTTTTTACTTTTTGCGCTATAAACAAAAAAATAGCGACAATTTTTTTTGGTATAATTCTCCTTTAAGGGGGCGTGGCGGGGGGGGTGTCCTATGCCTAACTACTTTTGTTAATAGGCGTCCCTAGTTCCCATCGCAAAAAAAATTGAGAGGTATGTTTTTTTATGTACATGTGGTTTGTGAAAAGCACAGGCCCACTAAGAATGTTTCTTTCAGTCTACCAGTCAAAGAAACTAAATTCTGCCAACGCTGCCCTTACACATCTATTCGCACACCCATTTGCAGCTATCACGTGCAATAAAAGCACAAGAACACTCTCCTTGAAATTCTGAAAATGGTTCAATAAAGCTGAGTGACGAAGTGAAAAAAAAATGTCCCCCCAAAAAAAAAAAAATGGAAATCTCGCAAGAGCCACCACAGAAGGCCCACAGGGCACGCGAGAATTGACTACATGCTAGTGAAACTCAAGTCTATCAGTTGCGCGTGGTCCTCAAGTCTCGAGATATTTCCAGTTAGCGGCCAAGCCTCGCGAGATTTAGAGAGACGGCCGCTACCTGTGGGAAAACCAACACTCGCGAGATTTGGACGAGTATCCTGCTGCCTGTGGTAACGCAAGGCGGCCGCATATCGCGGTGGAACCGTATTATTTCCCCCCTTAAGTTCGTTCCGGGTGACGGGAACCTGCACTCGGAACAGCTGAATGAGGTGGTGAGCGAACGGAGCCTGGAGGGAGGAAGAGTGCGGTAGCCCAGCAGTGAGGAAGGAAAGGCCGCCCCGTGCTGACAGGACAGGAGAGGCCTGAAGTCATACTGTGTGTGTCAGGGGAGAGACCAAGTTCGCCTGGCACGAGGAGGGGGCACCAGCGGCCATTGGCTACAGTGGTATGTTGTGTAGAGACCGTTCCTCTGTGTGAGGGCCACATCGTTGCCTTTCATTCAGCTGAAGCCTCCTTCATGTCCATCAGCAGAGCTTGGAGAAGAGTCTGCGCCTACTCATTGTATGGATATTTCTCCTGCAACATCATTCTGTATATGAAGAAAGCTGGAGAAAGGACACAGCCCCCCTTTATTACCACCAGTGATTGTGCACCTACTCCTCATCGCCAGTCTGTACCTGGGGAGCTGAACACTGGACATTAGAGCTTCCTGATACTGACATCTAAGTTACAGTTCTGTGGCACCTCATTGGATATTTAAAGGCTCAGTGGGGTCAGAAGAGAAGGGGATAAGTATATATGCTTTGGAACTGTTGGTAAAGCATTGTCACTTATTCAAGTCACAGCACGCAAATTTGGTAAAGAGCCACTCAGATCGGTTAAATTAAAATATATATTGCAGCTGTTTTTAAGAAGAAAAGTTCTGCCGTTACACAGATTTATATGGAGGGAGGCTAGTATAGTTCCCTTTTATCTACGGTGGCACTATACTACCTCTGTCAGAGGAGTCGGACATTTTTGTAGATGTTAGAAAAACCAGGGTGAGAAACAATTTTTTTTTTTTTTTTGCCCGTAATTTTTATATTTTGTAATAATTGGCACAAGATTTTTCCCAGATCCTTCTTTTTTTTTTTTTTTTTTTTTTTGTGGGGAATACCCCTCCCCTCCCCCTTTTCCCTTTTTTGTTCTCCGCAAAGGAATGCCAAACCCAGCGCGGCATGGGAACAACAGCGGAGGATCTACGTCTAACATGCCACAGAGCAGTGGCAGCAGCAATAATAAAGACCGGCTGAGGCCCAGTTCTAAACACAAGCGGCATAAGGCCAAGCATCTCAGAGATTCTCCTCTTACATCTGAGCCAGTGGCAACAAACACACTAAAGCTTGTGGAATATGATGACATAAGCTCAGACTCTGATAGTTTCTCTGATGATGTTCCAACCAAAACAGAGAAACGAGAAAATGATGAGCGTAGGGGGGCTGAAAGAAGTGATAAGGTACATAGATCGAAGCATCGACATCAGCATAAACGGATCAAGGAAATTATTAAAAGCAAGCAGTTGGAAAAAGAGCGTAAACCAGAAAAAAGTCAGGAAGTGGTTGTGAACAAATTACAAAGTTCCAAAGACAGGACATCCAGCGCAACCAAAAGGGTGGCCGAGGAGCAAGAGGATCATAATCGCAGTTCAAGAAGTAGCAACAAGGAGGTTCGGACAGCTAAAGTGCATAGGGAAAAATCACGGCGGGAGAGGGAGCTTAAGTCTGGTCACAAGGACCGCAGCAAAAGCCACCGCAAAAGAGATTCCTCCAAACGTTATAAAACATCAGACAGTCCTAAAAGAAAAGGACGTAGTCCACGAAGGAAGTATGGGAACAGTCCAAGACAAGAAGATAGCTATTCTGATGCCTCGGGTGGGCTGGACTATGATGGAAGTTCACATGTTTCTTCCAACTATATTGAGGCTTACAAGAAAAATCTTGAAAGTCCAAGCTACAAAGAACCTTCTGCATACCAGAGCAATGCTCGCTCCCCCAGCCCATACAGCCGGAGGCAGCGCTCACTGAGTCCATACAGAAGGAGATCCTCAAGCTATGAGAGGGGAAGTGGCTCCTACAGTGGTCGCTCTCCAAGCCCCTATGGGCGTAGACGCTCCAGTAGTCCTTTTGTTTCCAAGCGCTCAGTGAGTCGGAGTCCAGTACCCAGGTATATATATATATATATATATATATATATATTTTTTTTTTTTATTTGACTTTTAGATTTATATTATTTCCACCGTTTTAATATATATATTTTTATAGTGTATACTTAAAATAAGCCTGTGTTTTGTCCGTGCAGGAAAAGAAACAGGTTCACTATAATGCTTCTTTTCACTCCAATTTTCTATGGTAAGAAGAAAAAGGAGGACTTTGTGATCTGCAAATTAAAACTTGGGGCTTACCTGGTTCTATGGGCCATTTTCCTGCTCCCATATGCACTAGATTTTTGTGCAGCAACATATGAGCACTGTTATATCTCTTGTCAGGTATGTCGATTTTATGTGGGGCAAATTAGAGCTGTGTGTGCTGCCATTGAAACAAAGACCTTTTGTCAGTTTGAAATAGGGCTGAAACGATTAATCGATATTATCGATAATATTCGATAATGAAAATCGTCAACGATTTTCATTATCGATTAGTTGGTCCGCACCTTTTGTCCGTCCGCCCATTCAAAAAATCCTCCTGTCCCAAGAACGCCGCCGTATTACACAGGACATGCAGCGCCGACGTGCCTCGTATGTGTACAAGGTGCCGCCGTATTACGAGGCACGTCCGCGCCGCATGTCCACGCCTCTCCTCTGACGTCAGCTCCCCACTGATCTCAGCCCCGCCTGCTGCTGCCTCGAGGGAACAGAGGCTAGAAGCAGCGGTGAGGAGAGCCAAGCTGCACTGTCTGTGAAAGGTAGAAAAACCTACCTGTCTAGTTTAGTTGCATACACTCGCACAGTAACAGTACAAGCATTCCTATAACAATTCCCCATCCTCCTAACTCCCATCATTAGTGTTCCGGGAGGAATAGTGCCCCATCATTTGGTGTTCCGGGAGGAATAGTGCCCCATCATTCGGTGTTTCTGGGAGGATTAGTGCCCCAGCATTGGTGTTCCCGGGAGGAATAGTGCCCCATCATTTGGTGTTTCTGGGAGGAATAGTGCCCCATCATTTGGTGTTTCTGGGAGGAATAGTGCCCCATCATTTGGTGTTTCTGGGAGGAATAGTGCCCCATCATTGGTGTTCCCGGGAGGAATAGTGCCCCAGCATTGGTGTTCCCGGGAGGAATAGTGCCCCAGCATTGGTGTTTCTGGGAGGAATAGTGCCCCAGCATTGGTGTTTCTGGGAGGAATAGTGCCCCAGCATTGGTGTTTCTGGGAGGCATAGTGCCCCAGCATTGGTGTTTCTGGGAGGAATAGTGCCCCAGCATTGGTGTTTCTGGGAGGAATAGTGCCCCAGCATTGGTGTTCCCGGGAGGAATAGTGCCCCAGCATTGGTGTTCCCGGGAGGAATAGTGCCCCATCATTGTTATTCCCCGGTGGAATAGTACTGCTGCAAAGTTGTGTAATGTTAATGGCAGATTTAAAAACGTTTAACATTTGAGTGTAACACTCAGTTTTTTGATTATTACTGTTAAATAAACGAAAAAATGACACATTACTTTTTTTAATGATTTTATCCGATTAATCGAAAAAATAATCGGCCGATTAATCGATTATGAAAATAATCGTTAGTTGCAGCCCTAGTTTGAAATGCTCCTGAGATCTTTTTAGAATGCAGTGATTAGTGTGTTTTTAACCTGGTTTTGACCTCCTGGTCTGGCTTTGACTTGCTGCAAGCGGGTTTTGCATCTTCTTACAGACAGAATTCTCACCGCTCCAGGTGAGCCTCGTGATGATCAGGGGTTGTTGAACCACCAGGGTGCTGGCAATGCGGTAATGGCAAAAAACAAAAGAACAAAAGCTGGACAGCCGCACTCCAAATTTTCTTTAAAAGAGATGTCTTTATTTTCAACTGTGCATACAGTCACTGCAAGCCCACAAAAATCAGTATGACCAACGTTTCGCACTAGCGTCAGTGCTTAGTCATGGCTAGGCACTGACGCCAGTGCGAAACGTTGGCCATACTGATTTTTGTGGGCTTGCAGTGACTGTATGCACAGTTGAAAATAAAGACATCTCTTTTAAAGAAAATTTGGAGTGCGGCTGTCCAGCTTTTGTTCTTTTGTTTTTTGCATCTTCTTGGACTTGCAGAAATGCAAAACTTTTTTGAAGTGAATATAAACCTGTTGACACAACTTTATTTTTTTGCATGGACAAATTTAATGTTGACTTTAACCTGCTATTATACCCAAAGAGAAACCTTTAAAGTGGTTGTGGACCCCCTTTTTTTAACTTTATACTACATGTAAGCCTATATTAAGGCTTACCTGTAGCTACCCAGGATATCTCCTAGACCTGCATGGTTTAGAATAGGGATCTACAAATCCCGGGCGCCAGGTCGCCATGGCGACTAGCAATAGTGTCCTGGCGACTTGGCTTGGAAGGTGGGCAAAAAAAATTAATACATTTTTTTTTTTGTGAGCTGGCGCCATCTGGTGGTGAGCCGTTGGTATTACAAGTTATTACCACCAGATGTGAGCTGGCACCATCTGGTGGTGGCCGTTGGTATTACAAGTTAAGCATTACAAGTTAAACAGCAATTCTAATTTAATTTTTCACTATTTTCACTGCCATCTTCTTCCCTCTAATTGGAATCCCCAAACATTATATATATTTTTTATCCTAACACCCTAGAGAATAAAATGGCGACCTTTGCAATACTTTTTGTCACGCCGTATTTGCGCAGCGGTCTTACAAGCGCACTTTTTTGGGGAAAAAATTCACTTTTTTTAATTAAAAAATAAGACAACAGTAAAGTTATCCCCATTTTTTTTTAATATTATGAAAGATAATGTTACGCCGAGTAAATTCATACCCAACATGTCACGCTTCAAGATTGCGTCCGCTCGTGGAATGCCAACAAACTTTTACCCTTTAAAATCTCCATAGGCGACTTTTAAAAAAATCTACAGGTTGCATGTTTTGAGTTAGAGGAGGTCTAGGGCAAGAATTATTGATCTCGCTCTACCAATCGCGGCGATACCTCACGTGTGGTTTGAACACTGTTTACATATGCGGGCGCTGCTCACGTATGTGTTCGCTTCTGCGCGCAAACTCGTCGGGAAGGGGTGCGTTTTCTGGCTCCTAACTTTTTTAGCCGGCTCCTAGATTCCAAGCAAATTTGTCAACCCCTGGTTTAGAAGATATCCCCGTTTCTGCATGTGCTAAAGTCATCAGCACCTGCACACTGGAGCAAACTGTACCTATGTGCCGTTGCTTCAGTCTTCGTGTCGTCATCGCGGCTCCGGCCAATCACAGTGCCGGAACCGAGATACCCGGTAGCAACTCAGGGACGACATGCCGGAGGAGGAGACGTGGACCGCTGCAGGGGCTTCGATCGGAGGGAAGTACTACATAATGAGCTATTATGCCTTTGTCTTGCAGGGTGTTTTTGTAGTGTTTTTTTTTTTTAGGAGGGTTTACTTCTTTAATATATTACAGCTTACCAATCCTTAAGAGTAAAGAACAGCCTCCTCTGGGTAATCGGTGTACTTTGAAAGGATTTTTTTTTTTTTTTTTAATGATTATTGTTATTATACAGGATTTATATAGCGCCAACAGTTTGTGCAGTGCTTTATGAAATTAAGGCAGACATTATAGTTACAATACAATTCGGTACAGGAGGAATCAGAGGGCCCTGCTCATTAGAGCTTATAATCTATTCTAAAGCCTCGTACACACGGTCGGACATCAAACAAACTTTCCCTTGGATTTTTGTCCGAAGGGAGTTGTCCAGTCACACCCATAGCATACACACGCTCTGACATTTTCGGCAACAAATGCGAACGTAGTGACGTTTCAACGTACTCACGAGAGTTTAAAAGAGGAAGTTCAATTCTCCGGCGTCACCATTTGGCCTCCTTCTGCAAATGGAGAATTAGTAGAGGTTTCGTCTGTGTGCATTCGCGATTTTCAGTTTCGTGCAATTTTGTTTGTTTCTGAACATCCGTTCGTCAAGCAGACATGTTGCGCAATGGGGTTGTGCTAACTTGACCCACAAAAAATATAGAAATATGTTTGATTCATATAACCAAAATACACAAATCTAAAGTAAAGACATTTGTTTTTACTCCGTCAGTATCACCAGCAAAGCAGCTTTTAGTATTATCACATTATAAAGAAGAAGAGAATGTGCGCTGCTTTTCTTGATTTCAGAACTTGCCGCGTCACGAATGTGCTCTTTCAAATACGAACGCTAGTTTTACCAGACAGAACGCTTCCGGCTGGTCTTTGCTTCTGAGAATGCGCGTTTGTACTTTGTACAAAAGTCCGATTGCTTGCTGTACACACGGTCGGACTAGGCACCATCGGACTCTTGTTGACGTAAAGTTTGTCCGTTTGCAGACCAAACTTTTTGTCTGATGAAACCTGAAAAAGTTTGTCCGATGGAGAGTACACACGATCGGACTAATTTGAAAACTTGCTGTTTTTGAAGTTTGTTGGCAAAAAGTCCGACCGTGTGTATGGGCCTTAAAGCGGGGGTTCACCCTAAAAAAAAACTCCAACACCACATCCAGCACACCAACGACATGCAAAGCACGCTGGCACTTTTTTTTCTCCGTACACACCGTTCAACTGCCACCTTCACCCAGGCCCCGACTCCCGCGAGACCGGGCGCCCTCACCGAAAGCCCAGCTGACCGACGCCTGGTGAAAATCCTCCCACGGCGCACAAAGCACCCCACCAGTTCTCCGCAAACAGCCGACCTGCGAGTCGGCTCTATATGGCGCCTGCGCAGTCAGCCGTACTCGCATGTCGGCCATCTACGGAAAACCGGCGATGCGCTCCACGCGCCATGGGAAGACCCCCACCAGACGCCAACCAGCCAAGCCCCCAACAGGAACGGCCAGTCCCGCGGGAATCAGAACCCGGAAGCCTGGGCGAAAACAACAACCAAACGGCACGTACAGAGAAAAAGAATAAAACACCAGCACACTCTACATGTCGCCAGCACGCTGGATGCAATGCCAGAATTCCCCTTTCAGGGTGAACCTCCACTAAGAGGGAGTGTCAAGTGATACATAAGGTAATAACTGCGGGGGATGAGCTGGTGGAGACAGTAAAAAAACTGTGGTGGCCCAATCCTTTAATTCTTAATTGTCCCTGGGTATTAGGTAGTGAAAGCCCTGTATGTCCACAAGGTAGCTTGTACAGTAAAACCTTGGTTTGAGAGTAACTTGGTTTGAGAGCGTTTTGCAAGACGAGCACATTTTTTTAATCTAGTTTGACCTGATATAAAAGTGATGTCTTGATATAAGAGTGGCGTCATGTCACAACTGAGTATAAAAGAGAAGAGAGGCGCCCCCAAGTATAGCAATATGGTTACATCTAATGAAGGTACAACTCAGCAACTCACATGGTTGACGACTAGAAATAGGCACATCCAAGCATGCAGGGATCCAGGATAAAGCTGTCCACATAGACCACTCTCCCCACCGCCATTGATGTCGTCCCTTCCACGAGCGGTTCAAGCCTCGTTTTCAGATCGCTATACTACAGGGTAGTCTTTCCAGTCACGATTGCAGACTGATAGCGGTGAGAGCCTGCGGTGAGGAGGGCGGTCTACGTGGACAGCCCTACCCCGGATGCCCCCATACCCAGATGTGCCCCCTTCAATCATCAACCATGCGAGCCGCTAAATGTTCTACCCTCATTAAATGTCTTCAATTGGAATTTCTGATGAAAAAAGTATTTTCATCATAAATTCCGATCGCGTGTGGGCCCTATTGGACTTTTTTTTCATCCTTGTTTATAAATAGAACATGTTTTATTTTTTTCCGATGGAAAAAAAAACACGATAGGAAATTCCTATCGTCTGTGTACAACTCCGATGGAGGAAAAACCCACGCATGCTCAGAATCAAGTCGACGCATGCTCGGAAGCATTAATTTTTCTCGGCTCGTCGTAGTGTTTTACGTCACTGCGTTTTGGACGGTCGGAATTTGGTATGCAAGACAGCTTGAACGGAATTCCGACTAAAAATTCTATGGGATTTTAGGCCGTCGGAAATTCCGATCGTGTGTACGCGGCATTAGAGGCGCCTCTCTTCTCTTCCACACTCTGTAGCTCCTGCTGGATTTGACTTCTAATCCCCTTGTGGAGGCTTCAATTTGTGGATGGACATTTTATGGTTACACAACCTATCACATTACTATAATATTTATATATGGACTATAAACTGAAGGACCTATGAGTAAATGGTTGTGGAACGAATCTGTCAGGGACGTACTGTTCGCTCCCCTTGGCGCGTGCCTACGCGCATGCGCCAACCACGGACCTTGCACGCAGCTATGCAGCCGGTGCGCGCACCTGCGTGCATGCGTCAACTACGTACCTTGCACGCACCTAAACAGCCTTTGGCGCCCAGCAGCCTATAAAAGACACTGTGGGGATGCTCGCGGCTTTATCTGCATCTGTTCCCTGAGCTCCTGTTGCTGTTAAAGCATTCTGTTCTAAGTGTATGACCCGGCTTCCTGACCTTGCTTCCTGCTCCAATCCTGACTCTGGCTTGTTGACCTTGCTTTGCTCCCTGCCTGATTACCCGTTGCTGAGACCCGCTTTGAAAGGATTTTAACAAACTTTGTTGCAGAGTCCTACCTGTGTTTGCCCTGCAGAAAAAAACTGTTCCATTGCATCCATTGGATATTATTGAGTAACTAATTCATTTTTGTCATGCGTTGCATATTCCCCCTCACCTTCCAGAACAGCTACTTGAGAGATGATTGGCTCCGCCCTCTACAGGAAACACAAATCAGATACAATTTAAAAGGCCCCTCCCTTTCCTCTGACCCTCAGTTTTGTGTTTCCATGAGCACCGACACGTTTTTCCTAGGTCTGGTAACTGTGGTTGGCAGACCCCCCTGCTCTGGCATTATCCAGTGCTGGGTGTGTTCGGTCCCTGTTCTTTTGGCCAGAAGGGTTCCCTATTTTTGGAGGTACTTGCTTACCTGTGTAAGTGGTGGCACATTCCTTCAGGTTTTTTCCCCCCGCTCTACCTGGTGGAAGCCTTGTCCTCCTCTGCTTCACCGAGGTGTACCAAAATGGCGTCGGAGGACTTCCGGTGACGCGGCAAGATTGCACCGGAAGTCACGTGACACACTTTCTGGCTCTGTGTTCATAAGGAACACGACGTAGTACACTGAGGACATGCTGCCTGGGATAGCAGCCTATTTTCCCTGGCCGATCTCCACTCACCACATGAAGCTTGAGGACAGGCCTGAGGGAGCACCCGCTCGGATAGAACCGGCGGCAGCCTCCGGTTCCCATACTGCCCGCAATGTAAGCCCTTGTCTGTGATTTTACAGGAGGGGACCTTTTTTGTATGGGCCACCTTTTCTTATGGCTCTTGCTTCTGCTTTTTTTTTTTTCTAGGCTAGACCGGTGAAAAAGAAATACAGGAACTGTAGAGCCAGGCTGTCTGATGGATATTAAAGGCTTTTTTTGTGAAGATTGTATTCCATCTAGGGCTAGTTCAGAGACTACCTCTTTGAAAGAGTTAATGTCTTCTATGAAGGAGGTGGTAGCCTCCTTTCCGGTCCTTTAATGACAGGGCAGCAGGTCTGGGGCCTTCGTCCTCTGGTCCCAGAACTCAAGAGGCTTCGGCCTCAGACCCCCTCCTCGGTCCGAGATCAGTGATTCACTCTATACCTCACATCTGGAAGAAGGTGGAGAACCCAAGCTCTTCATCTGATGGGGATTCCGCATCAGTGGAGGGAGGCGGGTAACCCTAAGTTTCTTATTCCAGCGGAGGATATTGATGAACTTTTAAATTCAATTTATGCCTCGAAACAGGTTGAGAAGCCACAGCAAATCCAATGTGCAGGATAGAATGTATTGGGGTCTTCAGGGGTGGAAATCAAGGACCTTCCGGGTTCACCAGTCACTTAACCAGTTAACACCCGGACCATTACGCAGGTAAAGGACCTGGCCAGTTTTTGCGATTCTGCACTGCGTCGCTTTAACTGACAATTGCACGGTCGTGCGATGTGGCTCCCAAACAAAATTGGCGTCCTTTTTTTCCCACAAATGGAGCTTTCTTTTGGTGGTATTTGATCACCTCTGCAGTTTTTATTTTTTGCGCAATAAACAAAAATAGAGCGACAATTTTGAAAAATATTTTTTACTTTTTGCTATAATAAATGCCCCCAAAAAAGATATAATTTTTTTTTTTCTCAGTTTAGGCCGATACGTATTCTTGCACATATTTTTAGTAAAAAAAAATCGCAATGAGCGTAAAATTTATAGCGTTTCCAAAATAGGGGATAGTTTTATGGCATTTTTATTAATATTTTCTTTTTTACTACTAATGGCGGCGATCAGCGTTTTTTTTTTTTTGTTTGTGACTGCGGCATTATGGCGGACACATCAGACAATTTTGACACATTTTTGGGACCATTGTCATTTTCACAGCAAAAATTGCTATAAAAATGCATTGTTTACTGTGAAAATTGCAATTTAGGAGTTAACCACCAGGAGGCGCTGTAGGGGTTATGTGTGACCTCATATGTGTTTCTATCTGTAGGGGGGCGGGGCGGGACATGTAACGTCACTGATCGCCTTTCCCTATATCAGGGAACAGACCATCAGAGACATTGCCATTGTGAAAAACGGGGAAGGTGTGTTTACACACACCTCTCCCCGTTCTTCAGCTCCTGTGACCGATTGCGGCTGCGATCGGGTCCCGCGGTCACGGAGCTTCGGACCTGGTCGCGGACGCGCGCCACCCACGGCTGGGCACTTAAAGGGGACGTACAGGTACGTGCCTGTGCCCGGCCGTGCTATTCTGCCGACGTAAATGTGCAGGAGGTGGTGAAAGATATGATTCTTTGGAAAGAACCTGAAAAGAGGTTGTTCCAGTCTAGGGCACAAAAGATTTCCTTTTCAATCTGAAATTGAAGAGACTTTTTTTTAAATGTCCTAAGCTAGATGCCCCTATGTCACAGGTTTCTAAAAAATCTATGGCCAAAACGAATCGATTAATCGATTACCATTTTCATAATCGATTAATCGGCCAGTAACATGGGGTTAAAAAAATTGTCCCTTTATAGTACAAAAAGAGACAATCGCTACTGTAAATATTACCTTCATTGTCCAACAGTAAAAAACATTAACCCCTTAACAGCAGCGATTATTTGCTCTTTTTGTACAAATTTAAGTTTTTTTTAACCCCATTATGTTACTAAACATCTCAGGCCTGGGTCACACCTTTTTTGGTGCTTTTTGCAGAAACATGATACAGTTCATTTACATGTTTCCTATGGGACACATTCACATCCATGATTTTTTTTAGCTTCGGTGGGTTGGTACGGCTGGGGTTCGGGGGTCCCTTCCCCTTACTTCCCTGCTCCTTTCCCTTGCTGCATTGCTAACATTGCCGCTGTCAGGGGGCCTTCCTGAGGGGACTGTGTTATCTGGCCTGTGTTTTTTCTTTTTTGTATTGGGCTTTCCTGTGAGGTAAAAAGCCCTGTGATGAGCACAGATGTTTATGATTATACTTCAGCAGACGCTGACTGATTGGTGACACCTGTAACGGTTTTGCTTTTTATGCTGTATCTGTGTCTTAGGCTGGGTTCACACTACGGTTTTCCCGTCCGTCAGCCGCATACGATTTATATGAAAAAACGTATGCGGCTGAAACGGACGGGAACGTATGGCACCGCACATATGTGCGTTTTCCATTAACATTAATGTTAAAGGAAAACGTATGCGGTTGCCATACTGTTTTAAAAACGACCGCAAAACCGTGGTTGAATACGGTTTTGCGTACGTTTAAAAAACGTTTTGCCAGCAAATCGTACGCACCCGGATGCATCCGAGTGCATACGATTTGCAATGCATTGTCTATCTCTACGTTTTCCCGTCCGGGCCCGTACGTTTTCAATACTGAAATCGTATGCGGCTGACGGACGGGAAAACCGTAGTGTGAACCCAGCCTTATCCTTAAATAAAACAGCCCTAGGAGGCTTTTCCTGTTTAAACACAGGTCCCTGCAAAGTTACCTCACGGTTCTTTTCCTCACAGGCAGCGCTGGGCAGTCTCCTCCTGAGGGAGTCCCCTGGTTACCCCTGGTCAGCGCAGCAAGTGGGTGAGAGGCCCTGAATAGGGCTCTAGGAGCTTTTGTCTATTTGTAAGGACAGGTGTGCATATTATAATACACACTATGTAAATATTGGAGTCAGTATCTGGGTCCTTCCCCACATGGTGGTGGCAGCAGGTGTTAGCACCTGGGATTCCCACAGTTTTTATTGTTAGTCCTGGACACAGTTTGTGCCAGGGTGGGGGTGGACTGCGGGCGGGCGGTAAAAGAGTGCCCCCTTCCCCCGTTATCCCCTGGGGAATGCTCTGTTATGGAGCCATGGACCAGGTACCTAGTTAAAAAAAAAAAGGCAGAATAAGGCATTTATGGGTGCGCTTATTACTGCTGCAAGGGACTCTCCTAAGCTGCATAGTGCAGCTGGGTTTCCGCCGAGGGCTCGGTCTTTTTTGGATCACACAAATCAGACCGCTGTGTAGGTTTTTTCCTTCTGTGCCCTTCTTTGATAATTTCTGAGATGCGGAATGAGAAAAGCCGCTGAGGGCTTTTGTAGTCCCTCACCGCCGGGCGGGAACCCCCGCTTGTATGGATCTGACTGATAGAAGATCCGAAGTACTGACCCGTTCCATGTTTACCATGCTGGGGTCTGGCTTGCGGGCCTATTGTGGCCACTACACTGGGGTCTCAGTCGACGCTGGCGCCATTTTTTGGGAGGTTTTTCAATTGCATTGAAAACTCCCATTGGCGCCCATTTTGTCGTAGCCGCGCTATGGCGCAGCTTACATTGTGCCGGCCATTTTCCTGTGGCCGCGTTCTGAACGCTCGGCGGCCATCCTGGAGTAGTCCTGACCCCTAGTGCTGTATACAACTCAGTGAGCATTTTGCACCAGACAGTGGAGGAGCACCGACTCTCTCCTGAGGTTATTAGCCTAGCGGACCAGCTGGTCCAGGGCCTCATATAGGTCTGTGATGCTTCATTGACTGCTGCGCCCTTGTTATCCAGGGCGTCTGTTTCAGAATGGTTTTATGCACACGGTGGTGTAGTGCTTAACTCCATTACTTGGCAGCAAAAGAGTCATTGGTTCGAATCCGCACACTGACGCCAATCTGCCTGGAGCTTGCATTGTCGCTCCCTGTGTCTGCGTGGGTTTCCTCCGGGTACTCCGGTTTCCTCCAAAGACATGTGTGCATACACCTACATAATATACATACACACTATGTGTGTGTATTATTTAGGGGCAACCCTCCCAGGCCGTCAAAGGCCCAGCTGGGGGACTAATCTGTCCCTGGGTGCATAAGCCGATCACGCCGGCACCCAAATCCTGCCAATGTATATAGCCTTCCCTCCCTGTCTCTAGGTGGGAGGGGCGGCTTGCAGGTTCACAATTCAGTGAAACCTCCCTGCTCTCCGACTAGTGGGTCTGCGAGGTGGTCTCTTCGGAGTACTAGATAGGGTTTCCTCCTATCCACAGAACAAAGTTCTGTCCTTGTGTCTTCCTCTCCCGGCCCGTCGGTCTGCCTTGGGCAGTGTGGGATTTGCTAAGCTGCGAGGTAATTTTACCTTTCCTGCAGGACGAGAGTTTGGGGGTTTTCTATGGGCCTCAGGCCCTAAATACCTTTGTGAACGTCGGGTAGTTCCGCATGGAATCCATTTGTTCGGTGGTAGCTGCGCTTCATCCGGGGGATGTCCTGACGTCCTCGGACATCAGGGACGCATACATGCATGTCCCGTTTTGCACATGTCACAGTGTTTTTTTCTGTGCTTCGTGATGAGAGAAGGGTCTCTGTCAGCCTGTGGCCCTCCCTTTTGATCTGGCGTCGGCACCATGGGTTTTCAGCTAGGAGCTCGCACTTATTTGAATTTTGTTGGGACAGCGAGGCTTTGCCTCATTGGCTACTTGGACGACTTTCTTCTGAGAGCAGCTTCTGTCTCCGACCTAGTGGATGGGTTATTCCCATTCAGACCCTCCGAAGATTCGGGTGGATGTTAAACGTTTAGGCCAGAAAGTGTAGCTCAGTGGCAGCAAGCCTGCCCTCCATGTGTGTGACCCAGGGTTCAAATCATGGGCATGCTAGGTTCCGACTCAGCGTTGGAGTATCTAGTGTTGATCCAGACTCCTCGGTAGCAAAGTTCCTTCTTCCCCTGGAGAAATTGCAGACTCTTCAGTCTGCGTTGAAGGTATTGGCATCACGCAATCGGTCTTCTCTCCGGGCGCCTGCTGGTTCGGGGTCTGTGGGTAGCCTCCTTCAAGGTGGTACTGTATGCGCAGTTCCACACCCTGGTTTTCCAGGGGAACTACTGTCCAGGTGGTAAAAATCTCTTGTCTCTGAAATCATTAGATTCCTGTGCGCCACCTAGTCAGTCTCTCTGAGTTGGTGACAGAGATTCCCGACTCTTCGGTCCGGGAAGTTGTTCCTTCCTTCCAGTGGTAGGTGTTTACGACGGATGCCAGCTCACGAGTTGTGAACCTGGAGGTTTACAAAACTGGGGGGTCCAGTCGGCCCTGAGTCGCTGAACTTGCGTGGACCTATGACCACACCTCTTTGAATGTGTCTGGTCTCGGTAGCTACCCAGGGTCGGGCCTGGCTAGTGCCTGGTGGGAGACCGCCTGGGCCAGGTGCTGTCTACTGTTCATTGTCCTACTATTTTAGGCGATCAGGCTATGCTTCTCCTTGTGGTCGACCAATCTGGTTTCAGCCGGACAACGCCACGGCCGTGGCTTCAGTCTACCATCAGGTATGCCGGCAGGCGGACTACTGGAGTCGCCAGATGCTGGACCAGGGCGACTGGTCTTTGTGCTTGGGGTGTTTCGGCTCCCTTGCAGGAGGTGAGCCTCACATGGCATGGATCTCCTGGCAGCTTGTCTCCGCCGCAAGGGTGTCAAAGTTAGTGGCCAGGTCTAGTGATCTTGTACAGACGCGTCAGTCGCGCTGGTGGCCCTGTGTTGTCTGTATCGGTGATTTTTTGCCATTCCTCCATGGTAGTTGCTTCCTCGGCCGCTCCACAGAGTGGATGCTGAGGAGATCCCGATGATTCTAATCGCTCCAGATTGACCTCGGCGTCCTTGGTACGCTGATATCGGGCGCCTGGTAGCGGAGGCACCCTGGCGATTGCCAGGGCAGGAGGTTCCTGTCTCAAGGTCCCATACTTCCTCCTGTTGTACAGTCACTGACTTGCTCAACATGGTTATTGGAAGCCAGACTTTAGGTGACCAGGGTCTGTCTGACTCGGTCATCTCAACAGGGCACCGTAGTCTTCTTCCGGAGGATCTACCGTCGCACCTCTCTTGGTGCGAAGGGATGGAGTGACGTCCACGGGCGTACTCTCGGTGTCCAGGGTCCTGCTGTTTTTAAAGCTTGGATTGGATCTAAAAATTGCTTAAAGCACCGTTTGGGGGCAGATTTCAGCCTTGGCTGTGTTCTTTTAGTGGCCTTTTTGCGGCCCGTTCCCTGGTGGGTCCCCTTTTTTTGTGTGCACGGGGTTTGTCATACTTTCCCCTCTTGGCCCATCTCTTCCCCCATGAGTTTTGACTCTGGTGCTCTCGGTTCTTCAGGAACCTTCCTTTTGAAAACATCAGAGAGATTTTCTCTTGACACTATCTCAGAAGGTGGCCCCTTTAGTGGCCTTTACCTCTGTTAGAGGGGTTTCTGAGTTGGCGGTCTTGTCTTGCAAGCCGCCATGCTTGATCCCCCATAAGGATTAGGTGATGGTGCACCCGCGACCTTCCCTTCTTCCGAAGGAGGTTTCGGCCTTTCATACTTTAGGCATGGTACGCGCTTTGCGGGTATACCAGCCTACTACGGCTCCATTTTGGAGCTTCTGACTCTCTTTTGTGTTGGTGTCTGGTCCACAAAAGGGCCTGGCGGTCTTGTCGACCACCATTTCTCGGTGGATCAGGCAGGCCGTCATACAGGACTATGCTCCTAAGGGGCGGGCCCCCCTTTCCGGTCACGGCACTTTCGACCAGGGCAATTGGTGCTTCCTGTTTTTTTTTTTTTTTTTTTCGACATGCGTCGGTCTCACAGGTGTGCGAGGCGGCGATTTTGCTCGTCCGTTGATGCTTTTTCCAGAATTTACATGGTTGCTGTGAGTGCATCTTATGATGTTTTTTTCAGCCACTAGTTTTTGCCGGCGGCTGTTTAAAGTTGCTTGTTTTGGGGTGAAGTTAAAATAGTTTTTACTGATATATTGCCCACCCCTCGTTTTTTGACACTGCTTGGGGACGTCCCACTTGTCAAGATTTAAGGAGCTGTGTCCGTCCATGGACGATAAGAGAAAATAGGATTTTTTTGTACTCACCGTAAAATCCTTTTCTCTGAAGTCCATGGACGGACACAGCTCCCACCCCTCCTTTTTAGGTTTGTACTGCTTGTTACGAACTGAGGCTGCAAGCTGCAGTGAGGAGGGTTATGTCTGGAGGGACCGCCCCCTGGGCGGGGCTGTTCAACTCTGTTAATGTAACATGTATTTAACATGTTTCTGCCTAGTCCTCTCCTGTAAACAGGGAACAAAACCCACTTGTCATGATTTAAGGAGCTGTGTCCGTCCATGGACTTCAGAGAAAAGGATTTTACGTTGAGTACAAAAAATCCTATTTTTTTCGGATACAGAGTGTATCGATTTTTCCATATCTGGACATTTTTCGGATCTTTGCCCGAGACAAAGTCCCTTATTGGGGATCTGCAGTTGGTCTTGCGGACCTTTCAGAATCTGGGGTGGAAAGTCAACCAAAAGAAGTCTTGTCTGGTACCCTCCCAGAGCATACATTTCCTGGGTTATCTAATAGACTCTGTTGCTCAGAAGATTTTTCTTCCAGAGGAGAACATTTTGAAACTTCTCGCTGTGACAAATCATGCAGTTATCAGGATTAATGACTGCAGCCATCCCAGGGGTTCCCTGGGCCTAATTACACCCCAGACCCCTTCAGGCGTTTCTCTTGCACCATTGGGATCGCAGGAAGTTCAGCCAAAACACAGACCAAAAGTTTGGACACACCTTCTCATTCAAAGAGTTTTCTTTATTTTCATGACACTGAAGGCATTAACACATGTGGAATTATACATAACAAAAAAGTGTGAAACAACTGAAAATATATTTCATATTCTAGGTTCTTCAAAGTAACCACCTTTTTGCTTTGATTACTGCTTGGCACACTCTTGGCATTCTCTTGATGAGCTTCAAGAGGTAGTCACCTGGCGCAGCACCCCATCATTCTCCTTGGTCAAATAGCCCTTACACAGCCTGGAGGTGTGTTTTGGGGTCATTGTCCTGTTGAAAAATAAATGATGGTCCAACTAAACGCAAACCGGATGGAATAGCATGCCGCTGCAAGATGTTGTGGTAGCCATGCTGGTTCAGATCCCCAACAGTGTCACCAGCAAAGCACCCCCCACACCATCACACCACCTCCTCCATGCTTCACGGTGGGAACCAGGCATGTAGAGTCCATCCGTTCACCTTTTCTGCGTCGCACAAAGACACAGGGGTTGGAACCAAAGATCTCAAGTTTGGACTCATCAGACCAAAGCACAGATTTCCACTGGTCTAATGTCCATTCCTTGTGTTCTTTAGCCCAAACAAGTCTCTTCTGCTTGTTGCCTTTCTTTAGCAGTGGTTTCCTAGCAGATATTCTACCATGAAGGCCTGATTCACACAGTCTCCTCTTAACAGTTCTAGAGATGTCTGCTGCAAAAGGTGGCTACTTTGAAGAACCTAGAATATGAAATATATTTTCAGTTGTTTCACACTTTTTTGTTATGTATAATTCCACATGTGTTAATTCATAGTTTTGATGCCTTCAGTGTGAATCTACAATTTTCATAGTCATGAAAATAAAACTCTTTGAATGAGAAGGTGTGTCCAAACTTTTGGTCTGTACTGTGTGTGTGTGTGTGTATATATATATATATATATATATATATATATATATATATATATATATATATATATATATATATATATATATATATATATATATATATATATAATTTGCAATTTTTTCTTTTAAATGTGTGGCTGCATTAGTTTTCCATTTATAGGCTCATCTTGGGGTGTTTCCTTCCCACTGGAGGAGCAATGGAGACACCTTTGCACAGCAGCATTGTTAATCTGGGAAGGGAGGGTAAGTATTAGATGCAGTAGCAGATTTGTACAGACCTGACTACCAAAATAAAGCTGAAGTCCTGCTACCACTTTTTAAGCAGACCCAGTTTACACAGGGGGATTAGCTGCGTGCCCCCAGCAGAACCAGCTTTTAACAGCATGGGGATACATGCAACACCTGTCCATCACCATGCTGGTAAAAGATGGCCCTGAGAGGGGAACACTGTTAATCTCCCTGTGTAAATAAGGGGTCTTAGAGCAACAGTTTCTTTTTTTTTTTTTTTTTTTTTTTAAATAAAAGTTTTCACCTAAATGAATAAAAACGAATAGTTGTATGCACGCCTGTCAGTGGTAAATGGTGTGTTTGAACTCATTAATTGCATCTTTTGTTGGACATCTTGGTCTGTTACAGGAAGTGAAATAAATAAATAACACTTGCTAGATGAACTGGTAAAAATAAAGAAGAAAGGAAACTAATGCAACCAACACATGTAAAATATTGCAGCTTACCAATTCATACATTCCTCCTATATAGGTTTTTACTTGTTTATATGCAGTCTGCTCCTGCTACACCCCTTCAAAGGGTGATGTCCTAGTAAAAATCTTTCTTCATCTGTCAGGCACAAAGGAGGCGACAGAGAGGCTGCAGTTAGTGTGTGAGAACTGATTGAAGGAAAGAAACACACTGCCTTCACACAGTAGAACTGGGTTCTGAATAGACAAGCTGTTCTGAGCGCTCCCCCATCCCCTCTTTCCTGACACAAATTTATTTTGTGTCAGAAAACCTCTCAGAAGTTGCTCATGCTGATAAGACGAACACCGCACCAGAGAGAACGGACACTTGGTGTTGGAGAGAGATGGGTAAAAACTACACTTATGTGCTTTGCTCAGATTCCATGACTGAGGTTTACAACTACTTTGATATTTTCGGGGAACAATGTACCCACTTGCAAATTAAGTTAGAAGCTCTATTGCACCTGTCAGCAGAATCATTTCAAAGGGGACGTAGGTAGAAATAAGCATTTCTTAACCTCCTGGGCGGTGTTCCCGAGTCTGACTCGGGGTGAGATTTTTGGGCAAGGATCGGTAACCCCGAGTCAGACTCGGGCTCGCCTCGCTGGATGTACAGGGAGTTTTACTTACCTTGTCCCTGGATCCAGCGATGCCACCGCGCTGTGTGAGCGAGCAGGACCTCGCTCGATTCACACAGTGCCTCCGTGTGACGCCGATCTCCGTTCCCTGCGACGTTACGACGCACGGGGACGGAGAACGGCGCCAAATTCAAAAAAGTAAACAAACACTATACATACAGTATACTGTAATCTTATAGGTTACAGTACTGTATGTAAAAAAAACACACCCCCCTTGTCCCTAGTGGTCTGTCCAGTGCCCTGCATGTCATTTTATATAATAAAAAAGTTTTTCTCCCTGCAAACTGTAGATTGTCCATAGCAACCAAAAGTGTCCCTTTATGTCAAAAATAGTTTTAGATCAGCTAAAAAACAGCGATAATAAATTATAATCACTTGCAGAATTGTGCGATAGCGATTTGTGGGGAATATCGTCATAAAAAAAATAATAATAATGACAGCAACAATTCTGCAACTGAGCAAATTTCAGTGATTTTGATTACATTATTGAATAATTTTTATTTTAATTATATTATTATTTGTTATAATTTATTATATTATAATTTTATAATTTTGTTTTTAAAAAAATGTCATACCCGGGATGCCTATTAGAAGCTTGTTTGGTCAGATTTAAGTGAGTTATTTCTAAAAATGACAGACCTACAATATAAAACGCCAAATTTCCTTGCAAACCGCTTTCAGCATGTTTTTTCTGAAAGAATCATACCGCCAGGGAGGTTAAAGCGGAGGTTCACCCATAGAGAACACATTTTCCCCTTAGATTAATGCTCGTTTTGTCTAGGGGAATCGGCTAGTTTTAAAATATGATCCGTACCTACCGTTTATGAGATGCATCTTCTCCGCCGCTTCCGGGTATGGGCTGCGGGACTGGGCGTTCCTTCTTGATTGACAGTCTTCCGAGAGGCTTCCGACGGTCGCATCCATCGCGTCACGATTTTCCGAAAGAAGCCGAACGTCGGGGCGCAGTATAGAGCCGCACCGACGTTCGGCTTCTTTCGGCTACTAGTGACGCGATGGATGCGACCGTCGGAAGCCTCTCGGAAGACTGTCAATCAAGAAGGAACGCCCCTCTCCCGAAGACCCATACCCGGAAGCGACGGAGAAGATGCATCTCGAAAACGGGTAAGTACTGCTCATATTTTAAAACAACTAGCCGATTCCCCTAGACAAAACGAGCAGGAATCTAAGGGGAAAAGGGCAAAAAATAAATAAATGGTTGAACTCCCGCTTTAAAGCAAGGTGGTAAAGGCTATATTGCTTTGTGCTAGCAAGATTATTTGGGTAAGACTGGTGTGATCATGCATCTTCAAATTTCATGCATCTACAATGTAAAGTAGTGAGTGTACAGCTTATATAACAGTGTAAATTTGCTGTCCTCTCAAAATAACTCCACACAAGCATTAATAACGAAACTGCTGGGAACAAAAGTGAGTACACCCCTAAGTGAAAATGTCCTAATTTGGCCCTTGTTGCCAGGGCGGGAGGTCCCTCTGTCTCGAGGTCCCATACTTCCTCCTGTTGTACAGTCACTGACTTGCTCAACATGGCTATTGGAAGCCAGACTTTAAGTGACCAGGGTCTGTCCGACTCGGTCATCTCAACAATGAAGTCTTCTTCCGGAGGATCTACCGTCACACCTGGCAGGCCTACATCTCTTGGTGCGAAGGGATGCAGTGACGTCTACGGACGTACTCGGTGTCCGCGGTCTTGATGTTTTTACAGCTTGGAGTGGATCTAAAAATAGCTTGAAGCACCGTTTGGGGGCAGATTTCAGCCTTGGCTGTGTTTTTTCAGTGGCCCTTTTGCGGCCCGTTCCCTGGTGGGTCCCTTTTTGTGTACAGGGGGTTTGTCCTATACTTTCCCCTCATGGCCCATCTCTTCCCCCATGAGTTTTGACTCTGGTGCTCTCGGTTCTTTGGGAACCTTCCTTTTGAAAACATCAGAGAGATCCCTCTCTTGACATTATCTCAGAAGGTGGCCCCTTTAGTGGCCTTTTCCTCTGTTTAAGGGGGTTTTCTGATCCTCCATAAGGATTAGGTGGTGGTGCGCCCGCGACCTTCCCTTCTTCCGAAGGTGGTTTTGGCCTTTCGCCGGAATAAGGACATTGTTCTTCCATCCTTCTGTCCTCGGCCGGCGCATCCTACGGAGGTTGCCTTTCATACTTTAGGTGTGGTAAGCGCTTTGCGGGTGTACCAGCCTGCTACGGCTCAGTTTGAGTTCTGACTCTTTTGTGTCGGTGTCTGGTCCACGAAAGGGCCTGGCGGTCTCGTCGACCACCATTTTTCGGTGGATCAGGCAGGCTGTCATACAGGCCTATGCTCTTAAGGGGCGGGCCCCCCTTTCCGGTCACGGCACTTTAGACCAGGACAATTGGTGCTTCCTGTTTTTTTTTTTTTCGACATCATGCGTCGGTCTCACAGGTGTGCGAGGCAGGCGACTTGCTCGTCCATTCACGCTTTTTTCAGAATTTACATGGTTGCTGTGAGTGCATCTTCTGATGCTTTTTTCGTCCGCTAGTTTTTGCAGGCGGCTGTTTAAAGTTGCACCTCCTCCGTTGAGCTTACTGATATATTTCCCACCCCTAGTTTTTGACACTGCTTGGGGACGTCCCACTTGTCAAGATTTAAGAAGCTGTGTCCATCCATGGACGATAAGAGAAAATAGGATTTTTTTTGTACTCGCCCTAAAATCAATTTCTCTGAGTCCATGGACAGACACGGCTCCCACCCCTCCTTTTTAGGTTTGTACTGCTTGTTATAAACTGAGGCTGCATGCTGCAGTGAGGAGGGCTATGTCTGGAGGGACCGCCCCCTGGGTGGGGCTGTTTAACTCTGTTAATGTAAGTAATTATCTAACATGTTTCTGCCTAGTCCTCTCCTGTAAACAGGGAACATAACCCACTTGTCAAGATTTAAGGAGCTGTGTCCGTCCATGGACTCAGAGAAAAGGATTTTACGGTGAGTACAAAAAAATCAAATTTTTTGCTATACGGCACTGTGTTGCTTTAACGGACAATTGCGCAGTCGTTCGATGTACCTATTTTCTCTTATCGTCCATGGATGGACACGGTTCCTTTAAATCTTGACAAGTGGGTTATGTTCCTGTTCATAGGAGAGGACTAGGCAGAAACAACATGTTAGTTATCTTAAAACTTAACTTTAACAGAGTTGAACAAACCCCGCCCAGGAGGCGGTGCCTCAGGTCATAACCCTTCACCCTGCAGCATGTAGCTCAGTTTTTTTTTCTGCTTAGCAGAGAAGGACGTGGCTCCCTTTGGGCCCAGAGTCCTGAGGAAATGTTTTACTTTTTATTTATTTTATTGTTGTAATTATTCTTCTATCAACTGCCGGCTGGGTGATAGGCTGGATATTATAGATCATTGTATTGGTTTTTCTATGGCTGATGCCAATATTTAGAAATTGGGATGGCCGATGGACAATATATATGATGCTGATATTTTATTTTTATTTTTTTTCGCAGCAGATATTTTAGGCCTATTATTGGACCGTGATGCGTTGTGCAGAGGGGTGGATGGTGCTGGAGATGCATTGTGGATAGGGGTGGATGGTGCTAGCGATTCGTTGTGAAGGGGGGTGGATGGTGCTGGATGGGGTTGAAGATGACTGTGTGAGGTTGAGAGTTACATTGTGAAGAGGATCTCCACAATGTAACAATCATATCCACCCAGAGTCATCCTCATCCATTTTGTCAATGCCAGCTTGTCGGCCTCAGCCAGGTTTCCCTTTTTAAAAAGGGATTCAATAAAGTCTGCAGGGGGGGCACAGTAGCACTTTATGACTTACCCTCCATCCATGCTGGTATCTATCTGCATGCACCTGATAGGACTAGGAGGTGCATGCAGATAGACGCTGATCAGTCAATCGCATGACAAGTAAAATCGAAGCAGCCAGCAGGCTCTTCCTTAGCAGGTAAGAAAGTGCTAGCTGTTGCTGGCCACGATCACCTGCTGGGGGGAGTTAATAGTCAGCTTGTGACATGCTAATGAAGTAGTATTATTCCTCTGCTACAGCCTGTCGGGGGAGTGGTCGGGGCGGTGCTGTGCGGTACCAGTAAAACTTTTCCCTTCTATAAGTGAACAGCAGTGTGCAGGTGAAGGATTAATTTCACATACTGTAGCAGGAGCGGGGCCCTGGTCAGTACTGCTGGCCGGGTAAAGCTGCAAATCGGCCTGGTTTACACAAAAAAAGGCAGATGCCGATTTCTTCAAAACGGCCAAATATCGGCCAAATATCGGCCGATTTATCGGGCGACCTCTAGTTCTGACAGTGCTCATCCTGTTCCTCCTTGCACAAAGGAGCAGATACTGGTTCTGCTGATGGGTTAAAGGGGGTTGTAAAGGTTTGTTTTTTTCTGAATAGGTTACTTTAAGCTAGTCCATTGTTGGTTCACTTACCTTTTCCTTCGATTTCCCTTCTAAATGTTTTTTTTCCCTTGTCTGAATTTCTCACTTCCTGTTCCTCCTCAGTAAGTTTGACCCCATCATCCGAGTTGTTCTGGCTGGGGGTTAGTCAGCGTGCTTGCCCCCTCCCTTGGGACTACATCCCTGCTGGGAGACGCTGTGACAGTCACTTCCACGCATGCCCACGAGTGCTGGCGGTGATGGCACTGCCTCAATGAGGAACGGCGCCTGCGCCTCTTGTCGACGGCGCATTCGCCATCGACAGCGGCACCCGTGATTATAGTAAACCTCTCCTAAACCGTGGAGGTTTAGGAGATATTTCAAGCACCTACAGGTAAGCCTTAATATAGGTTTACAACCACTTTAAGGTAACCCATGGTCGCAGAAAAATAACGCAGGGAAGTAATGTTGATTGGGGGGGGGGGGGCTTATATGGTGATGGGCAGAAGACTGTCCAAGTGAGCCGTCACTCGTTGAGCCTTCTCTCCCCGATTGGTCCAGAGGAAGGCGAAAAACCCCAGGCGTGTTGTGCCAATCTGCAGCGACCGGGAAAAAAATTCCTTCCTGACCCCCTCAACGGGCGATCGGTGCAACCCTGGATCAATTGCCTAGGGGGGGTGTGTGTGGGGGGCATATGTACCCCTGTGTTAAACTATGGGAGTCCTGTTTTTTTTGTGCTGTGTCTGCAGCAGCCAAGAGCTGGGAGGACCCTGCGTGGCTGCACTATCCCTGGGGAGAGCCGACTCATTTGAGAGCGTCCTGCTCTAACTATCCCTGGGGTGAGCAGACTAAGGTGAGAGCGTCTGCTGCACCGCTGAATCTATATATCAAGAGTTCCAACTTTATTAGCTGCAAGCTTGTTCTGGATCAGTGATTGAAAATAATAAATAATGAAGACTCCTGTCTTACCTCCTGTTTCAAACTCCTGGTTTTTAACTCAGGCACTTTTGTTCAAAGTATGCACTTCTGGTCAGAGAGTCCACATGTGAAGCCACCATCAACTGGGAGCCAGCTCCTATGGGAGTTTGTAAAGACACTTTTATACTCACCTGTGAAGACCTGTGAACAAACACACACCTGTGAACAATTAAACCCTCCCCTTAATTAGCAGAAAGGAAAAAGAGAAAAAAAAGCTGTTTAAAAAGTGTCAAGAGAAAGAGGGGGGAAAAAAATCAACCCTTGCAAGCAGAAACAGTTGATAGCAAACTCCTGGTTTTTAACTCGGGCACTTTTGGTCAAAGAATGCACTTTGGTTAACCCCCAAAGCAGCTGAAACTGATTTAACAACCCCCTCTGCCTCGTAACTGACCAGATCAATATCCCAGGAGTTTAATTGACTTGATGCTATACTGATTAAAAAGTGGTCCTTGAATTTTTTTGAGCTGTGTGTGTGTGTGTGTGTGTGTTAGAGCTACACTATTAGGGATAAAATGAGAATCCAATTTTTTTTTGCCTAAAGACCACGATTCTCTCAGGATTCTCGGCGTAACGTCCTTTACATTATACTATAAAACTTTACGGTTTATTTTTATTTATTGAAGTAGATTTTTTTCCAAAAAAAATCTTTTGAAAGACTGCTGCACAAATTCAGTGAGACATAAAATATTGCAATCCCCATTTTATTCTTTAGGGTCTCTGCTTAAAAAAAAATATACAGTAAAACCTTGGTTTGAGAGCGTTTTGCAAGACTAGCAAAATCTTTTAATACATTTTGCCTTGTTATAAGTGATATCTTGATATAAGAGTAGCCCCCCCCCCCTCACGATGCCGGCTTAAGCCTGGGAGAAGTGGGTGGATAGGCGGCCCCCCCGATTCCCGGAGAAGCGGACGGGCGGCCCCCCTCCTATTCCGGATTGAGCCCTGGAAGAAATGGGTGGATGGTCGGGCGGCCCCCCTCGATGATGCTGGCTTGAGCCTGGGAGAAGTGGTTACCCCCGCCTCCCCCTCCCGATAATGCTTGGCATGAGCATCGGGAGAGGAACCGCTGTGAGACTGTTGCAGCCGACCACCTCTCTGAAAGGAAACCGGAAGTGACGTGCGCCAGCTGTAACCCTGAATGTGAGCCAATGCAGGATCAGACTGAGGAGGAATATATACCCCTCAGACTCCTCCTACAAATACAGGCCAGCCTGCTTGTGTGTGTGCGTGCGCGTGTGTGTAACCACTGCAATACCAGGCATTTAAACCCCCTTCCTGCCCAAGCCAATTTTCAGCTTTCAGCCTTGTCTCTGTTTAAATGACAATTGTGCGGTCATGCTACACTGTACCCAAACTAATTTTTTATCATTTTGTTCCCACAAATAGAGCTTTGTTTTGGTGGTATTTGATAACCTCTGTGGTTTTATTTTTTTGCTAAACAAATAAAAAGTTTTGTTTTGTTATAAAATTTTTAAACGTTTTCTCCTTGACTGACGGGCCCTGATAAGGCGGCACCAATGAGCGGGCGCTGAAGATGGGCACTGATGCGCACTCATGGGTGGCACTTGTGGGCATTGATAGGTGACACTAGGCACTGAAATGCTGCAAAGATGGGTACTTATGGGTGCCACTGATAGGCGGCGTTGATACGTGGCACTAATAGGCATCCGTGGTGGCAGTGGTAGGCATTATGAGTGGGCATTGATTTGCAGCTGTCTGGGCACAGATTTGCATTTCCCTGGTGGTCCAGTGTGGATGGCCATCCTGGTGGCCCTGGGTGGCATGATGGTGGTCTTGGGTGGGATCCGTGGGGGAGCTACGCTAATCAACAATCAGCACAGACCCCCCTGTCAGGAGAGCAGTCGATCAGCTCTCTTTTACTTGCGTCTGTCAGACGCGAGTGAGGGAAAAGCCAATCAACGGCTCTTCCTGTTTACATTGTGATCAGCTGTGATTGGACAAGGCTGATCACATATGAACCTCCGTCAGAGGCTCTTTACTGAGATTTGTGTAGCGGTGTGGCAGACTGACACACCACACCCCTGATCGCCGCGATGCGTGGCGGCTGTTATCCTGCTGGATGTCATATGACGTCCAGTCTGGATAACACAACCACCGCCTGCCCATCATTTTACTATAGGCCGGGCGGAAAGTGTATTATATAATATATAATATATATATATATATATATATATATATATATATATATATATATATATATATATATATATATATATATATATATTCACAAAAGTGAGTACACCCCTCACATTTTTTGAAAATATTTTATTACAGTATTTATCGCGGTATAACGCGCTCCCGTATATACCGCGCACCCCTAAATTGCCCCGAATCCTGTGGAAAAAAAGTATTTTTTGTACTTACAGTTTTGGTGTCTTGCGCGGCGTCCATCGGCGGCCTCGTCGGGTCCGGCGTCCGTCTGCGGCTTCGGGTGTCCCCTTTGTCGGGTACGGGTCCTTCTGCGGCTTCCGGGGGTCCTCTTCGTCGGGTCCGGCGTCCGTCTGCGGCTTCAGGTGTCCTCTTCGTCGGGTACGGGTCCTTCTGCGGCTTCCGGGGGTCCTCTTCGTCGGGTCCGGCGTCCTTCTGCGGCGTCCTCCCCGCTCGTTTCCCGCGCCGAGTTTGAATACTGCGCCGACAGATACCGAGCGCAGTACACGTGTATCGTCGGGCAGGCTCGGCAACTCTCGCGCTGACGTCCTGTACGCTCAGGACGTCAGCGCGAGAGGCGCCGAGACTGCCCGAAGATACACGAGTGTACTGCGCTCGGTATATGTCGGTGCAGTATTCAAACTCGTGGCGGGAAAGCGGGTATCGGCGTATACCGCGCACCCACGATTTTGCCCTGATTTTCAGGGCAAAATAGTGCGCGGTATACGCCGATAAATACAGTAAATCTTTTTATGTGACAACACTGAAGAAAAGTGTACAACTTGTATAACAGTGTAAAATTTACTGGCAACAAAAGCGAGTACATCCCCCCCTAAGTGAAAGTGTCAAAATTGGGCCCAAAGTGTCAATATCTTGTGTGGCCACCATTATTTTTCAGCATCCTTAACCCTTTTGGGCATGGAGTTCACCAGAGCTTCACAGGTTGCCACTGGAGTCCTCTTCCACTCCTCCATGATGACATCACGGAGCTGGTGGATGTTAGAGACCTTGTGCTCCTCCACTTTCCATTTGAGGATGTCCCACAGATGCTCAATAGGGTTTACGTCTGGGGACATGCTTGGCCAGTCCATCACCTTTACCCTCGGCTTCTTTAGCAAGACTGTGTTTGTCCTGGAGGTGTGTTTGGGGTCAATATATTGGAATACTGCCCTGCTGCCCAGTCTCCAAAAATCATGCTCTGCTTCAGTATGTCACAGTACATGTTGGCATCCATGGTTCCCTCAATAAACTGTTGCTCCCCAGCGAGGCCTGTTCTAAGTGGAACTTGTGCTATCAAAGCACTATGGTCTATGGCCACTGTGCTGCAGCTCAGTTCAAAGGTCTTGGCAATCTTCTTGTAGCCTAAGCCCCTGACTCACAAAGACTCTTTTGCCGGCACTCAACTCCCTCCCCATCAGCAGCGCAGGGAAGCGTCAGTGAGACACTAATGCATTTCAATTTCAGAATTCCCCATGCCGCACTTTGCTGAGGGGGAGGCACTGTGCCACCACGCAGGCCTCGACAAAATCGGGGCGCCAGGTCGCAATTGCGTCAAATTGTGACCTGGCGCCTGGGGAAGCTTAGGGCTGCAGAAGGCCGCAAAGCCGCGGCCTCAATTACCGGCCGGCGCGTGGCACGATCACGGCGGGCCCGCGCCCACCGGTAATTGAGGCCGCGGCTTTGCGGCCTTCACAGAAGGAAGCTGAGGCCTGCAGAAGGCCGCAAAGCCGCGGCCTCAATTACCGGCTGGTGCGGGTTCCTTCCCTCTAATTGGAACCCCCAAACATTATATATAATTTTTATTCTTACACCCTAGAGAATAAAATGGCGGTTGTTGCAATACTTTCTGTCATACCGTATTTGCGCAGCGGTCTTACAAGCGCACTTACAAGTAAAGTTGGCCCAATTTGTTTTTATATTGTGAAAGATAATGTTACGCCGAGTAAATTGATACCCAACATGTCACGCTTCAAAATTGCGACCACTCGTGGAATGGCGACAAACTTTTACCCTTTAAAATCTCCATAGGCGTCATTTAAACAATTCTACAGGTTGCATGTTTTAAGTTAGAGGAGGTCTAGGGCTAGAATTATTGCTCTCGCTCTACCAATAGCGGCGATACCTCACATGTGTGATTTGAATACCATTTACATATGCGGGTGCTACTGACGTATGTGTTCGCTTCTGCGCGCGAGCTTGGCGGGACGGGGAGCGTGTTTTGGCTCCTAACTTTTTTATCTGGCTCCTAGATTCCAAGCAAATTTGTCAAACCCTGCACCCACACAATATAAAAGATAGGAAACCTTGTTTTGTTCGCCAACTTTTGCTGTAGCTACGACCTAGATTAAGGCCTCTTTCACACGTAGCGGATCCGTAATTGATCCGATCCGTGTGTGTCCGTTGGCTCAGCGGGGATGCCCGCTGAGCTGTCGGCGGACATTGCGGTCCCCACACACAGTGCAGAGACCGCCCTGTCTCTCCTCCTCTGCTCTCCCCTATGGGGAATCGGATGAATACGGACCGTGTGTCCATATTCATCCGATCCGTTCCACCGGACGGAAGAAAAATAGGGTTTTCTTCTGTCCGCAAAAGCGGATCTTGGCGGACGCGGATGGTTGCGGACGTTAGCGGATGCATCATTTGCTAACGTCTGCAATCCCATAGGGATTTGGAGGCTAGCCTGGCACTTTCTCAGCACACCAGCTGATCCCGCACGCCGCTGCAATTGAACAACGCGCCTCTTCACACAGCAACCCACACAGCTGAGGGTCCTGTTAGACGCATGCAGTCCTAGTGCCGGGCAGGCACTCTCCAAGTAAGGGGCCAATCAGCTTTTTATGTTATGTGATTTTAAAATAAACGGTAATGCACTATAGCTTTTTTCTCTGTTCATGTTTTTGGATGGAATCCTGATCATCACTGGCATTGAATCTGCAGTCTGCACGTTATCATCAGTGTGCAGGCACTAACACCTGTTCAGCTTATCTGACCCAATTCATATGAAAGGGGTCCACTGCCTTTGGTAAGCCTCCCTTTTAGCAAGATCACTTTAGGTGCAAATGTATTAATGGTGGTGGCTGTAGCAACACTCAAGATCCGTTTTTGCATGCTCCAATGATCGCTTGGATTTGTCAATAAGCACACATGGACTGTTTTATTTAATTTTGCATATGGTTTTGAGTACCGCAATAAGACGCACTATTTGGATAGTGTTTTTTTGGACTTTCACTGAGGTCACCAGTGTGTGTGCTATATTAGCACAGTGATTGCATATGGTCAAATCGAGATTTTTTGTTATTGTTTAGACATTAGAGTGTAACATATACACATATCCCACATATACCATTTGGGATCACGTTTTCAACACCCCATTAGAGGTATTTTTTACTAGCGCCGTCTTCCCCCATTAGATTCCATTGCACAATATATTGTTTATGTTTTGACACAGAGGAGCAGCTGGATATTAAGTAGTAATTCCCAGCAGAGAGCAATTCACTTATCACTAAGTGGTTAATTGATTTCATTAGTGAATTATAATTATACTTAGGGTTGTCCCGATACCACTTTTTTAGGACGGAGTACAAGTACCGATACTTTCTTTCAAGTAGTCGCCGATACCGAATACCGATACTTTTTTTAAATGTGTCCCCCATATGCAGCCATGTCCCCCCCATATGCAGCCATGTCCCCCACATATGCAGCCATGTCCCTCTAGCCATGTCCCTCACATATGCAGCCATGTCCCTCTAGCCATGTCCCTCACATATGCAGCCATGTCCCTCACATATGCAGCCATGTCCCTCTAGCCATGTCCCTCACATATGCAGCCATGTCCCTCTAGCCATGTCCCTCACATATGCAGCCATGTCCCTCTAGCCATGTCCCTCACATATGCAGCAATGTCCCTCTAGCCATGTCCCTCACATATGCAGCAATGTCCCTCTAGCCATGTCCCTCACATATGCAGCAATGTCCCTCTAGCCATGTCCCTCACATATGCAGCAATGTCCCTCTAGCCATGTCCCTCACATATGCAGCAATGTTCCTCTAGCCATGTCCCTCGATGCGGCGGCGCGATGCAGCGGCGGGGGGGGGGGGAAGGGGGGGAAAGTATTCTATTTAGGTATCGGGGGTATTTGCGCGAGTACGAGTACTCCCGCAAATACTCGGTATCGGTCCCGATACCGATACTGGTATCGGTATCTGGGCAACCCTAATTATACTTAAATAATTTGGCGCGGAAACACATCTCACCTTAATCCCATAGGGATACATTACAAGTAGGGTTGTCCCGGTACTAGTATCGGTATCGGGACCGATTCCGAGTATTTGCGGGAGTACTTGTACTCCCGCAAATGCCCCCGATGCCAGATCCGATACTCGCCCCCCCCTGCCGCTACGCCGCATTCCCGCCGCATCCCCGCTTGGTTAATACGGGCGGGGAACATTACAGCTTTCATTTGAATAGCTGTAGTGATTTGCGCCACGCCGCGTATAGACACTCCCCCTTGCTCGGGTGAACTGTCCAATCCCGAGCAAGGGGGAGTGTCTATACGCGGCGCGAATCACTACAGCTATTCAAATAAAAGCTGTAATGTTTCCCGCCCGTCTTAACCAAGAGGCGGCGCAGCAGCATGCAGGTAAGGGGGACATGGCTGCATATATGGGGGGGACATGGCTGCATATATGGGGGGGACATGGCTGCATATATGGGGGGGACATGGCTGCATATATGGGGGGGACATGGCTGGATATGGGGGGGACATGGATTGGCTGCATATGGGGGGACATGGCTGCATATGGGGGGACATGGCTGCATATGGGGGGGACATGGCTGCATATGGGGGGGGACATGGCTGCATATGGGGGGGGACATGGCTGCATATGGGGGGGGACATGGCTGCATATGGGGGGGGACATGGCTGCATATGGGGGGGACATGGCTGCATATGGGGGGGGGACATGGCTGCATATGGGGGGGACATGGCTGCATATGGGGGGGGACATGGCTGCATATGGGGGGGGGGACATGGCTGCATATGGGGGGGGGACATGGCTGCAAATGGGGGGGACATGGCTGCAAATGGGGGGGGGGGACATGGCTGCAAATGGGGGGGGGGACATGGCTGCAAATGGGGGGGGGGGACATGGCTGCATATGGGGGGGGTACATGGATTGGCTGGATATGGGGGGGACATGGCTGCATATGGGGGGGACATGGATTGGCTGCATATGGGGGGGGACATGGCTGAATATGGGGGGACATGGCTGGATATGGGGGGGGGACATGGCTGGATATGGGGGGGGGGACATGGCTGCATCTGTGGGGGGACATGGCTGCATCTGTGGGGGGACATGGCTGCATTTGGGGACACATTTAAAAAAAAGTATCCGTATTCGATATCGGCGAGTACTTGAAAAAAAGTATTGGTACTTGTACTCTGTCCTAAAAAAGTGGTATCGAGACAACCCTAATTACAAGTCCGTAAATGGACTTGTAATAAACGGACCGTTCGTCCGTACATCTGAAAGGGGCCTAAGGCTTACCTGTAGGTGCTTCAATATCTCCGAGACCTACATGGTCTCAGAGATATTTGCAATTTCCCAGAGCGCTGCCGCCTTCTGGGCATGTGCCGTCTTGAAATGGCACTCAGTGATGTTTCAAGCCGGGATCCTGCTGTAAAAAGCGGCTCCCGCGCATGCACGGAGTGACGTCATCTCTATTCCGGCCAATCGCAGCCCTGGAGCGGCGATACCTGGAAGTAAGCTCCGGGAGAGATGTAGGTGGGGGGGGGACGAGGACCGATGCCGGGGCTTCGAACTAAGGTAAGTAATTCATAATGAGCTAGTATGCTAGTCATACTAGCTCATTATGCCTTTTGTCTTTCAGGTTTAAAAAATAAATAAAAAAATTGGGGTTTACAACCACTTTAATGCATTCTTTGATAGTAGGGTTGTCCCGATACTAGCTGGATATGGGGGGGGGGGACATGGATTGGCTGCATATGGGGGGACATGGCTGCATATGAGGGGAGACATGGCTGCATATGGGGGAGACATGGCTGCATATGGGGGGGGACATGGCTGCATATGGGGGGGGACATGGCTGCATATGGGGGGGGACATGGCTGCATATGGGGGGGGACATGGCTGCATATGGGGGGGGGACATGGCTGCATATGGGGGGGGACATGGCTGCATATGGGGGGGGGACATGGCTGCATATGGGGGGGGGACATGGCTGCATATGGGGGGGGAGGACATGGCTGCATATGGGGGGGGAGGACATGGCTGCATATGGGGGGGGGGGGACATGGCTGCATATGGGGGGGGGGACATGGCTGCATATGGGGGGGGGGACATGGCTGCATATGGGGGGGGGGACATGGCTGCATATGGGGGGGGGGGGACATGGCTGCATATGGGGGGGGGGGGACATGGCTGCATATGGGGGGGGGACATGGCTGCATATGGGGGGGGGGACATGGCTGCATATGGGGGGACGGACATGGCTGCATATGGGGGGACATGGCTGCATATGGGGGGACATGGCTGCATATGGGGGGACATGGCTTGGCTGCATATGGGGGGGACATGGATTGGCTGGATATGGGGGGGACATTGCTGCATCTGTGGGGGACATGGCTGGCTATGGGGGGGGACATGGCTGCATCTGTGGGGGGACATGGCTGCATTTGGGGACACATTTAAAAAAAAGTATCGGTATTCGGTATCGGCGAGTACTTGAAAAAAAGTATCGGTACTTGTACTCGGTCCAAAAAAAGTGTTATTGGGACAACCCTATTTGATAGTGAAGCTTCCACCCCCGAATATTCACTCTTATAACTTACCTAAACACATGCTCAATACGGTGATGTGCAAGCGGCTTGGTGGATGCACTTCGCGGCGAAGATTCAGGAGCACCGACGGGGGATTGGAGAAGAGGGCTGCATTGTTCAAAACCATTGTACAGAGTAGGCAAGTATTACATGTTAACCACTTCCCTACCAAGTTATTGTGAAATGACGTCGGCGGGAACCCTCCCTCCCCATATGACGTCCTGGGCTTCCCGGGTGGCTAGGGGGAGCGCGGCCGCAGCATCCCTCGGGACCCGGTGCGATGACCGCCGAGCACCCGTGATTGCCTGCAATCATGGCTGGACCGTGGATGTGTGTGTGTAATAGAGCTGCACGATTAATTGCAATCTCAATTCACCCCCCCCCCCCCTGCTATCTCCAGGCCGGATGACCCGCGATTTTTGGGTGCTGCCATAGGAAAGTCCCCGGCTTCCGCCTAGCTCCGGAGGGGCCGGCATCTTGGTACACGCGGCGACGGCTGTCTCCCCAGGAAGTGACGTTTCGTTGCCGCCATCTTGCTCCACCCCACACTCCTGCACAGTAATGTTAGTGAGAAGGGGGCAAGCGGACATCTTGTTACACCCAACAGAGTATTACGTTTCACAGTCATTTTCAACACAAAACGGAGCTTGTGTGCTTAAATACAGTGGGCTAGATTCAGAGCCAGTTACGCCGGCGTATCAGATACGACGTCGTAACTCTGAATCTACGCCGTCGTAAATTTAAGCGTATTCTGGAAACCAGAAACGCTTAAATTAGGCTAAAATACGAGCGGCGTAAGTCTCCTATGCCGTCGTATCTTGGGGTGCATATTTACGCTGGCCCCTAGGTGGCGCTTCCGTCGATTTTAGCGTAGAATATGCAAATGAGCTGGATACGCGAATTCAGAAACGTACGTGCGCCCGGCGGATTTTTTTACGTTGTTTGCGTAAGGCTTTTTCCGGCGTAACGTTACTCCTGCTAAATGAGGCATAGCCAATGTTAAGTATGGACGTCGTTCCCGCGTCAAATTTTGTAAATTTACGTAAATTACGTTCACGTCGAAAGCATTGACTATTTGCGACATGATTAGGAGCATGCGCACTGGGATACGTTCACGGCCGGGGCATGCGCCGTTCGTGAGAAACGTCATTTACGCGGGGTCATGTTTGTTTTACATAAAACACGCCCACCTCTTGACAAATTGAATTCGGCGCGCTTACGCCGGCAGATTTACGCTACGCCGCCGCAACTTACGGAGCAAGTGCTTTGTGAATACTGCAATTGCCTCTCTAAATTGTGGCGGCGTAGCGTAAATAACATATACGCTACGCCCGCACAAATTTACGTTGCCGTACCTGAATCTAGCCCAGTATATGTAAAACTGACAGACTGTTTACATGTTATATTTTAAAAGCAGCAGCAAACCTTACATGCTTGCTAATGTGACAGAACACCTCTGATTTTCACATTTAGTTAAATGTGAAAATCAGAGGTGTTATTTCACATTAGCAAGCATGTAAGGTCAGCAGGTTTGCTGCGGCTTTTAAAATTTAACATGTAAACAGTCTGTCAGATTTACATATACTGTATTTAAAGCGGAGGTTCACCCTAAAAATCAACTTTCTACCATGCCATCCAGCATACTAGCGTCGGCTAAAGTATGCCTTTATTTTTTTATTTTTTGTGCTGTACTCACAGTTTAATCCATTAGTTTCGTTTCTGACTTCCGCGGGGAATAGGCGTTCCTATGCAGAGGGGAACATGATTGACGGCCGGCTATGGCGCGTCACGCTTCCAGAAAATAGCCGGAGTAGGACTCGGCGCTATACAGCGCCTGCGCACAGACTAGGAGCTGACTGCGCAGGCGCCGTGAAGAGTCAAGTCCTATTTCGGCTATTTTCGGGAAGCGTGACGCGCCATAGCCGGCCGTCATTAATTATAACTTTTTGTGAATTGGGACATTTAAACTTGCTTTTTTTTTTTTTTATTCCAATCTAAATTTAGTATGAGTCGGTGCATTGTTTGCCAACTCCGACTCCAGGTACCCAAAATTTCCTCCGACTCCACAGCCCTGGGTAGTATACTCTGTACTACCACTTTTACCTACAGGTAAGCCTATAATGAGGCTTACCTGTAGGTATAAAGAATATCTCCTAAACCTGAACGGTTTAGGAGGTATTCCCCTCGCAATGCGCCGCTGCATGCGCAGCGGGGATCCTCGGCTAAAGGCCCGGCAGCCGCCAGACCTTGCCGGCAAGAACTCTACCGCCTGCATGCATACTAGCTCATTATGGCTTTTGCCTGTCAGGTAGGTTTAAAAAAAAAAAACGGGGTTTACTACCACTTTAAATAAAAAAAAAAATTGAGAATCGTGATCTTCATTTTATGCAAAAGAATCGTGATTCTCATATTTCTCAAAATCGTGCAGCTCTAGTCTATAAACACACAGATCCATGTCCTGTCAGAGGAGAGGAACACACATCGGTCTTCTCCCCCTTGTGAGTCCCCTCCTCCTACAGTTAGAATCACTCACTAGAGAACATATTAACCCCTTGATCGCCCCCTAGTGTTAACACCTTCCCTGGCAGTCACATTTACACAGTAATCGGTGCAGTTTTATAGCGCTAATCGCTGTATAAATGTGAATGGTACCAAAAACGTGTCAAACGTGTCCGATGTGTTTGTCGCAATGTCACGGTCACAATTAAAATCGCAGATCCCACCATTACTAGTAAAAAAATAAAAATGCCATAAATCTATACCTTATTTTGTAGACGCTATAACATTTGCGCATACCAAACGCTTATTGCGATTTATTTATTTTATTTATTAAATCAAAAAGTAAAAAATATTCTTTTTTTTTTTTTTTTTTTAATTGTCACTCTTCTTTTGTTTATAGCGGAAAAATAAAAACGGCAGAGGTGATCAAATACCACCAAACGAAAGCTCTATTTGTGGGGGGGGACAAAAATTTCATTTGGGTACAGTGTTGCATGACCGCTCAATTGTCATTCAAAGTGCCACAGCGCTGAAAATGAATAACTGGTCTGGGCAGGAAGGGGGTGAAAATGTCCTGTATTGAAGCGGTTAAAAAATAATGGTTTACAATCACTGTAAGGGGGACACTTGCACCCTTTACATGTTGTATTTCTATTTTATTTTTGTATTGATGAGTTTTAATTATGTTCTCTGTTTTATATAGGAAGTCTGCCAAATCCCGAAGTCGCAGTCCTATCTACTCAAGAAAATCCTCCTCGTCTCGTAGTAAAAAACAAAAGTCTCAGTCCCAAAGTCGCCATTCCAGTATTTCACCTGCCCGCTTGCCATTGAACTCCAGCTTGGGTGCTGAACTGAGCCGAAAGAAAAAAGAGCGGGCACTAGCTGCTGCGGCAGCTGGAAGAGACTCTAAAGGAGGTCAAGTGATTAAAAAAGAGATTGGAGATGGAAGAGGGCTCCCAACATTGGATGCCAAAAAGGCAAACAAAAATCTTAAGGTGGACAAGTGTGTCTCTGATACAGAACTGTCAGTGGCAACAAATGTAGATGCAAAGGTATTATCTAGTTCCGTCAAGTCTGAGGAGAATGAGAAGAAGCTACCTTTACCAGTGAAGGATGTGAAACAATCGGGAGTTAAGGATGGTAGAGCTTCTATTGTCAAAGAGGAGACCTTGAAACCAATGGAGGAAGTGACAGACAAAGAGGAAGAAAAAGATATTCCACCTCCTTTGCCTCCTGTGCAGTCTCCTCAGCCACCTTTACCTGCTTCTTCTCCACCTCCCCAAACTCCTCCTCCTCCTCCTCTTCCTCCTTCACCAGCTGTACTTGTACAACCTCCACCTCCTCTGCCTCCTACTTTGTCAACCCTTTCTATTTCTATCACCGTGGCTGCCTCAGTAACATCCTCCACCCATACACGTTCTTCAACAGTATCCACTCAGGCAAATGCACAGCCTCCAGCTATCTCTTCCACTAAGCCAGTTACAGCTGTTAATCTTGCTATCCCACATATGAAAACATCAACACTTCCTAATTTACCCCTGCCACCTTTACTGCCTGGAGAGGATGACATGGAGAGGTGAGTACCTGGTTTTTGTAGTGTGTTGCTTTGAATGGGTAGAGATGGTATGTCAGTGGACTCAGCTGCTCTGTAGTGCTCATAGTTGTGTTTAGTCTCCTTCACGGTACTTTGCAGGTTAGGATTTCTGATATGAATGCTTTTATATTGGGAAATGCGAATTTGCTCAGCAGTCTTTGCTACGTTTGATCACAAATGGATTTTCCAAACCTGAATGAAGTGTGACTAGATTGAAATTGGGAAATACTACTACAGCCATGCATTAGAAGGGAGCATAACAAATTCCTGAGCAGGGAAAATATTGTTTATGCTAAATCTTTGTATGGGGCACATTATTATGAGAAGTAGTAAATGTGAGTGAGGGAGCATAAATCTAAAAACCCATCAAATTATTTAATACATGTTAAATAGGTTTTTCTCATTAGATCTCCTTTAGGTTGGCAAGTTTTAGGCGTCTTGGTTGGCCTGGCTCCAGAGAACTTTTTGGCCCTTTTATTTAAAAGTATCAGTAAAGGCAAAACCATTATTTTTTCTGAATAAAGTGCAGAGAGATTAGAACACCTACCATGGGTTGAATTGCTGACTATGCTCTTTTAGGGAGAATTGCTCTCTATTTGTTTACTGAGAGTGGAAGACCATACCAAATGTTGGGTTGTCCCCAGAACAGTAACAGAGGGGAAATCTGTACCTATTACTAGTGTCCGCCTTGATAACCAGGAATTCCTTTTGGAGGGATTTTCTATTGCTTCTCTTTGGGGGTTGGAGCCTTCCTTTACTAAAGTCAAAATGGTAAATAAAAACTTGCATTCTTAGTTCTACTTTAATATAGCAGCATGTTTTACAGAACATTTACATTCCTTGAACAGCAAATTTTATATAATGTTAATTGTAATTGTTTATGTGGAGTATGTGGTTTTGCAATGCTTTTGTGTTTAAGTGTTTTTTTTTTTTTTTTTTTTTAGGCTTTTGAAACATGGATAATGAGAATATTAAAGTAGAGCTAGTTTTTACTTGTTAAGGGGTGTTAAAAGCGTTCGGCTGAGCAAGGTTTTTAGCACCCCGAACCACCTCCCCCCTGCAAATACAAGCAGAAAATACCCAAGCTCAACTGGAAAGTACTTGTTTGGATTTGGTAATTAGGCTGGGGGATCCCCTCCCTCCTGTTCAACCACCTAAAGCAAAAATTAAGCCGGAAACTCTGTAATTCGGTAGTATTTTTTATTTGGCTACATTATATACACAGGATCAATGCTGACATGTTTCGGCTATTAAAACCTTAAGGCCTGTAAACACGATGTGAAAATCGGAAGTAAAATTTTGTCTGAACGATCTACTGATTTTCGTTTTATTAGTATGGCGCTTTCGAAAAGCCGATTTACGATTTTTTGTACGACAAAAGCTGGATGTGCAGACTAGAACATTTTTGACGGATGTGAACACCACGTCCAAATTTTCATTTAATTAGTACGCTTTTTGTCAGAGCAAGACTACGCGTGTTCTGAAACTAAAGAATACATACTTTACTATTCAACACATTAAGTCACTTCTGAAGTTGAATTCTGTCCGAGAATTTTCATATAGTAAGTAACCTCTTCACTTTCGACATGAGACTAGCATGCAGCAAAAAACAGATGAACGTACATCCGAATATCTGATTGCGTGTACGAGGCTTTACTCGTAGAAAAGGCAGCAGACGGGTGTTTACATGCCATTGTCATGTTGCTCTGTGTCCCTGACAAATATTTTTGCTCATGTAGCACTGGGCAGACCAGCCACTCAAGTGAATAGGGGGGGCATCCCGCCAATCTTCTTTGCATGCGATGCATGGTTGCAACACTTGTTAAAAACATGCAGTGAGCAGGCGTCATATTTGTTGCCTTACTGCAGTGTTTCTCAATTCCAGTCCTCAGGCCCCCCCAACAGGTCAGGTTTTCAGGATTTCCCTCAGATGAAAAGGCTGTGGTGATTACTAAGGCAGTGAAACTGATCAAATCACCTGTGCAAAATAATGGAAATCCTGAAAACCTGACCTGTTGGGGGGGCCTGAGGACTGGAATTGAGAAACACTGCCTTACTGCCTGTCAATTGCCTCTAAAAAGTGTTCTCAATGCAAATAACTTTTCAGAGGCACGACAATTTAGATGTCACACAGGTGATGTCTCTAATAGATTTTACCAACACAAAGGATATTTTCTTATGTTCATCTAATAATAATAATGTCCTACTAATAATTTTAACACTGCTATATAGACAGCAACATATAAAGCTCTAGTATTACACCAAAGATGACTGAATAGAACAGCTACATTAAAGGGGTTGTAAAAGTTAGTTTTTAATTTTCTAAATGGGTTCCTTCAGTGCCGGTTCACACTACCGTGACTTGGGATTAGAGCTGCACGATTAATCGCGGAGAGAATCGCGATCTCGATTCTCCCCGCCTGCAATCTCCCCGCGGGATTGCCCGCGATTCTTATGTGTCACCGCCATTCCACGTAACCAGCGTGGAACGCAAATGCCGCCGAGATCGGAGCAGACGTGAGCAGCCTGGACTTCTCTCACAGTTCAATACAACTCTAGTGTGTATCCATGCGCCACCCAGTGGTTGCCGGCGGTACTGCTTCTGATGTATTTATCTTTCTCACAGTTCTGTACAACTGTGTGTATCCATGCGCCACCCAGTGGTTGCCGGTGGTACTGCTTCTGATGTATAAAAAACAGACCAGTTATAGGTCTATATTGTTAAAGACCATATAACACCTATGAAAAAAGCAAAATCAAAGTTTGATTCTACTTTTTTCAAAGGAGTTATATGGTCTTTAACATTATAGACATATCACTGGTCTGTTTTTTATATATTCGTATTTTCAAATAAATCACAGGTTTATTTATTGGGGGGGGGGGGGGGGGGGTGGTTTCTGGCAATCAATTTTTGAGAATCGTGATCTTTAGTCTAAGCAAAAGAATCGCGATTTTCATTTTGACCAGAATCGTGCAGCCCTACTTCGGATCCAACTTGTGTCGCCCCAAGTCGCCCGACATGAGAAATTCAATTGTAGTGAATGAGAGCCGTCATAATGTACACTACTGAAGTCGCTCCGACTTCAGAAAAGGTTCCTGTACTACTTCAAGGCTACTTCTAGGCAACTTGTACCCATAGATTTCAATGGAAGTTGCTTCCAAAGTTGGATCATCATCTTAACTGAAGCAACTTAACAGGCACGAGAAAATAGGTTACTCAGGCAAACTCCTCCCTCCCACAGAGCTGATTATTCTGTGGTTGGCCACAGCCAAATCCGCCTGTTCTGAAAGGCAACTTTAAGTCGCGTTGTAAGTCGGGTTACCCCTGTGTGAATTGGCTTTTAAGCTAGTGCATTGTTGGTTTACTTACCTTTTCCTTCGATTTCCCTTCTAAATGTTTTTTTCCCTTTTTGTCTTTATTACTCACTTCCTGTTTCTCCTCAGTAAGCTTGCCCCCATCATCCGAGCTGTTCTGGCTTGGGGGTTAGTCAGCTAGAACAGCTTACTGAGGAGGAACAGGAAGTGAGAAATTCAGGCAAAGAAAACAAAGAAAAAAAAACATTTAAAAGGGAAATCGAAGGAAAAGGTTAGAACCAGCAATGCACTAGCTTAAAACCTATTTAGAAAATAAAAAACGAACCTTTACAACCCCCTTTAAGAATCCTGCACGAAGAAGGAAACAGGATGGAAAGGTATTGTCTGGATGGTCAGGTTACAGTGTAAGCTTTGAACTGCAGTTGTAAGTAGGGGTGCACCGAATGGAAATGTTGGTGCCAAAACTGATACTGAAAATAAAGAATACACTAGGCCGAAAACCGATATTGAAAATGACTGTTTTAAAAAAAAAATTTTTAGATTTTAAATTGTGTGTGTAATAAATATATATAATTTTAAATGTATACATTTTTATATAACACATTGCTAATAGTGTTGGCAAAATTTCCATGCGGTGCACCTCTAGCAGACATGGTACAGGCGATGGTCAGAGACTGCAGACTTGGTACAGGCGATGGTCAGAGACTGCAGACTTGGTACAGGCGATGGTCAGAGACTGCAGACTTGGTACAGTGTTGATATTCTTGCTGGCTACAGGGACCTCAGGTATGTATATAGTGTGATGTACATAGCTGTGTATATGTAGCACCCTGATGTTTAGGCAGGGTTTCTATCAAATTTTAGTTGCCAGGCTATAGTTGCCTTGGCCAAATGTTAGATCAATTGATTCCTCTCTAAGACCCCTTTAACACTGGGGCGTTTTTCGGGCGTTTTTTAGGCGCTTTGGCGTTTAAAAAAAGCCTGTAAAGCGCCTGAAAGAAGCCTCATCTGCAATCCCAATGTGAAAGCCCAAGTGCTTTCAGAGGCCTTTCACACTGCCAGCGCCTGAAAAACGCTGGTAAAGCGCTGCTAAGACCCCTTTCACACTGAGGCGCTTTTCAGGCGCTTTGGCGTTAAAAAAAGCTTCCTCAATGGGAAGGGGGCTTTAGGAGCGGTGTATTAACCGCTCCTAAAGCGCTGCAAAGAAGCTGCATGCAGGACTTTTTTTGACGCCCTGCCAGCTCAGCGCCTCAGTGTGAAAGCACTCAGGCTTTCACATTGGGATTGCAGATGCAGCTTCTTTCAGGCGCTTTTTTTAACGCTAAGACCACTTTCACACTGGGGTGTTTTTCAGGCGCTTTAGTGTGAAAGCACTCGAGCTTTCACATTGGGATTGCAGATGCAGCTTCTTTCAGGCGTTTTACAGGCGCTTTTTTTAACGCTAAAGCGCTTGAAAAATGCCCCAGTGTGAAAGGGCCCTAAATCTGGTCTTGTAACCTTTCCTATTTTGTCACTAGGAAGTACTATGCTAGTGATATTAGATAATACAGGGGGTTTGCAAGCTCAGACGTGAATGCATGTCTCAGCCTATGGGCAGGGATTTTCTTTGGTCACTTGGCCTGCTGGGAGAGCCTATTTATTTGGGTGGCGTGAGGTGATCAGGGTTTTGTGCCACCTGGACGGCTGTCTGGGTGGACGGGTGTTGTGCTGCCCCCCCGGCTGCTAGGCTGGCAGCCTGCCTGTGCCTCACCAGTGCCCAGGAGCCTACCAGTGTCCAGCATTTGCAGCCTGCCTGTGCCTGGATCAGCGGTGTTCTCCATGTGTTTAGAGTGAGTTTGAATTGTCTGGGCCGTATTAACAATATCCCGCCTCCTGTGACACGTCACACTGATTCAATGTCCCGCCATTGGATCAGTGTGCTGTCTTTTACAGGAGGCGGGACACTGTTACTACGGCCCAGACAATTCAGCTCCGTGACACATGGAGATCGAGAAGGAGGGAGTGGAGGACTGGGTGCGCCAGAGGGACATTCCTACAATGTGCGGCACCCGGGGGGGACCACGCACCCTTTCAGTATTAGCTGTTTTCAGCCGATTAATTTTCGGCCGCCGCAGTTTCGGTGCTCCACTGGTTGTAAGTGAAGTCTGGATCTTTGCAATGTTTTCATAAAGGATATTAGTATTTATTTATCGTACACTACGGGAAACAGAGCCATAATCATTACATAATGGGTTGTATGGTCACCAGAGGTGATTGGACATTGGCACAACCAATCAGGGACAGTTCCCCCTCCATATAGCCTCTCCCATCAGGGGAGTACCTCAGTTTTTTCGCCAGTGTCTAAGGATTGAACGCGTGGAGAAGCTAAGAGAAGCTCCACTAAAGAGCCCCCTGGGAGCTAAAGGAGCTAGACCATCGAGTTCATCCAGGACGCTAGAGTATTATGCCGAAAATGGATGAGATCCAGGCCTTACCCATGAGGCGTCGCCTGTAATGTCTCTTTTCGGAGGACTGGGCTCTGAGGTTCCAGCACTTTCTCTATTGCAGCTAAAAGGCCTGGTCAGAGTCTTTTTACAAGGCCCAGGGAAGAGGTCTCCTTTAAATAGAAACCCATACCCCTGAAGGTTGGCACACAAAACCCCCCGAGATGGGGGAAGATTGATACTGTCTGTAAAATCAGCAGTTAAACCTGCGGCGGGGATAAAGGTAAGGGAAAAGGGAGCCTAAGATTTTTTTCTTAAAGGGTCACTAAAGGAATTTTTTTTTTTTTTTTTAGCTAAATAGCTTTCTTTACCTTACTGATAGTTTGTTTTTGCTATGATGTTGCTGTAATCCTTCTCTGTTCTGAACAGTCTGTTTTCGGATGAAAAAAGTGATGGGAGCTTTCTCTCTGTGGCACTAATCAATGAGGTGTGATTACACACGTCTTAAACCCCTCAGAACCAATCACTTTCGTTTTACAAACCATCACTGCCCTCTATTGGCTCTGTGTCTCTGTACTTCACAGAAGCATGAAACTAGATGCATAAAGGAAACTGAAACTACAGGTACATTATTTGATTGATTTCTATCTATTTTTAAAAGGAATCAGTTAACTATTATGTCTCTATACCCTGTAAACGATCATTTCAGCAAAACAAAAATTTTCCTTTACAACTCCTTTAGGGCTCTTTTAACACGTCAGCTCAGTTTTTTAGATCAGTTTTTTTTTCATCAGTTGATCCGTTTTTCCATCAGTTTTTTTTTTTTTTTTTTGGGGGTTTTTTTTACATACAGTGCCTGCCGCCGAGAATGTGTTTTTAGCACAACGGCATCGCTCTGATTCTTGGCGACAGGGTGCCGACATCTCGCACTCGCTGGAATAGTAAAAGCACATTCCAGCAAGCACGTCATAGAAGCGACGGGAGATCCGACTTGGATTCCCGCCAATTCTACACGTGTGCGGCGTTTGGTATGAATCCTGAGGGGGAAGTCCCCGCCAGATTTTAAATAAAAATCCGGCATGGGTTCCCTCCTCAGGAGAATACCGGGCCCTTAGGTCTGGTATGGGTTGTAAGGAGACCCCCCTACGCCGAAAAAACGGCGTAGGGGGTCCCCCTACAATCCATACCAGACCCGTATCCAAAGCACGCTACCCGGCCGGCCAGGAAAGGAGTGGGGACGAGCGAGCGCCCCCCCCCCCCCTCCTGAGCCGTACCGGGCTGCATGCCCTCAACATGGGGGGGTTGGGTGCTCTGGGGCAGGGGGGGGCGCACTGCGGCCCCCCCCACCCCAGAGCACCCTGTCCCCATGTTGACGAGGACAGGGCCCCTTCCCGACAACCCTGGCCGTTGGTTGTCGGGGTATGCGGGCGGAAGGCTTATCGGAATCTGGGCGCCCCCTTTAATAAGGGGGCCCCCAGATACCGGCCCCCCACTCTAAGTGAATGGATATGGGGTACATCGTACCCCTACCCATTCACCTGGAGGCAAAAAGTTAAAGTTAATAAACACGACACAAGGGTTTTTAAAATAATTTATTAGTCTGCTCCGGAGGCCCCCCTGTCTTCTTTATTAGCTCTTTTTCACCAGGGGGGGCTTCTTCTTTGACGTCTGGTTCTCTTCCACCGCCGGGGGGGTCGCTTTTATAAAAGCGCCCCCCCCCGGCGGGTTTCCTCCGACGTCTTCGGTGGGGGGTGGTGTGCTTCTTCTTCCGCTATCCGGGGGGGGGCGCTCGCTCGTCCCCACTCCTTTCCTGGCCAGCCGGGTAGCGTGCTTTGGATACGGGTCTGGTATGGATTGTAGGGGGACCCCCTACGCTGTTTTTTCGGCGTAGGGGGGGTCTCCTCTCCTTACAACCCATACCAGACCTAAGGGCCCGGTATGCTCCTGAGGGGGGAACCCATGCCGGATTTTTATTTAAAATCCGGCGGGGACTTCCCCCTCAGGATTCATACCAAACGCCGCACACGGCGTTAGCGGATCATCCGCTAACGTCCGTTTTTCGTCCGTTCTGTTTTTTTGCGGGAAGAAAAATAGGGTTTTCTTCCGTCCAAAAAAACGGAACTTAACGCAGACGGATGCTAACGGACGTTAGCGGATGCTCATCCGCTAACGGACGTTAACCCATAGGGAAGCATTGCGGTCCGTTAATGGATGTCCAAAAAACGGACGAACGGAACGGACGTGTGAAAGAGCCCTTAAGGACCTTTTTCAAGAATTTGAGGGGTGTCTTCTCAAATTTGGCCACTAGAGGGAGTAAAGAGCTGAGTTTTCTCGCCTCACTTCGTAGAAGTGTCAGACCCACAGGCACGCTTTCTGTTGCAGAGCTCTGCTGACACGGTTCCTCTTCTTCTAGAGACCTGATAAGAGGTCAGTAAAAGCATGGAGAAGCTCTCCATGCTTCCAGGCAGCCGCCCCAATAAGTTTAGGTCGCGCACGCACAGGGGCCCGCTTTATCGGGAGAGGGGGGAAGTAGCCGGGAGCGCGCACCGGCGCGTGCACACCAAGATTTGGAAGATGGCGCCCAGATAGGGGCCATAAAGCGGCATGAAAGCCAGCAGCTCTCCCTTGGGACACAGCAGCAGTTTTTTCGTGGGACACATATGTAGTTGGTGGGCATTACCAAAGAGAGACTCCTAATCTTTGCATGAAACTGTGTGTTTAAGTTGCATACTTGATGTAAATTGCTAAACTGAGCACAGTAGTATATGCATCTTGGTACCCCGGCTTGTTGCTTTGGAAAATGTCTTCACTTAGAAAGGGTTCAGGGGCTAACAGCAAGAGGGCAACACCGCCGGAGACAGGGGGTTCTACCTGTGCCTGCTCGGTACCTTCCTTCCCTGTAAGCCTTGATTTGCCTGTACAGGAGGAACCATTGCCACTATCATGAGTTTCTCCAGTGGCACCTGGGCCTGCATATGTCACTGAGGACACTTTTGCGGCAGCAATGGAGAGATTAGAAGAAAAGATTGCGACTTAAATCGATAAGTCCTCACAAAAGGACAAAAAGCTAAGCAGATCATCTTCGTCAGCTTTAGATCCTCTGTCAGAAAGATCTGAGGAGGAGGAGGAGGAGGAGGAGGATGATGAAGCAATATCTGCAGAGGACAGGGATGAGGAGTCGGAAGGCTCAGGGGGTATCAGAAGAACCCCTTTCTACTTCCCAGATGCTAAGATCGCAGGTGCAGTGTTATGCTGAGGTGGTGCGAACTGCATTCAGGCTGCCCTCCTCTAAATTATCTGTCTCCTACCTGGGCTTATTAAAATCTCTGCAACGTTCTTGCTCTTTCCCAATTCATTCGTTGTTAAAGAAGCTAATTTACACAGACTGGTTACATCCAGACAAGCGTTTCTCTCCTCCAAAGAAATTTGAAATTCTTTATCCCATGGAGGAAGAATTCACCAAGAAGTGGAGTTTACCTGCGGTAGATGCAGCTATATCTTGCAGGAACAAAAACCTGACTTGTCCAGTAGATGACATACAGGTGTTTAAGGACCCTTCAGAAAAAAGATTGGAATCCTTTTTAAAATCTTCCTTCCTGCTGGTAGGTGCAGTTACCCACTGCAGCTACAGCGGGTTGTGTATGTGTCAGGTCCTCAAGGACCAGGTAAAAGATGGGCTAAAGGAGTTATCTCCAGAGCAGGCCAAGTTGTGGGAAAATTTGCCCAAGGCCTTATGTTTTACAATAGATGCTATGAGATCCAGCAAGCGTCTCGCCTTACACTCCAGTTGGTGCATATGCGCAGAGTCCTTTGGTTAAAACATTGGTCTGCAGCAGTGCCATGCAAAGAGCTTCTAGCGAGTTTCCCTTTTCATGGTGAACGCCTCTAAGGGGAAGACTTGGAGAAATATATCCAAAAGATTTCCAGCGGAAAGTCTACGCTGTTACCAGAGAAGAGAAAAAAAACAGCGACCTTGTTTTAAAAGTTCTCTGCGCCCGGCTCCTGGTAAATCTACCTCCAGCCAGTGGCTACGGCATTTTCAGCCAGCTACAAAAGCCAAGGAAGACCAGCCCCAGAGAAGCAAGAAACAGTGGGGTTCTACGGAGTCCTCCGACCCATTTTGGATCCGAGATCCCTAAATCGGTTTCTGAACATTCGCCTTTTCCGAATGGAAACTATTCGTTCAGTGGTCGCCACCGTACTAGGCGGAGAATTTATGGCGTTGATAGACGTCAGGGACGCCTATTTACAGGTGCCTATTCATCCCACTCACCAAAGATTCTTAAGGTTTGCAGTGGAACATCGCCACTTCCAGTTATTAAACTCTCCATGTTATCCTAAGTGTCCATGCACACATAGCCTGTTATCAAAAATACAGGGAAAATGGGGGGATGGAAGCGCAAGTTGGCCACTAGTATATAGGTAATCAATGCAGATGCCTATAGTTGATCATATACCCTGTATAGGGAATAGCCTAAGAGAATGCTAGTTGAGCGTCTCGAGGCCGTCGGGTAATGACTGCGCTCCCAATAAGCATTTTAAAAAATAATTAGTTGAAAAGGGGTTACCAATAGCAACAAGTAATGATCTAAACAGAAAATGATACAAATTTTTATTTATTCCAGTATCAAATAACTATATTAAAAGTGCAGTTATAACAAACGGTATGGAATCATTTAAAAGAAATAGATTGCCATGGACATATATAACAAACAGGACTCACAAGTTACAAAACATAGACACAGCACTGGTCCGGACATAATTGGTTCAGCCATAAGTTGCATGTACACCATCCGATAAAATTTGTTAATTTAGCTGTCAAGGATATATAAGGGGGGCAATCTAATAATTCAGGTAATGATAGTCCTGGATAGTCCTATTGCTAATTAAGCAGAAGGATGAGCTGATAATTAATCAGTCAAGCAGTTCAACAGGAGGTTGGTTAGTAGTGTTAAGCAATCACGGCAGGAGATTTCCAATTAGATCTGTTGATATCCAATAAATGTAAGTGGATCTTATTTGTCAACTTAATTTGGCCATGCATAAACAGTCTGTCGCAAATGGCTAGGAGAAGATATGCTCTTAACCAGATATTATTAGACAAGCGTAATGAACATTGCACTGAAAATTATGGTAAAGTGCCAAGGTAATGCCAGCATTCAGTAAGGACTCTTTCACACGGGCGGCCCGTTCAGGTCCGCCTGACATTTTTTTTTTTTGCGGACCTGAACGGGCGCTCCGTGCTGCTCTATGGAGCCGCGGATGTCAGCGGTGACATGCCCGCTGACATCCGATCCGTCAAAGTGTGACGGAGGAAAAACCTACTTTCTCTTATCGTCCATGGACGGACACCGCTCCTTAAATCTTGACAAGTGGGTTATGTTCCCTGTTTACAGGAGAGGACTAGGCATAAACATGTTAAATAGTTGAATACATGTTACATTAACAGAGTTGAACAGCCTTGCCCAGGGGGCGGTCCCTCCAGACATAACCCCCTAGAGGAGGTTAACATGTAGTTCCCATTAGGCCGTGATGTAGCAAGAATGAATGCGCACCGCAAACCAGGAAGTCAGTGAGAATAATGATTCAGGAGTGACGGAGGTGAATAAAAAAAAGCTCGAGTTCAACAGGTATCAACCTAGTTATAATGCAAAACATTACTTTTTACTTTATCAGCTACTGTCAGACTTAAATTTAAGAGGAAAATATTTTTGTCTTTACAACCCCTTTAAATAAAAAAGCCCTAGGAGGCTTTTCCTGTTTAAACACAGGTCCCTGCAGAAGTTACCTCAAGGTTCTTTTCCTCTCACAGGCAGCGCTGGGCAGTCTCCTTCTGAGGGAGTCCCCCTGGTTACCCCTGGTCAGCGCAGCAAGTGGGTGAGAGGACATGTGTGCATATTATAATGCACACTATGTAATATTGGAGTCAGTATCTGGGTCCTTCCCCACATGCTGGCGGTGGCAGCAGGTGTTCGCACCTGGGATTCCCACAGAGTTTTTATTGTTAGTCCTGGACACGTTTGTGCCAGGGTGGGGGTGGACTGCGGGCGGGCGGTAAAAGAGTGTCCCATTCCCCCGTTATCCCCTGGGGAATGCTCTGTTATGAAGCCATGGACCAGGTACCTAGATACAACTCACGGAGTGAGCATTTTGCACCAGACAGTGGAGGAGCACCGACTCTCTCCTGAGGTTATTAGGCTAGCGCACCAGCTGGTCCAGGGCCTCATATATAGGTCTGTGATGCTTCATTGAATGCTGCGCCCTTGTTATCCAGGGCGTCTGTTTCAGAATGTTTTTTTGCACGCGGTGGTGTAGTGCTTAACTCCATTACTTGGCAGCAAGAGAGTCATTGGTTCGAATCCGGACACTGACGTCAATCTGCCTGGAGCTTGCATTGTCGCTCCCTGTGTCTGCGTGGGTTTCCTCCGGGTACTCCGGTTTCCTCCAAAGGCATGTGTGCATACACCTACATAATATACATACACACGATGTGTGTGTATTATTTAGGGGCAACCCTCCCAGGCCGTCAAAGGCCCAGCTGGGGGACTAATCCGTCCCTGGGTGCGCAAGCCGATCACGCCGGCACCCAAATCCTGCCAATGTATATAGCCTTCCCTCCCTGTCTCTAGGTGGGAGGGGCGGCTTGCAGGTTCACAATTCGGTGAAACCTCCCTGCTCTACGACCAGTGGGTCTGCGAGGTGGTCTCTTCGGAGTACTAAATAGGGTAACCTCCTATCCACAGAACAAAGTTCTTTCCTCGTGTCTTCCTCTTCCGGGCCGTCGGTCTGCCTTGGGCAGTGTGGGATTTGCTAAGCTGCGGGGTAATTTTACCTTTCCTGCAGGACGAGAGTTTTGGGGTTTTCTATGGGCCTCAGGCTCTAAATACCTTTGAACGTTGGGTAGTTCCGCATGGAATCCATTTGTTCGGTGGTAGCTGCGCTCCATCCGGTGGATGTCCTGACGTCCTCGGACATCAGGGACGCATACATGCATGTCCCATTTTGTGCATGTCAGTGTTTTTTTTCTGTGCTTCATGATGAGAGGGGGTTTCTGTCAGCATGTGGCCCTCCCTTTTGATCTGGCGTCAGCACCATGGGTTTTCAGCTGGGAGCTCGCACTTATCCTAACCTTGTTGGGACAGCGAGACTTTGCCTCATTGGCTACTTGGACGACTTTCTTCTGAGAGCAGCTTCTGTCTCCAACCTAGTGGATGGGTTATTCCCATTCAGACCCTCCGAAGATTCGGGTGGGTGTTAAACGTTTAGGCCAGATGGTGTAGCTCAGTGGCAGCAGGCCTGCCCTCCATGTGTGCGACCCAGGGTTCAAATCCTGGGCATGCTAGGTTCCGACTCAGCGTTGGAGTATCTAGTGTTGATCCAGACTCCTCGGTAGCAAAGTTCCTTCTTCCCCTGGAGAAATTGCAGACTCTTCAGTCTGCGGTGAAGGTATTGGCATCACACAATCGGTCTTCTCTCCGGGCGCCTGCTGGTTCGGGCCTGTGGGTAGCCTCCTTCAAGGCGGTACTGTATGCCCAAGTTGTTTCCTCCTTCCAGTGGTCAGTGTTTACGACGGATGCCAGCTCACGGGTTGTGAACCTGAGGGGTTCACAAAACTGGGGGGGTCCAGTCGGCCCGGAGTCACTGGACACCTCCCTGAATGTGTCTGGTCTCGGTAGCTACCTGGCTAATGCCTGGTGGGAGACCGCCTGGGAATACCAGGTGCTGTCTACCGTTCATTGTCCTACTATTTAGGCGATCAGGCTATGCTTCTCCTTGTGGTCGACCGATTTGTTTTTAGCCGGACAACACCATGGCCGTTGCTTCGGTCTATCATCAGGTATGCCGGCAGGGGGACTACTGGAGTCGCCAGATGCTGGACCAGGGTGTTTAGGCTCCCTTGCAGGAGGTGAGCCTCACAGGGCATGGCTCTCCTGGCTGCTCGTCTCCGCCGCAAGGGTGTCTAAGTTAGTGGCCAGGTCTAGTGATCTGGTACAGACGCGTCAGTCGCGCTGGTGGCCATGTGGGGTCTGTATCGGTGATTTTTTGCAGTTCCTCCATGGTAGTTGCTTCCTGGAGGCTGAGGAGCTCCCGATGATTCTAATCGCTCCAGATTGACCTCGGCGTCCTTGGTACGCTGCTATCGGGCGCCTGGTAGCGGAGGTACCCTGGTGGTTGCCAGGGCAGGAGGTTCCTCTGTCTCAAGGTCCCATACAGTGCCTTGCGAAAGTATTTGGCCCCCTTGAACTTTGCGACCTTTTGCCACGTTTCAGGCTTCAAACATAAAGATATAAAACTATTATTTTGCAAGAATCAACAACAAGTGGGACACAATCATGAAGTGGAACGAAATTTATTGGATATTTCAAACTTTTTTAACAAATAAAAAACTGAAAAATTGGGCGTGCAAAATTATTCAGCCCCTTTACTTTCAGTGCAGCAAACTCTCTCCAGAAGTTCAGTGAGGATCTCTGAATGATCCAATGTTGACCTAAATGACTAATGATGATAAATAGAATCCACCTGTGTGTAATCAAGTCTCCGTATAAATGCACCTGCACTGTGATAGTCTCAGAGGTCTGTTTAAAGCGCAGAGAGCATCATGAAGAACAAGGAACACACCAGGCAGGTCCGAGATACTGTTGTGGAGAAGTTTAAAGCCGGATTTGCATACAAAAAGATTTCCCAAGCTTTAAACATCCCAAGGAGCACTGTGCAAGCGATAATATTGAAATGGAAGGAGTATCAGACCACTGCAAATCTACGAAGACCTGACCGTCCATCTAAACTTTCAGCTCATACAAGGAGAAGACTGATAAGAGATGCAGCCAAGAGGCCCATGATCACTCTGGATGAACTGCAGAGATCTACAGCTGAGGTGGGAGACTCTGTCCATAGGACAACAATAAGTTGTATACTGCACAAATCTAGCCTTTATGGAAGTGTGGCAAGAAGAAAGCCATGTCTTAAAGATATCCATAAAAAGTTTTGTTTAAAGTTTGCCACAAGCCACCTGGGAGACACACCAAACATGTGGAAGAAGGTGCTCTGGTCAGATGAAACCAAAATCAAAGTTTTTGGCAACAATGCAAAACGTTATGTTTGGCGTAAAAGCAACACAGCTCATCACCCTGAACACACCATCCCCACTGTCAAACATGGTGGTGGCAGCATCATGGTTTGGGCCTCCTTTTCTTCAGCAGGGCCAGGGAAGATGGTTAAAATTGATGGGAAGATGGATGGAGCCAAATACAGGACCATTCTGGAAGAAAACCTGATGGAGTCTGCAAAAGACCTGAGACTAGAACAGAGATTTGTCTTCCACCAAGACAATGATCCAAAACATAAAGCAAAATCTACAATGGGAATGGTTCACACATAAAGATATCCAGGTGTTAGAATGGCCAAGTCAAAGTCCAGACCTGAATCCAGTCGAGAATCTGTGGAATAACTGAAAACTGCTGTTAACAAACGCTCTCCATCCAACCTCACTGAGCTCAAGCTGTTTTGAAAGGAGAAATGGGCAAAAATTTCAGCCTCTCGATGTGCAAAACTGATAGAGACATACCCCAAGCGACTTACAGCTGTAATCTCAGCAAAAGGTGGCACTACAAAGTATTAACTTAAGGGGGCTGAATAATTTTGCACGCCCAATTTTTCAGTTTTTTATTTGTTAAAGTTTGAAATATCCAATAAATTTCGTTCCACTTCATGATTGTGTCCCACTTGTTATTGATCCAAAAAAATTACAGTTTTATATCGTTGAAGCCTGAAATGTGCAAAAGGTCGCAAAGTTCAAGGGGGGCGAATACTTTCGCAAGGCACTGTACTTCCTCCTGTTGTACAGTCACTGACTTGCTCAACATGGTTATTGGAAGCCAGACTTTAGGTGACCGGGGTCTGTCTGACTCGGTCATCTCAACAGGGCACCGTAGTCTTCTTCCGGAGGATCTACCGTCGCACCTCTCGGTGCGAAGGGATGGAGTGACGTCCACGGACGTACTCGGTGTCAAGGGTCCTGCTGTTTTTAAAGCTTGGAGTGGATCTAAAAATTGCTTAAAGCACCGTTTGGGGGCAGATTTCAGCCTTGGCTGTGTTCTTTCAGTGGCCTTTTTGCGGCCCGTTCCCTGGTGGGTCCCCTTTTTTTGTAGGGGTTTGTCATATACTTTCCCCTCTTGGCCCATCTCTTCCCCCATGAGTTTTGACTCTGGTGCTCTCGGTTCTTCAGGAACCTTCCTTTTGGAAACATCAGAGAGATTTTCTCTTGACACTATCTCAGAAGGTGGCCCCTTTAGTGGCCTTTACCTCTGTTAGAGGGGTTTCTGAGTTGGCGGTCTTGTCTTGCAAGCCGCCATGCTTGATCCTCCATAAGGATTAGGTGATGGTGCGCCCGCGACCTTCCCTTCTTCCGAAGGAGGTTTCGACCTTTCATACTTTAGGCGTGGTACGCGCTTTGCGGGTATACCAGCCTACTACGGCTCAGTTTCGCAGCTTCTGACTCTTTTGTGTCAGTGAATGGTCCACAAAAGGGCCTGGCAGTGTTGTCGACCACCATTTCACGGTGGATCAGGCAGGCTGGCATACAGGCCTATGCTCCTAAGGGGCGGGCCCCCCTTTCCGGTCACGGCACTTTCGACCAGGGCAATTGGTGCTTCCTGGGTTTTTTTTTCCGACATCATGCGCGTCTCGGGTGTGCGAGGCGGCGATTTGCTCGTCCGTTCACGCTTTTTCAAGAATTTACATGGTTGCTATGAGTGCATCTTATGTTTTTTTCAGACGCTAGTTTTTGCCGGCGGCTGTTTAAAGTTGCACCTCCTTCATTGAGGAGCTCTGCTTGTTTTGGGGTGAAGTTAAAATTGGTTTGCTGACACTGCTTGGGGACATCCCACTTGTCAAGATTTAAAGGATCACTAAAGGAATTTTTTTTTTAGCTAAATGGCTTCCTTTACCTTACTGCAGTACTGGTTTCATGTCCTCATTGTTCGTTTTTGCTTTGAAGTTGCTGTAGTTCTGCTGTGATCTCCACACTTCCTGCTTGTCTGGCTCCTTATGAAAAATCTCATGGCAGCTTTTCATTGTGGTCCAAGCTGTGTGTCTAAAACTCCTCAGAACCAATCAGATTCATTTTAAAAACCTGCCCTGGATTTGTTTGTTTTTGTTCTGTGGGTCTCTTTACTTCACAGAAACATGAAACCAGTTTAAAAACGAAAGTGAAACTGCAGGTACATTATATGATTGAATTTAATCTATTTTTAATAATTTTTAAAAGGAATCGATTAACTTTTATGTCTCTATACCCTGTGAACAGTCATTTCAGCAATTTTTTTTTTCCTTTAGTGACCCTTTAAGGAGCTGTGTCCGTTCATGGACGATAAGAGAAAATAGGATTTTTTTGTACTCATTGTAAAATCCTTTTTCTCTGAAGTCCACGGACGGACACAGCTCCCACCCCTCCTTTTTAGGTTTGTACTGCTTGTTACGAACTGAGGCTGCAAGCTGCAGTGAGGAGGGTTATGTCTGGAGGGACCGCCCCCTGGGCAGGGCTGTTCAACACTGTTAATGTAACATGTATTCAACTATTTAACATGTTTCTGCCTAGTCCTCTCCTGTAAACAGGGAACATAACCCACTTGTCAAGATTTAAGGAGCGGTATCCGTCCATGGACTTCAGAGAAAAGGATTTTACGGTGAGTACAAAAAATCCTATTTTTCCATCCGTCTATCGGATCGGGTGAACACGGTCAGACGGTCCGTGTTCATCCGATACCCCCCATAGGGGAGAGCCGAGAAAAGACAGGGTGGTCCCTGCACAGTGTGCGGGGACCGCCCTGTCATCCGCCGGCTCAGCGGGGATCAACGGAGCGATCCCCGCTGAGCAAGCGGATGTTCACGGGGTGGATCATTACTGATCCCGCCCCATATGAAAGGGGCCTTACTGAAACAAGTGATGAAATATTTAATAGGTTACCACTGCACCACAGGACTGTTGATGCATGGCAAAGGCAAATTAAGGTGACAAATAAGATACACTTCGATTTATTGGACATCAACAGATCTAATTGGAAATCTCCTGCCGGGATTGCTTAATTAACACTACTAATCAACCTCCTGTTGAACTGCTTGAATGATTGATTAATTATCAGCTCATCCTAAATTGACAATAGGACTATCCAGTGCATGCACATGGCCTTTACTTTCTATCTATGAAGATAAGGCAATTTATGATGTCCTTTAGCCAAATTCCCATTGCTTTCTTTCTCTTCTACCTTTCCTCACACACTGGGTCCAGCCATTTGTGAAAGCACCCATTGGCCCTGTTCAAGGAGGGGCTACCAGGCATCATTACCTGAGTTATTTGATTGCCCCCCTTATATATCCTCGACAGCTAAATTAACAAATTTTATCGGATGGTGTACATGCAATTTATGCGCTGTGAAAAAATATTAATTAGTACTAGAAAAGTGAATGGAGGAGAGGCTATATATATTAGCCGTGAGGTGAGCTGCTGGGACCACTAGAGGTGTGTGTGTGTGACACTTTAAGGTGTGCGGCTTACCTTTCTCACCAGTTTTTGGTTGCGGGGTCTTCTTCCATTGAGTGCTTCTTTTTACTTTCATCCATCGGTTGTATCAGATCTATCAAGAACTGTGTGGTCTTTTGTGCTGTTGGACTTTTTTATTTCAGACCATATGTGTATCACCATTGTATATGTAGAGACTGTTCATTATATTGCTACCATATTGTAACACTTTATTTTTGTTTCTAGTCACCTGTGCCTCTCCTCCATTCACTTTTCTAGTACTAATTAATATTTTTTATAGCGCAGATATCTTTCACTTGTTTTATTTATCACTTTTGTCTATTAAGGTAGACCTTCCTAGTGTTTGCAGCAGTGCCCCTTTCACCTTTCCTTCCCCTCTTCCATTCACAGACAGCGCAGGAGTTTTACCTTATTCATGCAATTTATGGCTGAACCCATTTTGTCCGGACTAGTGCTGTGACTAGTAAAAGTAAAAACCCCCCCAGGGTTGGGCTTTAACGGTAACAACTCAAATACAGAAGAAGTAATAGTAGTAAATAGGCACAGGTTGCATTAAAAAATGTTTTATTTTTTACTATGTTTTTTTTATTGGTATTTGCTTTGCAGGTATGGTATGATCTTAATGTTATACTGGAATGTTACTTTGTTTTAATGTTAACCATCATTTGCTTAGCAGGTACGCCATTCAGTTGCAGCGCGGATTTATTTAGCGTGACAGCAACAGCGTTTGCTCCCACGATATATAAAGCCGCGACTCCAATGCTGTAGGAGGTGATTTCACCACCACAGTTCAAAAAAGAGCATATATGCCGAAGCATGGGGGCATTAGGGGCGGAGGAGCGATTTTGCTCCTAATGCCGCGTACATACGGTTGACATTCCTACGGAGGCTTTCCCGTGGAAAAGTCTGACCATGTGTACACGGCATACAAAAGTCCGACCGTGTGTACGCGGCATAGAAAAGTCCGTACACAGGGCATAACTTTTTTGCGGGAGGATGCCCCCATGCTTCGGCATATATAAATGGTGCATGTATGCCCATCATTAGAAGTGGGTGGATGAAGGGAGGTATTCTAATGGTGGGCATACCCACCGATCAATCTTTTTTTCGTTCAGCCAACAGGCTGCATGAAAAAAAAAGGTTACAATACATGTCCAACAAGAACCATCAACGTACTGGTATGTTGCTGGACTTTGAATGGTTATACCAGAATGATGCCTGCGGGTTTAGACATCATCTTGGTATCATTCTTTTCAGCCAGCGGTCGGCTTTCATGTAAAAGCAGTCCTAGCGGCTAATTAGCCTCTAGACTGCTTTTACATTCAGTGGGAGGGAATGTCCCCCCCCCCCCCCGGATATAAACAGCGCCATTGGGAATATGGGAAAGCATTTTATCAAACCGCTCTTGGTGTGGTCAGATGCTTTGAGGGCAGAGGAAAGATCTAGGGTCTAATAGACCCCATTTTTAAAAAGAGTACCTGTCACTAACTATTGCTATCATAAGGGATATTTACATTCCCTGAGATAACAATAAAAATGGTAAAAAAAAAAAAAAATGGAAGGAACAGTTAACAAATAAAATAAAATAAGCGAAATAAATATATAAAAAAAAAAAAAAAAAAAAAGCATCCCTGCCCCCCCCCCCCCCTGCTCTTGCGCAAAGGCGAACGCAAGCGTCGGTCTGGAGTCATATGTAAACAGCAATTGCACCATGCATGTGAGGTATCACCGCGAAGGGCAGATCGAGGGCAGTCATTTTAGCAGTAGACCTACTCTGTAAATCTAATGTGGTAACCTGTAAAGGCTTTTAAAAATGTATGTAGTTTGTCGCCCCTGCGCGTTTGTGCGCAATTTTAAAGTATGTCGTGTTTGGTATCCATGTACTCGGCCTAAGATCATCATTTTTATTTCATCAATAATTTGGGCAATATAGTGTGTTTTAGTGCTTTAAAATAAAAAAAAAAGTGTATTTTTTCCCCAAAAAATGCGTTTGAAAAAACGCTGCGCAAATACTGTGTGGAAAAAAAAATTGCAACACCCACCATTTTAATCTGTAGGGCCTTTGCTTTAAACAAATATATAATGTTTGGGGGTTCAACTTAACTTTCTTGCAAAAAAAAAAAAATGTTTTTATGTAAACAAACAGTGTCAGAAAGGGCTTTTTCTTCAAGTGGTTAGAAGAGTGGGTGATGTGTGACATAAGCTTCTAAATGTTGTGCATAAAATGCCAGGACAATTCAAAACCCCCCCAAATGACCCCATTTTGGAAAGTAGACACCCCAAGCTATTTGCTGAGAGGCATCTCAAGTCCATGGAATATTTTAGACTTTGACCCAAGTTGCGGGGAAAAAAAAAAAAAAAAAATATATATATATATATATATATATATATATATATATATATATATATATATATATATATATATATATATATATATATATATATATATATATATATATATATATATATATATATTTTGCACAAAGTTGTCACTAAATGATATATTGCTCAAACATGCCATGGGCATATGTGGAATTGCACCCCAAAATACATTTTGCTGCTTCTCCTGAGTACGGGGATACCACATGTGTGAGACTTTTTGGGAGCCTAGACGCGTGCGGGACCCCAAAAACCAATCACCGCCTTCAGGCTTTCTAAGGGTGTAAATTTTTGATTTCACTCCTCACTACCTATCAGTTTCGAAGGCCATAAAATGCCAAAATAGCACAAAAAACCCCAAATGTCCCCATTTTGGAAAAAAGACACCCCAAGGAAACTGCTGAGAGGCATGTTGAGTCCATTGATTTTTTTTTTTTTTTTGTCCAAAGTGATTGAATAATGACAAAAAAAAAAAAATTGTCACTAAATGATATATTGCTCACACATGCCATGGTTATATGTGGAGTTGCACCCTAAAATACATTCTGCTGCTTCTCCTGAGTACGGGGATACCACATGTTTGGGACTTTTTGGGAGCCTAGCCGCGTATGGGACCCCGAAAACCAAGCACCGCCTTCAGCATTTCTAAGGGCGCAAATTTTTAATTTCACTCCTCACTACCTATCACAGTTTCGGAGGCCATAAAATGCCAAAATGGCACAAAACCCCCCCAAATGACCCCATTTTGGAAAGTAGACACCCCAAGCTATTTGCTGAGAGGCATGTTGAGTCCATGGAATATTAAATTTTTTTGCCCCAAGTGATTGAATAATGACCAAAAAAATAAAAATAAAAAATGTACAAAACATTGTCACTAAATGATATATTTCTCACACATGCCACGGTTATATGTGGAATTGCACCCCAAAATACATTCTGCTGCTTCTCCTGAGTACGGGGATACCACATGTGTGGGACTTTTTGGGAGCCTAGCCGCGTATGAGACCCCGAAAACCAATCGCCACCTTCAAGATTTCTAAGGACATACATTTTTGATTTCACTCACACAAATCTTGAAGGCAGTGCTTGGTTTTCGGGGCCCCGTACGCAGCTAGGCTCCCAAAAAGTCCCACACATGTGGTATCCCCGTACTCAGGAGAAGCAGCAGAATGTATTTTGGGGTGTAATTCCACATATGCCCATGGCATGTGTGAGAAATATATCATTTAGTGACAACGTTTTGTAATTTTTTTTTTTTGGTCATTCAGTGACTTGGGGCAAAAAAATTAAATACTCCATGGACTCAACATGCCTCTCAGCAAATAGCTTGGGGTGTCTTCTTTCCAAAATGGGGTCATTTGGGGGGGTTGTGTGCCATCTTGGCATTTTATGGCCTTCAAAACTGTGATAGGTAGTGAGGAGTGAAATCAAAAATGTATGCCCTTAGAAATCTTGAATGTGGTGCTTGGTTTTTGGGGCCCCGTACGCGGCTAGGCTCCCAAAAAGTCCCACACATGTGGTATCCCCGTACTCGGGAGAAGCAGCAGAATGTATTTTGGGGTGCAATTCCACATATAACCGTGGCATGTGTGAGAAATATATCATTTAGTGACAATGTTTTGTACATTTTTTTTTATTATTATTTTTTTTGGTCATTATTCAATCACTTGGGACCAAAAAAAAAATATTCAATGGACTCAACATGCCTCTCAGCAGTTTCCTTGGAGTGTCTACTTTCCAAAATGGGGTAATTTGGGGGGGGTTTTGTACTGCCTTGCCATTTTAGCACCTCAAGAAATGAGATAGGCAGTCATAAAATAAAAGTTGTGTAAATTCCAGAAAATGTACCCTAGTTTGTAGACGCTATAATTTTTGCGAAAACCAATAAATATACACTTATTGCAAATTTTTTTTTTTACAAAAGACATGTGGCTGAATACATTTTGGCCTAAATGTTTGACTAAAATTTAGTTTATTCGATATTTTTTACTTTTTGTTATAAGAAAAATCATTTTTTTTCAAAATTTTCGGTCTTTTTAATAAAATAAAAATCGCATAGGCAATCAAATACCATCAAAAGAAAGCTCTATTTGTGGGAAGAAAAGGACGCAAATGTCGTTTCGGTACAACATTGCATGACCGCGCAATTACCAGTTAAAGCAGCGCAGTGACAAATTGTAAAAACACCTTGGGTCTTTAGACAGCGTATTGGTCCGGGGCTTAAGTGGTTAACACAAGGGCACATCATCCCCACATTTCCAAACCACAAAAAACTGCTGGCCATGAGAATGACATTTTCTGGGCAAAAATCAAAAACGGCTGACGAGAGAGATATTGACACTGGGGTTAAGTATTTTTAGACAGCAGATATATTATACTCTGCTGGTAAATGTTTGGGATATTGAGTTTAAAACTTGGCTTGTAATCTGTGGGAAATCTCAAGAGGAAATTCTGCAGATAGTCTGTGTCTGTTTTGTAACTTATGAGTCCTGTTTGTTTTTTATATGTCCATGGCAATCTCTTTCTTTTAAATGATTCCATACTTTTGCATACAGTTCGTTATAACTGCACTTTTAATATACCGTATTTATCTGCCTATAGCGCGCACCGGCGTATAGCGCGCACCCCTAATCTAGACGTGAAATTCCTGGAATTTTGTTTTTATTACTTACAGTTTTGGTGTCTTGCCCGGCGTCCATCGGCGGCCTTGTCCGGTTTGGCGTTTGTCTGCGGCCTTCGTGGTGTCCTCCCCGCTTCTCCCGCGCTGTCTCTGAGCCGATCCCAGCTTCCCGCACTGTGTTTGAACGCCGCCGCCGACATATACCGAGCGCAGTACACTTGGCCATCCTCGGCCACGCTCTGCTCCTCTCGGCTCTTCTCGCATAACTGCGAGGGGACCCGAGCCTGGCCGAGTGTACCTGAGTGTACTGCGCTCAGTATATGTCGGCGGCGGATTCAAAAACAGCGCAGGAAGCGAGTATCAGCGTATATCGCGCACCCACGATTTCCCCCTGATTTTAAGGGCAAAAAAGTGCGCGGTATACGCAGATGAATTTGGTACTTATTTGATACTGGAATAAATTAATTTTGTATCATTTTCTGTTTAGATCATTACTTGCTATTGGTAACCCCTTTTCAACTAGCCTTCTCTTAGGCTATTCCCTTTCCCCCCCTTCCTCTTTTTATAGGCTGTTATCAGCAGTTTTGGCCAGTGGTGTTTTTTGAGCATTAAAAAAAAAACAAAAAACTAGTGGGTTCTGAGAGACGTTTATCAGCTGTAAAACGCTCTAACGCTGATAAACGTTGATTAACGTTCAAAAACGTCGCTCACCAACGTTTAACGTTTTTGATCCATTGAAAAAAAATATATAATCAACTTTAAAGTCGAGTTCAGAAGATCCGCTTTGGAATCCGAAGACGGCTTATGTTCAGATTCAGACAAACAAGATGATACATTTTAAGGGTCTCTCCTCCCGTCAGAAGATACCGACAAATTACTACAGGCCATTGTGGACACCCTGGTCATCAAGGGACCAAAATGGAAGGAAGTTTAAACCAATATGTAGAGATGTAGAAGAGACAATGCACTATTTGATGCGAAACGCACCGGGAGACTCCACCGCTGCCACTTTGTACATTTGAAAGCGCTGATGACCTTTTTAGAATGTAAGTGTTTCTACCTACATTAAACATTGGTACCTTTCAGTATTACACTATGTGCCTTTCTCTTCTTCTACATCTCTACATATTGGTTTAAACCAGGGCTCGACAAATCCCGGGCGCCAGGTCGCCATGGCGACTAGAAATGGGGCCCTGGCGACTTGGCTTGGAAGGGGGGCAAAAAAAAAAATAAAAAAAAATAAAAAAACTTTTTTTTTTTTTTTTTTTTTTTTTGAGCTGGGGCCATCTGGTGGTGAGCCGTTGGTATTACAAGTTATTACCACCAGATGTGGGCTGGCGCCATCTGGTGGTGGCCGTTGGTATTACAAGTTAAGCATTACAAGTTAAACAGCAATTCTAATGTCATTTTTCACTATTTTCACTGCCATCTTCTTCCCTCTAATTAGAACCCCCCAAACATTATATATATTTTTTATCCTAACACCCTAGAGAATAAAATGGCAAACGTTGCAATACTTTCTGTCATGCCGTATTTGCGCAGCGGTCTTACAAGCGCACTTTTTTGGTGAAAAAATTACACTTTTTTGAATTAAAAAAATAAGACAATAGTAAAGTTATCCCCATTTTTTTTTAATAATATGAAAGATAATGTTACGCCGAGTAAATTCATACCCAACATGTCACGCTTCAAAATTGCGTCCGCTCGTGGAATGCAGACAAACTTTTACCCTTTAAAATCTTCATTAACGTTTCATCAACGTTTAAAAAAAATCTACAGGTTGCATGTTTTGAGTTACAGAGGAGGTCTAGGGCTAGAATTATTGCTCTCGCTCTACCAATCGCGGCGATACCTCACGTGTGTGGTTTGAACACCGTTTACATATGGGGGCGCTGGTCACGTATGTGTTCGCTTTCTGCGCGCAAGCTCGTCGGGACGGGGCGCGTTTTCTGGCTCCTAACTTTTTTACCTGGCTCCTAGATTCCAAGCAAATTTGTCAACCCCTGGTTTAAACTTTTGGCCCACATTGGGTACCCCTGGAAGCGACCATTTACCTGATTCGATCTCTAGGTTTCCTCTCTGATTGACGTGCGAGTCGTCTTCGTGAGAATTGCAGCTGATAATCCAGGCCTGAGAGTGGTTTATACTCTGCTTTACTGACCCTCAGGACATATGTCCATTAGGGTACAGTATTTCTGGTAAGCTTCCCCTTCAATGATCAGTGGTGGTTTTCTTTATTGCACTTCATCTCGAGGCATTGGGATTATTATCACCAATTCTTTCCACATTGGACTTTTTTTTGATCATTCATTTTTACTGAGGACTTTCTGTATACACCATTTAGTATATAAACAAATAGTGAAGATATAGGCCTAATTCCACTATGTCGGCGCTATAGGCTAGAGGTATTTGTAACAATACAAACATTATTAAATGTTACCATTTATCATTCAAATAAACCTGTCAGCAGCCGCTTAAAAAATAAAAACATCAAAATATATAGTAAATTCTAATAAGCAGATACATATATAAATACTTATTAATTACTAAAGCAGCGCTAGTTGTCACTGAAACTTTGACCTCTCTTTTCTATGACCATGCATAGAAGAAAAAGTTCTCGATGTTAGAGTACAAGAAAGAGTCCAGTGAAAGAAATGTTCTTGAAAAGAGTGGTGAGCTGTCTGCTGCAAGTGACATCAAGCGTGCACACTCCACCCTTCAGTTGTTTCTCATGTCAATCTCCCCTTAAGGTAATGTACTCAGCAGATGGTAGAGTTTAACCAGCTCTGAATCTCTGCTCCGTTCGAATTGCTCCAACTCGAGGACCAGCAGTTGATCAGTGTGCTTTGCTCCTAATATCAGCACAATAGGAGGGCAAAGAAAAGACTAGATATGGTGTAATACCGTTTTAAAGTCTTTATTCCACAAGCTGTATCAATCGGCGCATTGATATGGTTAACAGCATAAGTTAAAAGGTGGTTTAAAACACCCAGCAAATAGCGGGCTGGTTCCTAGGCTCACAGTGGTATATCGTTGCATGTGTCAGTCACGTCCACCGTGGATAGACACCGCTCTACTACCACACACTGGAGCGCAGCACACAGTGTAATGCTTCCTGTGTGTCGTTGGGTCAAGCCCTGACGTTTCGTCCTTCCGACTTCCTCTGAGGGCGTGGTCTCTTGATGCAACAACACAGTTTAAATAGTGATCTTATCTGTTTACAGGGTGCATTCAGCGTTAACCCGTCGTGTCCCTGAGCACACTCCTGGATCAAACGAGCAGGTGCATTAGGGAGTTGGTTCATTGGGGCTATGCTATAATAAACACACCCTATACCACAGCGATCACATAACATCACTTAGAGCTCATATACATGGTAATTTTACTTTTAATCATATTGGGTGATATTAATTGTGCGCACAAATAATACATATATATATATCAGTCAAAATACATCTGACAATGTGTTCCAATAAAAATTAAGATTATAAAACGTGTAAATATAAATATGTCCTTTTATGGCCTTGTCACAGTGTGTCTGGCCGTCAGCCATGCCGTTCGCGGACGTTGGTTCTGTCTGGGATACCTCCAGCCGGGTAGTCGCAGGACAGGTAAGTAGTGGCCCTCTACTCAGGTAAGTGGTCTGGCTGGAATGTTTCCCTTGGGAGGTCGACTGAGGGTTTTCCCTGCTTTCCTCTCTCCCTTATTCCTCTCCCTCCTTCCCTTTTTGGGTGACGGCTGTGAGGGTTTTTTTTTTTCTGGGACTCATGTTCACTGGGCCCGGGTGTAGCAGGGGCTGTGTGTGTGTCACTGCAGGGGTCTGTAGTGTTCACTTCTGGGCCTTTGCAGTGTGCTGTGAGGTGTTTCTGTGTGACAGTTGCTGAAAAAAAAAAGAAACTGTCTTTTTAAATCTGCGCCATTGGCGGCCATTTTGCCGGAGCCTGGCCTTATATAGCCCGGCGGCCATTTTCTTGTAGTCCTATGCTGTTTTGCATTCGACGGCCGTTTTTCCTATTTTCGTCTGCCTCGTGTGGCGGCTGTTGGCGCTGCAATCACCTCGGCTGTTTCTCAGGGAGAAGCTGACACAGCGCTGCACGGCTCTCAGCACACCCTGTCCTTCTCGGACCATGCTGCAACGGGTGGGGTGGTGAGTACCAGAGACCCCCATGTTCTCCTTTAGCTGCAGGGAGGTGACCAGTGGGAATTTTTTTGTCCAGCCTTGCAGGGGGGGTGTCTCAGCGCTGGCACTGTGGAACCTGAGCCAGGTCTCCCTCTCCACTAGGCCTGAGTTAACCCTTAGCGTCCCTTCCCCTGCCACATCTGTTTATGTGGCTATCCTGGGTTTTCTTGCCAGGTTTGCAGCAGCTAGTGCCCGGATGGGGGGTAATAAAAGCACCCCATCCTGGAGCCTGCTTCTGGGGATGTCTCTGACATGGAATCTGGTTCTGGTTTGTCAGAGGCTGCGGACTTGACCCACATGGATAGTGAGGATGTCTGCTGCAGTGTCAGCAAAATTTGTTGGAGCTCTTGTTTTGTTTTTTTCTGTGGTGCGTGAGACTCTAAAAATTGAGTTTGTGGTGGAGACACCACCGTGTCAGTATCTTTTGGATCCGCAGACCGCCACGCACTGCTGAAGGGTTCCTTGTGTTCCTTATTTGGACAGTATGTTATACAAGGAATGGGATGCACCACGAAAAGTTTGTCAAACTTTGCTACCCGTTACCCCCTTGAGAGGGTTTTAAAATATAGGTCTCTCCTCCACCAGTGGACCCCTTATGTCCAGACTGCGCAAGGCCGCCACATTGCCTGTGGTAGGGGCTCCTGCATTTCAGGATCCCGCTGATAGGAGAGTGGAGGCCGTGGCCCGCTCCCTATTCACCGTGGTGGTTTGGGCGGTGAGGCCGGCTCTGGCCGGGGCCCTGGTCAGACTGGAAGGGCGAAGCTCCTGCTGCAGGAGCTGGAAGAAGGGGCTTCCGAGTCATTTTGGGACCTGGCTGAACGATAGTTCAGGGTCAGAATTTTCTCTGCGAGGCGTCCATGGATATGTTCGGGGGCTTACTTCTATGCAGGGTTCTGCGCCGCCTTGTGTGGCTGAGGAGCTGGTCTGCGGACTAGTCCTCTAGGGAGGCCTTGGTGTTGGCCTTTAAGGGGGAACGGTCCTTTTGGGACTTCCCTGAATGGCATCAATGAGGATGCCACGGGTGGTAAGCGCGTGCTGTTCCCACAGTCTGGGAAGGGCTGGGACCTCACCCTGTGCAAGGACCCTCCTTGACTACCTCAGAGCGTTTTTTGCCCGCCCTGTGCGGTGGGGGTAGGTCTACATGGTGCTTGAATCCCCGCTGCGGGGTAGCAGCGCACCTGATACCGCATGCCTAACAAGTCTGCGGACATACCTGCTTCCGCCTGAAGGTCTGCTCCCGCCCGTGTCTCGGGTGGGAGACTGGCTTCGCATTGCGAAGTGTTTTCCTTGGGGTACAAGATTGAGTTTCTCTCTTGTCTGCCAAACAGGTTTTTTCCCTCCGGCGTCTGGCCTCCTCCGGTTCGCCGGTTGGCTCTGTCAGGTGCTGTCCAGAATCTTCTGGTCAGGGGAGTGATTGTGCCAGTTCCCTCGTTGGAACGGTCTCGGGGTTTTTACTCCATTCTGTTTGTGTCCCCATGGAGGATGGGGCCCGGTCAATCCGGGGCCTCATGTCCCTCGTTTGTTTTGTCACAAACTTTTTGGTGGTGTCGATTCGCTTGGTAATAGCGGCACTCCATCAGGGGGATTTTTTGGCATCCTTGGATGTCATGACCGTGTACCTGCATGTTCGCATATCCTCAAAGCACCAGAGATTCTGTGCTTTGCGGTCGGGGGGGACCATTTTCAATTGGTGTCCTTCCCATTTGGCGGTTTTTCGCCAAGGTACTCGTCCCGATACTGGCCCGGCTGTGACAGCGGGGGTTTGTTATCATGGGATGTCTGGACGACATTCTCCTACGAGCTTCTTCGATCTCTGCATTGGTGGAGCCGTGTCTATCACGTGTCCGGCTCTCCGAGTGTTCGGCTGGTTTCTGGATTATCCTGAAATCGGGGTTGATTCCGTCTCAGGGACTGGTATACCTGTGACTAGTCCTGGATTCCCCTGGGGCGGCAGTGTTTTTCTCTTGACGGAAAGACTTCAGACTCTGCTATCTGCTGTGCAGCAGTTGCCGACCCAGAAGCGGTCATCTCTGCGATTCTGCAGGAAGGTTCTGGGTCAGTTGGTAGCCTCTTTCGAGGCGGTTCCGTATGCCCAATTCCACGCCAGGGTACTACGGAGGGAACTGCTGTCACGATGGGACTAGCTTCCGTCATCTCTGGATTACCAGATTCAGTTGAGTCATCTGATCATGTCTCCCCTGGTGTGGTGGCTGGCGTTTCCGGTGCTTCGGGCAGGAAAGTCATTTTTCTGCAGGCCACTGGACAGTGGTCACGACGAATGTCAGCCTTTCTGGTTGGGGAGGGGCGCTTGGGGCACCCAGTCAGCCCAGGGGCACTGGACTCAGGTGGAGTCCTGCCTACTGATCAATGTTCTGGAGCTCCGAGCAATCAAGCTTTGCCTTGCCAGGTGGTCCCTGGATCTACAGGGCCGACAGTTCAGGGTCCTGTCCGATGACGCCACGGCCTTGGCGTAGGTTGATCATCAGGGAGGCACACTGAGTTCTGTTGCAGCGACGGGGGTCGCGCACATCCTTTGGTGGGCCGAAGGGTCCGTTCCGGCTCCATTGGCCCGGGTGCATTCCGGGAATACGGAATTGGCTAGCCGACTACCTAAGTCGCACTGCATATGGCCAAGGTGATTGGTCTCTCCACCCGCAGGTGTTTCGGGGTTCTGTGCCGAAAGCGGGGCACTTCTAGCGTCCCGTCTCTATCGGTAGGTGCCACGGTTCGTGGCCGGGTTTAAGGACCCGTGGGCGGACATGTCAGGCGCGTTTGGTGGCTCCTTGGGGTCACTATCGACTACTTTACACCTTCCCTCCTCGGAAGCTTCTTCCTCGCCTGCTGCGCTGAGTGGAAGCTGTGGGGATTCTATCAGTTCTGATTGCTCCGGTTTGGCCGTGCCGCTTCTGGTACGCGGACCTAATGCGTGTGGTGGCAGACGCCTCCTAGCGTCCTTTTCCCCTGGAAAAATGATCTTCTGATACAGGGTCCGATCTTCCATCCTGTTTTCACAGCCACCGGCCTTAGCGGCGCGGCTGTTGAGAGCCAGGGGCTTAAGGACCGAGGCCTATTGGGCTCGGTGGTCTCTACCGTACTGCGTGCACGGAGGTCTACCTCACGTAGGTTTTTTTCCTCATACATGGAAGGCCTACATCTCTGTGTGTGGGGAGATGAACTGGCACCCCCGTACTTACGTGGTGTCCCGGATCCTGCTGTTCCTGCAGCGGGGAGTGGACCAGGCTCTTGCCTTGAGCACGATCAAGAGTCAGCTTTCTGCTCTGGCTGTTTACTTTCAGCGTTCCTTGGCGGCGCAATCCTTGATTCGCACGTTTGTGCAGGGGGTCCGCCATGTGTCCCCTCCGGTGCGCCCTCCACTGCCCTCATGGGACTTGAATTTGGTCCTCTCGGCGCTTCAGCATGCTCCCTTTGAGAACATTCGGGAGATCCCTTTGCTGACTCTGTCGCGGAAGGTGGTCTTTCTGGTAGCTATTATCTCTATCAGACGAGTGTCTGAACTGGCGACCTTGTCCTGCAAGGCCCCCTACTTGGTTATCCATCAGGATAAGGCGGTGCTACGCCCGCAGCCCTCTTTTCTTCCGAAGGTCGTTTCGGCTTTTCGCATTAACGAGGACATTGTTCTTCCATCCTTATGTCCTCAGCCGAAGAACCCGAAGGAGGCCATTTTACATTCTCTGGATGTGGTTCGGGCCCTTCGAGTTTTAATTTTCGGCGACTGCTCCGTTCCGGAAGTCGGATTCGCTGTCTGTGTCCGGTCCCAGTAAGGGCCTGGCAGTCTCGTCGGCCACTATTTCCAGGTGGATCCGACAGGTTGTGCTTCAGGCCTATGTCCTGAAGGGGCGGGCGCCCCCCTTTCGGGTCACGGCGCATTCGACCAGGGCGATCGGGGGCCTCTTGGGCTTTCCGACACCAAGCCTCTGTGTTACAGGTGTGTAAGGCTGCGACCTGGTCGTTGGTCCACACTTTTTCAAAGTTTTATAAGGTGGATGTGAGTGCATCTTCTGATGCCTCCTTCGGCCGCAGGTGTTACAGGCGGCAGTTTAAGGTTGGAGTTCCTCCGTTGAGTAACTCCGGTTTTTGTTTGGGGTGTAACCTGTTTTTGCTGTGTTATTTTTCCCACCCCTCAAATTTTTTGACACTGCTTGGGGACGTCCCTAAGGTCAATGAAGGCTGTGTCCGTCTATGAACGAAAGAGATAAAAGGATTTTTGTACTCACCATAAAATCCATTTCTCTGAGTTCATAGACGGACACAGCACCCACCCCTCCTTTGTTTTGTACTGCTTGTTACGAACTGAGGCTGCTAGAGCAGGGTGTGGGTTATGCCTGGGGGAGCCACGCCCCCTGGGAGGAGCGGCATGAAGGAAAGTTTTTAACACCTTAAGTGCTGTAGAATTCTGCCTAAATTCTACAGCACTAAGGTCAATGAAGGCTGTGTCCGTCTATGAACTCAGAGAAATGGATTTTACGGTGAGTACAAAAATCCTTTTTTTCCTCTATACCTCAATACTCTCACAATTGTATTGGCACTGACAACAACTCTGTTCCAATGCCATTCACAAGCCTTTTTTCAAAGAGTAAAAAGAGTTGAATGTTACATAGAGGTAGATCTAAAAGGATTACCCAGTTGGTCTTAATTATTGGTTATGTTAATTATATTGGTTATCAAACAATCAACACTAATCAATCAAACACATATAATATATTAAAGAAGACATAATATATTACAAATATATATTAAAAAGTATATTAAAACATATGTATATATATCTAAAGGTGCGCTACCATACACATCATTAATATCATTTTTTGTGGAGATGTTTGCCATTTAACCCCTTAGGGTTGAGTGTATCTAATAAGTAAATCCATAGAGTTTCGCGTTTGGATCCCTGATCAAAAGGATGCTGGTCTTGTCGGTTGGTCAAGTACTTTTTTCACCACTTTATCTCCTATATTAGGTGCTTTTCGGTATATAAATTTTGGAGTTACCGGAAGTACCGGTTTCAGAGTTTTGTCAAGACAAAGTACATGCCAGTGATTCTGGAGTACAGTTTCTACTGTATTGTGCATGGAAGGAAGATATATAAAACTCCATTCATGATTTCCAAAAGGAGTCGTCCTGGTCACATCTTTTAAGACCTCAACTCGTGGGATTAATTTTATCTCTTCAGATATTGCATCCAGTTGTTGGGCATCATATCCCTTTTCTCTGAATCTATTTTTAAGAATCTCAGATTGGGATTCACGATCCTCTAATGTGGAGCAATTTCTCTTCACCCGCATCAGTTGGCCTTTAGGTATATTTTTTAGCCAAGCTGGATGGTGACCACTTTGGATTGGCAAAAAACTATTGCGATCTGTCGATTTGACAAAGACTTTTGTTTCTAAAACATCCCCAGTACTCACATCCAAAAAGTCAATTTTTTCCTGACTATAATTGCCTGTGAGTTTAATGTTATTTGGGTTTTTATTGAGGAAATCTAATAACACTTTTAAAGATGCTTCCGATCCCTCCCATAAAAACAACACATCTATAAAACGCCTATAGAATAATAATTCGATCCTCCTTTTAGAAAAGATGTACTTGTCCTCCCATTCTCCCATAGAGGTTAGCGATACTGGGCGTCCATCCATCGCCACCCCTTTTTTTCTGTGTGTAAAAACAATTATCGAACCAAAAATAATTGTGCGACAAACGGAAATCTAAAACATCCCTTAACACCTTCTGATGTGGGAGATCATCTCTCTGGCTTAAAGTCCAATTAAGGGCTAGTAAAGCATCATTGTGTTGTATCACAGTGTACAACGATGTTATATCGGAGGTTACCAAAAATACTTCATTCCTCCCTGCTAATTTTACATTTTGTAGGGCTTGTAATAGATCCGTAAATCCCTCAAATAGGCTTTAGTGATTTTGACACTTTTCTGCAAGAATTGGTCCAAATACTGTCCTAGCCTGGAGGTCACAGATCCAATGCCATTAACAATGGGTCTGGCGGGAAGATTAGGAGGGTTCCCTCCACAAAGATTAGGAGGTTTCCCACCACCTCTGATGTAACATCGTTGTACACTGCGATACAACACGATGATGCTTTACTAGCCCTTAATTGGACTTTAAGCCAGAGAGATGATGTCCCACATCAGAAGGTGGTTTTTTTTTTTTTTTTTTTATAATTCTTTATTTTATGTATTTTTTTTCGACATACAAAAAGACAGAACAACCTTTTTTTTGAATCAAAGAGTTTTTATTGAGCAAAATAATAACGTACAGGGCGCTCAAATCGCGCACGTTTATAATACACAGCGGGTGATCATTAACAGAGTGTGGGCATATATATCAGACCAACATGCAATAAAGGGTACAAAATACATCCATATCTGTTTATCTTGTGACGTGTACAAAGTGCAGTAGGGTCAGTTGTCCATCCATCCACGGCCCTCCCGCCCCCCCATGTCCCCTCATGGGCTCAGTGATATTTTGGGCACCTCTAACCCTCCCGGGAGCAGGTTGCAGACGAATTTAGCCATTTTCCCCAGATTTTGTCGTATTTGGCCGCACAGCCCCTATGTGAGTATACTAGTTTTTTGTAAGGTAGGACACTACTGACCTCAGCCAGCCAGTGGGACAGCTCTGGGGGTTCTGGACGCATCCAGACCCGCGCTATGACTTTGCGAGCTATGAAAAGCGTCTCATGGAGGAATACTTTGAGGAATTTACTTATTTCAGTGTCAGGTAGAATGCCTAAGAGGCACAGCTTGGGCTGTAGAGTAATGGGAGATCCCATTTTGTCGTGAAGGAATTTTACCACCTGCTCCCAGAAGGTCTGGATCTTGGCACACTGCCATAGTAAATGAAAAAAAGTGCCTGTTTCGCGATTGCACATTGGGCACAAAGCGGAGGAGTCCCTTCTGTACTTGGAAATTCTAAGAGGTGTGAGGTAAGCCCTGTTTATGATGTAGGTTTGCGTGAGGCGGTCTGACAGTTTTGGGGATACCAGTTTACATGCATCTAGGGCGTCACTCCACTCATCATCCTCTAACTGGCCCACTTCCCCCTCCCACCTGGACTTCAGGGCATAAGCTGACACTGTCGCCCCCGGGAGCGTGATCATGGTGTGGAATTGGGTGATCAGTTTTTTAGGGTCTGGGTACCTGACTGCTGCCATGAGGGGGTTGTCAGCAAGGGTCAAATCATCCTGGGGGAATTGCGCCCGAAAGGCGTGCCGTATCTGGGCATAGCGGAGGAACATATGGTCTGGCAGATCATACTCAGATTGTAGCGTAGTAAAGGGTTTCAGTTTTCCGCTCCTAGTGATGTGGGACAGGTAGAAGATTCCCCTGGCACTCCACACCTCAGTGTCTTGTATGTGCTCGAACTCCGGTAGGGCTGAATTGCGCCACATGGAGGTGTAGCCATGCAAGGGTGCTATGTTCAGTCTACCCGACACTATGCTCCACACCCTCCTGTAGTGATACAGCAGGGAGTGGCGTCCCTCCCTTATCCTTGCCCCCCCCCGCTATAGCCACCAGGGGATCACCTATCGGCTGGATCCATACAGGACAGAGGAGGCGCAGGAACCTGATCCTGTCCACCTTGTCTATATGGAACAGTTGTGACAGTTGTGCAGCCAAATAGTATGCATTGAAATCGGGTAGTGCCAGTCCTGCCAGGTCGGTCGGGTTTTTCAGTCTATGCCAGGGGAGTTTGTGTCTCGCGGAGCCCCAAACAAACAGCTTCAAGATAGTTTCTATGAAGCTAAAACACCTGAGCACAAGATACACCGGTGAGTGCCACACCATGTAAAGAATCTTGGGTAATAGGACCATCTTAATTAGGTTTATGCGGCCCGTTACTCCCAGTGGGAGTCTGGTCCAGGCCTGTGTTCTAGATTTTAGCATGTCATACAATGGTGTGACGTTCAGTGAGGTGTAGTCTGCTGGATCTCTGGTGGTCCGAATCCCCAGATACTTAATGGCAGCCACTCTCTGTAGAGGGAGTAGAGCCCCTTCCCTGGTCACCGGGTAGCTATCCAATGGGAGTATTTGGGGTTTGTCCCAGTTGATCCTGAGCCCCGAGAAAGCGCCGAAGCGCTCAATCAGGGACAGAGCCAGTGGGAGGGAGTCCGTGGAGTCGTCCAGGTATAGAAGTGTGTCGTCTGCATAGGTACTTATTCTCTCCTCCAATTCCCCTCTCCGCAGTCCCGTTATACCTGGGTGCGATCGTATGGCGATTGCCAACGGTTCCGCCGCCAGGACATACAGCAGCGGCGACAGGGGGCAGCCCTGTCTCGTGCCACGCCGCAGTGGGAAACAGTCCGAGAGCCACCCGTTGGCCAGTACTCTGGCCCCTGGGGCCTGGTAAAGGAGCTTCACCCACTGAATAAATTTAGGTCCTAGTCCGAACTTGGCAAGGCACGTCCATAAGTATCGCCATTCCACTGAGTCAAACGCCTTGGCAGTGTCCAGGGCGACGACTATTCGGGCCCCTGGGTTGTCATGTTTGGCCTGGAGGTTGATGAACAGCCTCCTGAGGTTAAATGAGGTATTCCGGCCGGGCATGAAGCCCGCTTGGTCAGCGTGTACTAGGGAAAGGATCACGCCGTTAAGTCGGGCTGAGAGCACTTTGGCCAAGATTTTAATGTCCACTTGTAGAAGGGAGATGGGGCGGTATGACTCTGGTTGATGGGGGTCCTTGCCTGGCTTAGGGATCAAGACTATGGTGGCTTCCCTCATTGAAGGCGGGAGTTCTGAGCTATCAAAGATAGACTTGTATAGGGCGAGGAGCCTAGGGACCAGTGTTTCTGCATAAGTGGTGTAGAACTCGGTTGGCAAGCCATCCGACCCTGGGGCTTTAGATTTTGGAAGGCCAGCGAGTGCAGTGGATATCTCCTCTGCCGTCAGTGGCTCCTCGAGCGCTTGGGCCTGCTGTGTAGTGAGTCGTGGGATCTGTAGGTCGGCAAGAAAGTTCTCGGACAGGGAGTCAGAGTCTGGGGCCACCGTGTCGTATAGGGAAGAGAAGAAGTCGTGAAACATATTAGCCACCTGTTCCGGGTCGGCTATCAGGTTTCCGTCTGGTGAGCGCAGGGAGATCACCACCGGAGGTCTTTCTTCGCAGTGTACCAGGTAGGCGAGTAACTTCCCTGCTCTCTCCCCATGTTCATAATTCCTCTGTTTGAGAAAGAAAAGCTTTCGCTTCGATTTCTCATAGTGTAGTTGGTCGGCCGCCCTAGTGCAGAGCTGAAGTTCCGCAGCTAGGTCTGTACTCGGGTTGGCAGAGTATTCCCTTTCTTTCGCCGTGACGAGTTCCATGGCCCTATCAAGTGCCTCTGCAGAAGTGGCCTTAAGGGAATTAATACGGGCCGAGAGTGTCATGCGGGCATGTAATTTGAAGGCCTCCCAAACTGCCTGGGGGGACGCGGATCCAGTGTTATCAGCAAAGTAGTGCTCCCACTCCGTGGCCAGATCCGCATCCTCCGGCAGCAGGGTCAGCCAGAACGGGTTTAACCGCCATGTGGGCGGTGGGTGGGTCCGGGGCAGCGATAATTTCGTCCAGCATGGGCAGTGGTCGGAGAGGGACCGGGGAGAAAATCCTGTCTCTCTAACCCTGGGGAGAAGCGTTTTAGACACTAGGACCAGGTCTATGCGGGACATTGAGTGGTGCGAGGCCGAGAAACATGTGTATGCCCGCTCTGCGGGGTGCCCATGTCTCCACACATCTAAGTTAAAATCCGCGAGAAGCCTCGCGAATCTCGTGGGACGCGGCCTAGCGGGTTCAGCCTGATCTTTGACCAACCTATCCAGGGAGGGATCTAGTACTGTATTAAAGTCACCCAGCCAGATTGCCGGCGTATCAGGGTGCAGGGCCATAAAGTCGAATCCGGTGACCACTACGGTGGACTGAAACGGGGGTGGGACATAAAATGCCATAAGGAGGACCGGATCCCCATGTAATTTAGCTTTCAAAAAGACATACCTGCCCTGTGGGTCTATCACTGAATCCTGGAGTTCAAAGTGTGCCGTCTTGGCAATTAGTATAGAGACTCCTCTGGAGTGGGAGGTGTATACTGAGTGATAGCCCCAGCCCACCCACGGCCGCCTGAGCGTCCGCAGGGCCAGGCCTTCCGCGTGTGTCTCCACAAGGACCACAACATCCGCCCTTAGTTTTTTGAGTAGCGCAAATACTGCAGAGCGCTTAATCGGGTCCCTTAGACCGCGGACATTCCAGGTTAACAGCTTCAACGTGGCCATGGGACATACCAGGGGAGGTAGAGAACTCCAGGATTCAGACTATTTTTAGGTACATACCACATTTCCCCCTGACCGCTATCTTGTACACTTCCATACATCCTCAATAACACGATAATACATCTTCTATATGCATTTTGCTCAAACAGAACCCATATCAAAATAAAAACATCAGTAACCCAGCACCCTAACACCCCTCCCTCCCCCCACCCTGCCCTGCACTTTCCCCAACTGGTGCGGGCTTGAACCCTCAACTGCCAACGTGGCAAAAGCAGCACCCAATGCATCGTATAGATGAACATTCTAACTAGCCAGGATATCCACTGGGAGACTACCAGCACAGTCCCGGATAGTATCCGGCCAGGCCACCAAGGGTGGGACCGCGCATCAGCAGTTCCCCAGGATTGATGGTGGGTTGCTGCAAGTGAGGCGGAATACCGCTGTGCGCTCGGGCACGGTGTAGGACCTGGCTCGCTTCCCATTGCGTGCCCTAGGCAGTGCGCCTCCCTCCGCCGGAGGAGGGAGATTGGAAAAAAAGGGCAAAAGAAAAGAAAAAAAAAGGTTTAAAAAAGATTTAGAAACAGTGAAAACGTAAATCCGCTTAGCGTGCAGACTTTCCTGTAAGTCAGACAACATTCTCAAAAGACCAGTGTCTGAGGGTGCAAGGCAATTGTTCAGGTAGGCATCCCCCTTGTTTCCCCCCCGGCCCGTCAGGGGAGGCCCGGGCGTAAGTGAGCAATGTCAGGATGCAGTTCGGGCCCCTCTGTATCCCACAGGGGGGGGGGGAAGGGCCCCAGGCCGAAGGCAGCCAGGGGGGTAGGAGGTGTTGTAGCCTGGCACCCCGCAGGGGAACAGCAGGGGAAAGGGTGAGGGGGGAGATCCCCCATACATTAGTACAACTGGGAGTAGTAAGATCCCTGCGGGGGTAACCATTAGGATGCTTCTGGGCCATGGCGCCGCTGTAAGTAGTGCAGCGGGGGACTGGGGAAGCTGTGTACTTATCTGCGTCTGTCCTGCCGCTCCAACCAGGTCAGCACCTCTTCTGGATCCTCGAAGAAGTGTGCACGATCCTCTCCTTCCACGTGAAGACGGGCCGGGAACAGCATGGCGTATTTAATATGCTTGACTCGCAATCGTCGCTTGGCTTCCATGAAAGTCTTCCTCCTGCGCTGGACCTCAGCCGAGAAGTCCGGGAACGCAGCCACCATCTTGTTGTCGAAGGGGATATTACCCCTCTCCCTGCTCAACTGGAGGATGGCGTCCCTGTCCCTATAATTTAGGAACTTTGCGATGAGCGTGCGGGGGGGAGCTCCGGGTGGTGGCTGTCTTCCACAGCGAACATGGGGGAGAAGCTTGAGCAGCTTCTCCAGAAAGTCCTGTGGGTCTCTCCCCTCCACCCCCTCCGGGAGGCCGACGAACCTTAAGTTACACCTACGGCTTCTATTCTCGAGGTCGTCTTGCTTCTCAAGGAGCTGGTTAATCTGTAGCTGCATGGCTTCAGAGGATTGCTGGATGGGGGGGAGGGAATCCTCCACGGCGCCAAGTCTCACCTCCGCCTCAGACACCCTCTCTCTCAGCCTCTGCATATCCTGACGTACCAGTGAAATGTCCACTTTTACCTCCTCTATCTTCGCCGTGAGGGTGGTCTGGCAAGCCGCCACGGCTTCTTGGCAGGAGGTGATAGCTACCAGCACCTTTGCGATGTCTGCGCTGACTGTGGCCTCCTCCGTCCTCGTGGCGCCGCCATCTTGCGCTGGGGGGTCCTTCTCCTGACGGAGATATTGGTCGATTTTCGGACCCGCCGATTTGCTCGTTTTCGGTGGGGCCATGGTAACCGAGGTGTCCGGGGTCTGCTATGAGGTTTTAGTGAGGAAAGTCTCGGGTAGGAGTGCAGGATAGAGCGGAAAGGATAAACGGCCGGCGGAGCTCAGCAGACTAGCGTCCTATCCCATGTCGCTCCAGGCCACACCCCCCGACAGAACAACCTTTACATCGACTTCGATATTACATTCTTATTTCATATCCAATGAACATCTCTTATTCCTTTTATATCATTCTTCATCTTATACCTATCGCCATATCAACTCTCCCTCCACTTAGACAATTTCCCTCTTTCCCTCCCACACAACCCACAGCAAAAACAGAAAGATCAGAAAAAAAAATACCCCCCCCCCCCCCCTCCCCTCCCTCTCTTCCCCTCCTCTTCTTTGGTAAACTATCCTTAGGGATTTTGTTCCCTAAACTTAATATATGGGGTCCAAATTCTCCAATACTCCTCCTCTCGCTCCCTCAGCCCCATCGTGAGATTTTCCATCAATTGGATCTCTGTTATTCTACTCATCCATTGTGTCTTTGTTGGAGGTGCTGTACTCTTCCATAAGATTGGTATACACGCCTTTGCTGCTGTAATCAAATGCCTTAACAAAGATTTCTTATACTTTTCAACCGATAATGGGATATCGTATAGCAAAAATGCCGCCGGTCTATCTTCCAGATTCACCCCGGTAATTTCTCGAATTATTTCAGAGACCATCTTCCAAAATTCTTTTAATTTTTGACATTCCCAGAAAATGTGTATCATGGTGGCCTTTTCTTCCTGACATCGCCAACACGCATTTGATACTTGGGGAAAGATCCGCTTTAATAATACTGGTGTCCCATACCACCTGGTCAGTACTTTATATCCCCCCTCCTAATACCTCGATGCGATTGACGCCTTATGTGTGAATAAAAAAATCTTGCTTTTCTGTTTCTCTGAAAACTTTATGCCCAGATCCCTTTCCCACGCCTGTATAAAGACAAGTTCTTTTGGTGCTTCTGACTCGATCAGTAAATTGTACATACAGTGAGGAAAATAAGTATTTGAACACCCTGCTATTTTGCAAGTTCTCCCACTTGGAAATCATGGAGGGGTCTGAAATTGTCATCGTAGGTGCATGTCCACTGTGAGAGACATAATCAAAAAAAAATTCCAGAAATCACAATTTATGATTTTTTAACTATTTATTTGTATGATACAGCTGCAAATAAGTATTTGAACACCTGTCTATCAGCTAGAATTCTGACCCTCAAAGACCTGTTAGTCTGCCTTTAAAATGTCAACCTCCACTCCATTTATTATCCTAAATTAGATGCACCTGTTTGAGGTCATTAGCTGCATAAAGACACCTGTCCACCCCATACAATCAGTAAGAATCCAACTACTAACATGGCCAAGACCAAAGAGCTGTCCAAAGACACTAGAGACAAAATTGTACACCTCCACAAGGCTGGAAAGGGCTACGGGGAAATTGCCAAGCAGCTTGGTGAAAAAAGGTCCACTGTTGGAGCAATCATTAGAAAATGGAAGAAGCTAAACATGACTGTCAATCTCCCTCGGACTGGGGCTCCATGCAAAATCTCACCCCGTGGGGTCTCAATGATCCTAAGAAAGGTGAGAAATCAGCCCAGGACTACACGGGAGGAGCTGGTCAATGACCTGAAAAGAGCTGGGACCACCGTTTCCAAGGTTACTGTTGGTAATACACTAAGACGTCATGGTTTGAAATCATGCATGGCACGGAAGGTTCCCCTGCTTAAACCAGCACATGTCGAGGCCCGTCTTAAGTTTGCCAATGACCATTTGGATGATCCAGAGGAGTCATGGGAGAAAGTCATGTGGTCAGATGAGACCAAAATAGAACTTTTTGGTCATAATTCCACTAACCGTGTTTGGAGGAAGAAGAATGATGAGTACCATCCCAAGAACACCATCCCTACTGTGAAGCATGGGGGTGGTAGCATCATGCTTTGGGGGTGTTTTTCTGCACATGGGACAGGGCGACTGCACTGTTTTAAGGAGAGGATGACCGGGGCCATGTATTGCGAGATTTTGGGCAACAACCTCCTTCCCTCAGTTAGAGCTTTGAAGATGGGTCGAGGCTGGGTCTTCCAACATGACAATGACCCGAAGCACACAGCCAGGATAACCAAGGAGTGGCTCTGTAAGAAGCATATCAAGGTTCTGGCGTGCCCTATCCTGTCTCCAGACCTAAACCCAATAGAGAATCTTTGGAGGGAGCTCAAACTCAGTGTTTCTCAGCGACAGCCCAGAAACCTGACTGATCTAGAGACGATCTGTGTGGAGGAGTGGGCCAAAATCCCTCCTCCAGTGTGTGCAAACCTGGTGAAAAACTACAAGAAACGTTTGACCTCTGTAATTGCAAAGGCTACTGTACCAAATATTAACATTGATTTTCTCAGGTGTTCAAATACTTATTTGCAGCTGTATCGTACAAATAAATAGTTAAAAAAATCATACATTGTGATTTCTGGATTTTTTTTTTTTGATTATGTCTCTCACAGTGGACATGCACCTACGATAACAAATTTCAGACCCCTCCATGATTTCCAAGTGGGAGAACTTGCAAAATAGCAGGGTGTTCAAATACTTATTTTCATCACTGTACATGATAGCGCATGTCTCATTGGTTATTTTTTCAAACATATCTCCTCAAATTTTGAGGGTGTCCCTATCTCTTCCCTACGTACTTTCAAGGAGCCTATAAAGGTCTTCAGCTGATTTCGTCTCCATAAATCTATATCCTCCCCAAATGCCTGTTCCATCTCCTCACTGGACATCACATGATTATTGATCATAAAATGTGTCGGCCTGCTATTTCCTTTCCGCCTCAGATTGTTAAAACATCGGTCTTTTAAACCTGGCTCAAATCTCGGATTGCCCAAAACGGGCGTCATTAGGCCAATATAATTCAACAATTTAGTTTTCTTACCTATCCTTCTAGTGACTCGGAGTGTAGCACTTATCATTGGATGTTTTTTCGCATTCTGGGGGATATTGGCCTTGTCTAGCCATGCCATTCCTTCTGTTGGAATACTACTAGCCATTTGTTCTATATTGATCCATGGTTTATCTTCCTGGTGTGTACACCAGTCCACTATCCGTGCTAGATGTGCAGCTTCATAGTAGCCCATTGGGTCTGGGAGTCCAACTCCTCCTCTTTCTTTTGGTAAAATCAGTATATTTCTCCGTACTCTCGCAGATTTTCCTGCCCAGATAAATTTAATAAACCTGGATCTGAAGTCTCTCAGAAATCCCAACGGTATTTTTATAGGTAGGGTCTGGAACAGATATAATATTCTTGGCATAACGTTCATTTTTATTATGTTAATTCTGCCGAACCATGTGAAAATCTTTGTCCCATTTTTGCAGATCGAGTTTAATTTGTTTTATCAGGGGTACGAAGTTTAGTTCAAAGACTCTATTTCATTTGTTTGGTATCTTAGTCCCCAGGTAACCTACGTGGGACCCTGTCCATCTGAGAGAAAAATTGGCTGCTAGCTGCTGCTGGGTATGAGTATCTACCTCTACACCCATGGCCTCTGACTTACTATAGTTCACTTTAAAATTAGATAATTCCCTGTATCTTTTTATTTCCGCTAGCAGACATGGTAATGACGTTGCAGGGGAGGTTATCGAAAACATTAAATCGTCGGCAAATGCTGCTACCTTATATTCGTCTCCCTTGCCCCGGATACCCCTAATATCTGTATTTGCTCGTATAACTCTCACAAGGGTTCTAGGGTGAGGATGAATATAATAGGGGAAAGTGGGCATCCCTGCCGCGTTCCGTTCTGAATGGAAAAAGGACCGGATTTTATATCGTTTATCTTTACCCTAGCTGTAGGGCATGAGTACAGGCTTGTGATCCAATTCTGCATCCCCCTTCCCAGACCTATATGTTGTAAGGTAGCTTTTAAAAACCCCCAGTCCACCCTGTCAAATGTTTTTTCCGTTTCTGCGGATATGAGAACTAGTGGCTGTTGGAGCAGCTGGGATAGGTGTATAGCACTTAGAACTCTTTGGGTGTTTTCTCTGCCCTCTCTGCCCGGAGTGAACCCTACCTGATCCGGATGTATCAGATCGGGAATGTAAGTCAGTAATCTGTTGGCCAATATTTTCGTCACAATTTTCAGATCCACGTTTAACAGAGATTGGGCGATAGCTTGCGCACTGAGCGGGGTCTTTTCCTTCCTTGGGAATTACTGCTATATTTGCCATTAATGTTTCCGCCAACATCACCTGTCCGTTCCGAATCGAGTTGAAGGCAGCCGCAAATTTGGGAGCCAGCTTTTCAGCAAAGTTTTTTTAATAGCGTAATGTGTACCCGTCGGGGCCAGGTGCTTTTCCCTCTTTCAATGACTTAAGGGCCTTTGGAAATTCTTCTTCTGTGATCGGACCATCTATGTTCTCTGTGTTTTCTGCCGATATACTGGGCATCCCCGAGGCTACTAGGTATTCTTTTATCCTCTCTTCTCTATTAGGAGTTTTTGGCCCTGCGGAGTCCCTATCTAACTGATATAAATTCGAGTAATAGTTCTTAAATGCTTCCGCTATTAGCTGTGTAGAGCTAACCACCACATCGCCTTGCATTTAAATTTTGATTTAAATCTGATTCCGTGCTCTCGTGTCTCTGAGCGCATTCGCCAACAACCTGCTGGGTTTATTTCCGTATTCATATGTTCTTCTACACCGACTCAATTTTGCTTTTGCCTTATCTGTTAGCAAAAGATTCAATTTGTCCCGCAAGCCCGTCAGTCTCTCCTCAGTCTGACGTGCCTGCGACTTGTGCGCTGTTTCCAACATTCGAATCTCTCAGCAGGGTGTCGAGTTTTGCGCTCACAGAGCGTTTTCTATGTGCTCCTAAAGATAGGAGCACTCCTCTCAGATAGCACTTATGTGCCTCCCAAATACATAATGGCGTTATTTCATCAGAATCATTAATTGCAAAGTATCTAGTTCCTGAGCTATCCGATTCTCATACTCTGGGTCTTTTAAAAGTGTCTCGTTTATCTTCCAGTTCCATTCGCGCGGACCCCTCTCTCCCCACTCTATGCTACAGTTAGTTGGTGCATGATCTGATATTGTAAACAACCTTATTGTTGCTTCCCGCAAGCGCAGGAGTACATTCTGGTCTACAAAAACGTAGTCAATTTTTGTATATGTCTTATGTTTAGCGGGAAAAAAAATGTAATCCTTATGTATATGTAAGGTCCTCCAACTATCTATCAGCTGTTAACTATGTAATAGGCTCCTTGCTTTACGCAGTTTTGTTTTGGACAAATGAGAGATACCTTTTGATATGTCTAATACAGGGTCTAGCGCTATGTTAAGATCCCCGCCCACTATTAGGACCCCCTCTTTGTTTTGATGCACTACTTCCAAATATCTTTCCAGAGCAGATATGGGGTCCTCGTTGGGCAGATATAAGTTTACCAGCGTGATCTTTTGGTCCCTTAGCAACCCTTTAACTATGAGCAGCCGACCGGAGTCATCCGTTATTACATTGGTCTCTTTCCAGGGCATTTGTTTCGCTAACATAATTGCTACACCATTCGCTTTAGACGACTGAGAGGCACCATGATACACTATTGGAAATCTATAATTTCCCAATTTTGGGATTCTATCTTTTCTAAAATGTGTCTCTTGTAAAAAGATTATCTGTGATTTAATTCTACTTGGCTCCGCCAGCAGTTTTGACCTTTTTTCCGGACTATTTAACCCCTTTACATTATAGGATGTGAAATTAATCGTGTCCATGTTATCTCCTTTTCCTTTACCACTGCAAATAGGTCAAATATCCTATGATGAGTAGTCTCTCCAAATGCCTGGAGAAGATTTGGGGGTCCGGAAGAGGGGGAGAGAAAAACAAACAAAAAACACCCCGTTCCTTGGAATGTGGTCACTCGTCCAAGATCCCAAGTAGTTTCCTCTCTTTTCCCTTCTGACCCTGTATCCCTGTCAGCAAGCCCTTATCGTTCTGTGGGACCCCCTGCTGTTCACTTCCAGGGACAGATAAACAGGGATAGAGTAAAAGAAAAATATATAAATAAATAAAAGAAAAAAAACAAAAAAACAAAAAAAATTAAACGCCTTCGGCTTACCTCTACCTAGAGGAAAGGCGTTATAGATGGGGAGAGTGTATAAACAGTGCTGGGCGTCAGAAGCTCCCCGGGAGCGTCCCAGCGTTTGTCCGCGTGCACCCAGACTTATCTGGAGCTACGCCACCCCTTCCCCCTTCACTCCCCCTCTGTTCTCCTTTTATACCCTAATTTTATACAGTCATTTTATGCACTCGGTCTTCCTTTTTCATACCATTACCAGTGGGGAGATTTGGGATCGGAACGAGCATGCATAACAACGGAAAATATAAAATATTTCATACCCGTCTTTCCCCTGTTCCCTCGCTTATAACCCTATTTGTATTGTCATATAATTATATTGGTATACATTATTACACATAAAACAGTATTTACTCATTTTGCTGTTGTATACTGGTATTCTGTTTGTACCCCCCATGCAGCCCTCATGCAGCCCTCCCCTCCCACCCTTTAGTTTCCGTTTCTCCATAACACCTTTATAGAGATTGGAAGTACGCTATACCCCCATGTACTCAGTAACCCCCTTTGAAGGGGGGGTTTTTCTTTTTTCTTTATCGTACATCACGGGACACAGAGCTGCATATTCATTACTATGTGGTTATAGAGTCTACCTTCAGGTGATGGACACTGGTGTAATCAATTAAACAGGAAGTTCCCTCCCTATATAACCCCTCCCCTACTGGGAGTTCCTCAGTTTTTTCATCAGTGTCTAAGGTGTTGGTCACGAGTTAACATGTGCTCTTAGGAGCTCCACTGGAGGGATCCATGCTGGATGTAAAAAGCCTCCATAAATCCGGATCCGTCCAAGGTGCTTCATAGCCAAAGTGGACGGTACCCGGGCCTCGGTACGAAGAACGAGGTTTAGCCTATAATGCCTCTCTGCGGAGGGCTGGGTCCTGGGTTCCAGAACTTTGTGCCTTCTAAGGACCAAATGTTTTTTCTGCTGCCAGGGTGCTATATAGGTCCAGGGGTGTGGTGTTCTTGCCATGGACCCCGGTCCCTGAAGGTCTAGGACTATACCCACGGTGAAGGGGGAAGATTGGGCCTCTTGCTTGGCAATACCCTGCAGCGTGGAAAGGTAAGAGAGGGACCTACGGGACTTGGTTCGACAGTAGGTCTTCTGTAGGGGACTATGGGTCTCGCCTATATTATGTTTTTATGCATGGGCAATGTAAACCACGATGTCTTTTGAGACGGGATGGCTCAGGGCACCCATATACCTCCCCTAGCCGGCATGTAGCCTGGGCCACTATGTCTGTTCAGACAGGATGGCTGTAGTACCCATATATCTCCCCTTGAAGGGGCTGGTACATAAAAAAAAAAAAATGCTCTTAATCCTATGCAAAGCATTGTCTTCCATGAGTAGCTGCAAGTCTTATCTGTTTTTCCACTACTATGGGCAGTAAAAGACATGCCTGATGTTTTCGCTTACCATGCTTTCCAAAGACGGAAGCTTAAGTGTTAGCTGGTCTATTGTGCGTCCCACTTCCTCAGCTTCAGGCTCTACCATGTCGCACGTGCTCACCGGCTCAGTGCAGTCGCAGAGAGGGCTCTTCAAAAAGGCCCAGACGTCAGAGCTCTGTAAAGCTAGGGGGACACAAACGCAAGCACCTTGTGTGAGTTGGATACAGATTCATCTAAGACGCCTACTCCGCATCTAGCTGTGCAGATTAGCAGGCATTGTTGCTGCCAGACTATGTTCAGCTGTTGATGCACCTGGGTTAAGCTCCTCTGCTTTTAGCTTAGGACTTTGGTCTCCCCATTGAATAAGGTCAGGGGTAGGAATATAAAAAGGAATCGCCACCTGAACCTGGTGGCCCCTTATTCTCCCCTGTAGAAGACAGCTCACAGATTGAGCCATCAGACCTGTCAGGCAATCAATGCAGCCTCCCCCAACATTGCAGCCACTCTGCATGTGTTTTGTTTTTTGCATCACATTTGTTGTTCAACAAGAGGTTAACTGCTATGTTCGCAGCATCCTCACAAGAAGCAAAAAAAAAAAAAAAAAAAAAAAAGCAGGGTGTGTCCCTTTTCCTGCTTTAATCCTTAAACAAAGGGATTAGAAGAGCTGGGGATGAAGGTTCACTGTCAGAGGACAGGAGACAGGAGCTGCAGCCTAACGAGGAGAAGCTATCAATAGCCCTACAGGTTCTGATTGCACCTGCAGTCTTTTCAGAGATTCATGCTGCATATAATTTCCCTCTGCCTACTCGGCCAAAGCCTCTATCTTCTCCTTAGAGTGTAAAGAGAGGTTTTCCTATAGGTGGCTAGTAAGACCTCCATATGGTCCTCAGCCTGGTGTCGGCTTCAGGCTAACCAAATGCACATCTGAGGGATGCACAGTTGCTGGTACACATTGCTAACGTCTCTTAATTGAGGAAACGCACATCTACAGAGGATAACTTCCTTTTTACCAGTCCGCATGTTGCATAAGATACATGAGTTTGGAATGCATGTGGGATAAAAACAAGTAACAAAGCATGTTTTATTGTGGATCGCATAAGGATACATGTTTCTGTCTGTATGGTGTTGCATGTTTGTTAGAGTTGCATAGAAATGCTTGAGTGCATAAAGATGCTAGTTACCTGATCACTCAAGTCCTGGATTACCCAAGGATATTGGGTCACACAGAGAGACTTGTTTCCACAGAAAGGCCTAAAATCGCATAAAGACATTTGTATGTATAAAAATGCTGGATCACACACACATGGTTACCTGATCACCCAAATCCTTGATTACCCAAGGATGTTTGGTCACACAGAAGTGGTTTGTTTCCACAGAAATGCCTAAAATCGCATAAAGTTGCTTGGATGCAAAAAAGATGCTGCATCACACATGGTTACCTGATCATCTGCGTCCTGGATTACCCAAGGATATTTGGTCACACAGAGAGGCTTGTTTCCACAGAAGTGCCTAAGTTCGCATAAAGATGCTTGTATGCATAAAAATGCTGGAATCACACATGATTACCTGATCACCCAAGTCCTTGATTCCCCAAGGATATTTGGTCACACAAAGAGGCTTGTTTCCACAGAAATGCCTAGAATCGCATAAAGAGGCTCGAAGGCATAAAAATGCTGGAATCACACATGATTACCTGATCACCCAAGCCCTTGATTCCCCAAGGATATTTGGTCACACAAAGAGGCTTGTTTCCACAGAAATGCCTAGAATCGCATAAAGAGGCTTGAAGGCATAAAAATGCTGAATCACACATGATTACCCGATCACCCAAGTCCTTGATTACTCGAGGATATTTTGGTCGCACAGAGAGGCTTGTTTCTACAAGAATGCCTAAAGATCGCTTAAAGATGCTTGAATGCAAAAATAAGCTGGATCACACATGGTTGTCGGATCAACAGCGTCCTGGATTACCCAAGGATACTTGATCACATAGAGAGGCTTGTTTCACAGAAATGCCTAAAGTCGCATTAAGATGCTTGAGTGCATAAGGATGCTGGATCGCACAGGGGTGCTTGGTCACACAAGAGTCCTTGGTCACACAAGGGTTCTTGTCCGCACAGTAGTGCTTAAAATGCATAAGATGTTGATCGCATGGAAGATGCTGAATCGCATAAGGATGCATGATTACTTTAAAGTTGTACATGGCGGCCTAATTAAGCAATACAGGATTCCTTGTGTTTGCATAGAAATACGTGTCTGCATGGGTTCATGTTGCACATTGTTGCATAACACGTTTATATCGCATGCTTGCTTGCAAGATGCTTGTTCCAGAGCACACATGCTATATGCATGTTTTTCTTAAAACATATTTATATGAATTCATGCTTCCAGGAACACACGCTGCCATGTACACACACTTCCATTGAGGCATATGGCTTTAACACTTGCCACATACACACATGGGGAGCCAGTTGCATATGTGTTTATTTACTTGGGTCTGCAGAGGTTATCTGCGTTTCGCAGGGGAACAGCACTATCTCCAGTTGGTGGTCTTGCCCTTTTGGGTTAGCCTCCGTGCCTGGGTTGTCAGGGTGCTAGGGCCCGCCTCTAGCAGGTCTGTAGGCCCAGGGTATAGCAGTAATGGCATACCGAAGCAAACTCCTGCTGATGGGTCAGTCAGTAGCATGGCTGGACCTAAGGGTGTCCAGCATGGTCAAGTATCTGGAACTCTAAAGATACATTCTTTCATTTGACAAGAAGCTGGGTATGTTTGGCACAGTCCAAAAAGGAGTTTTTTTTTTTTTTTGGCCTCAGACAAGACCATCGCTATAAGAAAACTGGTCTATGTGGTCACGGCAAGGAACAGTTCCTTACTTTTGGCCTTTTGATTAAGGCACTAGGGAAGATGCTGGCTTCATTCAAGACAGTTCCCTATACTAACTTTTATTCAGGGCTGTTATAAACAGTATTTTGTCGGCCTAGAAAGAGTGGATCTTGACCTAGCATTATCCAAAGAACCCGGTCCCAGAGATATGCTGGAATTCCTCTTGGTGATTCTTAACTAAAGGGGTTTGCCAGGTCAGGAAGAGACCATGGCCCAGGGGAAGTAGTCAAGCTCCAAGGGAGCCTTATCTGTCAGCTAGAGCTACCGATGGAGCATCTGGCTTAGGGGCCTGAACGTTCAGGTGGCAGGTTGGTTCTGTCAGAGTACAATCAGACTATGCCATACTAGTGATTTACTTAATTTACCAAGGAGGAGCTTGTGCCTTGCCTATTGGCATTCGTCATTTCATGAAATGCAGAATTGGCAGGCGATTCGCTGGAGCCGTCAACAAGTGTCTCCGGGAGAATGACCTCTACACCCCGACTGTTTTCCTGACCAAATGTCACAGAAATAGTACCCTGTACATAAGATGTATTGGCGTCCAGGCTCAACAAGAGATTGAACAGCTTGGGGTCAAGGATAAAGGATCCACCCGCATGCGGGGCAGATGTGTTTTTAATCCGAGGGGGGGGACCAGTTGTCACTGGTTGTCTCTCCCCCCAGTGCCGCGACTTTTGTGGCTTCTATGCAACATTTAGAGGAGAACGGAAGCTGGCCTGATTACTCCGGCATAACCCTGATGACCTCTCGGTGCAGGAACAGTAAGGGTGGTAGTAGAGGACCCACAGTCCCTTACATCTTGTCCAGGCCTACTTTGCAGGGGGTATTACATTCTGCCTTGCAACAGGTGAATTAATGGTCTGGCTATTATAGACCACATTCTCAAGGATCGGGGCTTTCAGAATCAGCGGCAATTCCCTTGATTCATACAAGAGAGCTGGCCTCCAGGACCAGATAGCCTACGGTCTGGAAGGCCCATGTTCCTGGTGTGAAACCAGATGGTGGCATCCGTGGAAGTTTGTCAAAGGTAAAATTCCTGCCTTCCTACATTTGGAAAGGAGACGGAGCTAGCCTTAAGTTATATCAAGGATCCGATCTCGGCCTTGCTTCCAAAGGTCGATTACTTCACACTCTTTGGTCCGGGCTGTTATGCACGTCACCCCTTGTATAAGTCCACCAGTTAGGTCGCCCTTGTGCTCGGAGGATTGGCTCTAGTTTTGTCGGCTTACAGGGTCAGCTCCTTGGGCCGATGCACCATATTTCCCTTCATCCTTTAACAAGGGAATTGGTGTTCTTGGTTGTGGTAGCCTCCAAGAGTTTCAGTATTGGCAACTTTCTTGGTATAGAGCCATACTCAATTATTCTTACAAGTAGAGTGATTTTCATCCTCACCCAACCTTATTTACTAGAAGGATCTAGTATTCATTTGAATCTAGATATTCTTACCTTCCCTTTTTTCAAAACCTTGTTTCACGGAAGGAAAGGTTATTGCTTTTCTCTCAATTGAGATGAGAGCAGTTAAATACCTATCTGAAGGTTTCAGATATAGAAAGCTGACGTTTTTATTGGGCTGCCAGAAGACCCTAGATGGGCAGGCAGTGTTCAGGTCCGCTATTAAAATGGTTACACTCTCTCTCTCTCGTTGGAGTAAGAAGGGTCTAGGCCTATCTGAAGCGGCTGCTCGGATACGGAAAACTGATGTTGTTGCGCTACCAGGAGGCCCCAGGAAAGGGCAGGCAGCGTCTAAAATCAACTGTTTTTAAGGTTGATTCATCAGGTTATTATTCAGGCTTGTGGTTAGAGTAGGATTCCCCCTGTTTTTTTGTGGGGGTGCTCCCTACCAGGATGGTAAGCGCTTTATGCGCAATGCATTTCCAAGCCTTTATTTTTTTTTTTTTTCATTTCACGTCAGACTCTGCTCACATTTAGCAGCGAGACTAGCTCACGGTTCGACCGCCCATAACATCTCTCTTGTGGCTTCGCATCATTCGTGAGATTGATTTATTTGTTTGAGTTCTTTTTCTTCTGTATAATTTTAAACTTGGCAAAATCCATTAATTTTCCTTTTACTAATTGACCAGTCTGGCTGCATTGCTTACTGTTGTAACATGACTAGCCCTTTTTTTTTTTTTTTTTTTTTTTTTCCTTTTCCCTTCCCCTTCCCTCCCCCCCCATTATCCTCCCCCCTTTCCCCCCTCTCCCTAGATCTGTGTGCCACGCTGTCTTCTCTTAGGTTTCTCATCTATCTGCTTCTGTCATTCCCTGGGCAAACTTTTCTGTAGATTTAAACACTTTCCATTTTTCCCAGACCACCCTATATTTGTCTTCGCCGCCTGTCTCTCTACAGGCAAGATACTCCATCTCTTCTATATATTCCACCCTTTCTATCCACTCTTTAATTGATGGCCTCTTTGGGTGTAGCCAGTTCTTTGGGATCAGGGCCTTTGCTGCATTTAGGAGCACTGGGACCAATGTTGTTCCATATTGTTTTTTTGTTTTTTCAGTTCCGTGAAACATACAGGTCAGCGGGCTGCAAGGAATCCTCTCCCCCGTTATTTCTACGATATATTCCAAAATTTCTTTCCAGTATTCCTGGACTCTCGGGCAGTCCCACCATATATGCATAGTTGTTCCTTTTTGCTTACAATTTCTCCAACATAGCTCTGAGTTATTTGGGTGGATCTTACTCATTCTCGATGGGGTCAGGTGCCATCGGACCATACATTTGTAGTTTACTTCAATGGTAGTGTTGTCCGATGCATGATTGTATACTGCGCCTATCATTTGTTGTTTATCAATCCTTTTACCCAAATCTTTTTCCCATTTTTCTAAAAAGGGGAGAGTTTCCTGGGACTCAAGCTCCGTTAGTATCCCATATGCCTTTGATATACCGTGTGTCAGGGGCTTATCCATATTGCAAATTTTTTCTATTGGGTGTAGTGTCTTGTCTTCCCTAATTGGTTGTGGTAATGTGCTCACAAAGTGTTTTAACTGCATGTACTCCCATTCACTCATCATGTGTTCCCCTTCTCCTATCTTTATATCTTGTCTTAGTTTAATTTTCCCCCGTGTAACAATATCTTTTAATTTTTTCTCCCCCAGTAGCTTTCCAAAACGTGTTCCTTTACCTGGTGGAAAAAAATTTGTGCCTACTAAAGGGATCAATGGCGAGTTGTACTCCCATTTTTCCCGTCTAAATATTGTGTCCCATATTCTAAGTACGTTCCTTGTTATACTATGTGTATTTGTGCCCAATTCCCTCATTTTGGGTGGTATCCATACATTTCTTTTTAATAGTGTGCTACTTAATATTTCTTCCATTCGTACCCATTTTTTTTTTGTGTATATATTTGACCATTCCACCAACCTAGCTAAATTAACAGCAAAGTAATATCTTTTTATATCAGGAAGCCCCAGCCCCCCTCCTTTTTTTTTCATACTCAACAATGAGTAACTTAGTCTAGCCTTTTTACCTGTCCATATGTATTTCAGGATTACTGTTTTGATTACTTTAAAAAAACTTTGTGGTATTCTTATTGGGAGCATTTGAAGTTTATATGTAATCTTTGGTAATATCATCATTTTAAACGCATTGATCTTGCCTATCCAAGAAATGTGTTTTTTTGCAAGATTTTTCAGGTCTTGGTTAATTTCATTAATTAGGGGGACAAAGTTAACCGAGTATAGTTTTTCAAATCTTGATGTAATTTTTATTCCTAAATACGTTATAGCTTCTTTTTCCCATGTAAATGGGAACTCTTTCTGTAGTTCTTCGGCTTCTTTTTTGTCTATCCCCAAGTTTAAAATGACTGTTTTTATCGGGTTTATTTTAAAATTTGAAAGTTCCCCGTATCTTTTTATTTCCTTTATGATGTTAGGGAGGGACACCCTGGGTTTGGTCAAATATAGGAGTATGTCATCTGCGTATGCCGCCACCTTGTGTTCTTCCTCTCCCACTCTCACCCCCCCTATATCCGGGTTTTCCCGAATTTTTGCTAACAATGGTTCCAGGGCTATTACATATAGGAGAGGTGAGAGCGGGCACCCCTGTCTGGTTCCATTTTTCATTTCGAACACAGACGACATACCCCCGTTGACCTTCACCCTTGCCGTCGGGTGACTATATAGATTCTTTACCCATTTCATGAACCTTGGTCCCAGGCCTATATTTTGTAGGGTTTCCATCATAAACCCCCAGTCGACTCTGTCAAATGCTTTTTCAGCATCTAGAGACATGAGTACGACTGGGGGTTTCTTTTTTGGCTCATTTTGCAATAACAGCAGGGTCCTTATGCTATTATCTCTCCCCTCTCTGCCTGTTACGAAACCTGCCTGATCTGTGTTTATTAATTGCGGCATTAGACTTTTTATCCTAGTTGCTAATATTTTCGCGTATACCTTCAAGTCTGCATTTAGCAGTGCGATTGGTCGGTAGTTGGAGCACAAGGTTCCATCCTTTCCTGTTTTAGGGATAATAGTAATATTTGCCAAAAGGGATTCTTTTCTTATTTCCTCTTCCTCTCCTATTTTATTAAAATAATTGCACATCTCTGGGACCAGGAGTTCTTTAAATTTTTTGTAGTATATAATCGGCAAGCCATCAGGGCCTGGGCTCTTACCACACGGTGTTTCCTGGAAAGCTCTATATATCTCAACTTGAGTTATTGGAGCCTCCAGGGAATCAAAGTCGTTTTGAGAGATTTTAGGTAATTTCACTTCTTCTAAGTACTCCCTAATTTTCTTTTTTCTAATATTTTCCTGGTCTAAAGTCTCATTTATTCTTATTGCGTATAATGAACTATAGAAAGTCCGAAAGGATTCCGCAATTTCAGACGTCCTATACCTCATCTGACCGTCTTGGTTTTTTATTTTTTCTATATAGTTTTTCTTTTTTTTTTCCCTGGATATTCTCGCTAAATATTTCCCTGGTTTATTCCCCCATTTATACCTCTCTTTTCTGACGTTTTTGAATATGTCCCTTGTTTCAACCTTCATTAAGTCTCTAAGCTGGGCCCTCTTTGCAATAATTTCTTGATATATTTCATTTTCCCCTCGCTCTTTATGCGTTTGCTCCAGTTCAAATAACTCAGTTGTTAGTTTCTCCATGTTTAATTTTCTTATTTTTTTTTTCCCTGCTCCTATCGAGATTAGTTTCCCTCTAATGTATGCCTTATGGGCCTCCCAAATAGTGGCTACCCTTACTTCAGGTGTATTGTTGAGAGTGAAATATTGCTCCAAATCAGTTCTCACAGTGTTATTTACCTCACTGTCCTCTAAAAGTTCTTCGTTTAAGTTCCATGATCCTTTTCTTTGCTCTATCTCTTTGAATCTAATTTTTACTATTACCGGAGCATGATCTGAGATTGTAGTTACCCCTATCGAGGTTTTAACTACCTCTTCCAGTAACTCGTGGTCTACCATTATATAATCCAGTCTTGAATATGTGCCGTGCACGGAAGAGTAATAGGTATAATCCCTTTTATTTGGATATGTTATCCTCCACGGATCTATTAAACAGTGACTGTGGATTTTTTTCCCTAATATTCTTAGCTGTTTAATATTTCGCCTCTGTGCCCCGGACGTACTATCTAGTTGATAGTCCATTGAAAGGTTAAAGTCTCCTGCGAGTATTACATGTCCAAGTTTAAAATCCATTAAAGCATTCAATATCCCCCTCAGGTATTTATGTGGTTGGCTGTTTGGGCAATATATGTTTGCTAACGTGTATTTTTTCCCTTGGAGTATTCCTTTTAAAAACAAATAGCGGCCTTCAGGGTCCACTTTCCTGTCTTCTACTATGAAGGAGATGTTCTTCCCTATTCCTATGGCGACCCCCTTGGCTCTCTTCTTTGGAGAATCCCCATAGTACCAGGTGGGAACTGCCCGAGAATACAGTCTAGCACTAGAATCCAAAGTTATGTGCGTCTCTTGCAAAAAAACAATTTCTGCTGAATACCTTTCAACCTCTCTTAATACCATATGCCTTTTTTCCGGGCAGTTGAGACCTCTTACATTATATGTTAAAAAATTTATATTTGTCATATTTTTCTCTTTTTTTTTTTTTTCCCTTGTGCTTTTCTCGAGTGTGTTTGTTTTCCCTTATTGCATGACACACAGATCTGGGCCCCTTTTCCTAATCTTCCCCTCCCCTCCCCTCCCCGAACCCCTTTTACCACCCTCCCTCCCCTCCTCCCCCCGCCACCCCCCCCCACTCATACCTTACCCCTATGATCTTCGTATGGGGCTTTCTCATTCCCTCCCCCCCCCCTACCCTCTGGTTGGTCTTCGACCCTTTGGTCATTTGGAGCTTTTCTTATTTGGCGCTCCAGGCGCTCTTTTGCTCCTCCGGCTGAGGTGGAATTCTATGTTGGCCCGGTCTCCTATCTCCCACGCATGGGAAACAGGTGAAGGAGCACTCTCCAGGTCCTCCCTCTCCCCAGCCCTGCTCCCGTTGTTTACTATATTTGTGCCTCCCTATCCCCTCCTCCCCCACCCCATTCCCCCCCCCCGTTCCCCCCTCCTTCCACCGTCGCTTCAACAGTGTTAATCTTTTTTAGGTGGTATTGGAATATCCAGTCGCTGACAAAACTCTGGAACTTCCTCTAAGAACCTCAACCTTGCAGAGATACCGTTTTTCCTGCCTATCAGGCAGGCTGGGAATCCCCAATTATATTGTATACCATGTTCCTGTAAGATTTCTAGCAGAGGTTTTAAGCTTCTTCTTCTTTTTAACGTCTCTTGTGACAGGTCTTGGTATATTTGAATAATATGTTGGTCGTATTCTAATGGCGACTTCCCTCTCAGTTTTCTCCATAATTGATTTTTCTCTTCCCAGCTTTCAAATCGAACAATAATGTCCCTTGGGTAATCCTGTACTCTCTCTCTAGGGCGTCGTATCCTGTGTGCTCGTTCTATTTTTAGTGGAGAAGTTATTTCTCTCTCTAATATTGGATTACAGATTTTTCTTATTATTTCTGAGAGATCCTCGTCTTGTGTTGATTCTGGAATTCCGCGTATCCTTATGTTCTTCCTTCTATCCCTGTTTTCTTGATCTTCTAATTTATAAGCCTGTTCTCGCTGGTTTGTTTTTAATGCTTTTATTTCATCCTCTAGTTTTTTAACTGAGGTTACATTATGATCGACTTTTTTTTCCACTTCTTCCACTCTTTCCAGTATATACCCCATGTTTCTCTCCATTTTTTCCATTTGCGATTTGAGTGATCTTTCTAGTGCCGCGAACATTCCTTCCATTTCCCTTTTTGTTGGCAGACGTGTCATGTCCTGCATATCATCCTTATTTCTTTGTTCAAGGTCTATTTCTTTATCTTTGTCTGTTTCTCTATCTTGGTCTATTCTAATCTCAAGGAGTGACTCTGAGAGTGTTTCTGGGTCCGCAAAAGTGTTAGCGACCCCCTTTTTCTTTTCCTTTTTTTTCTCCTTCTCCACTTGCGCTCCTCTGGTGGTTATTGATTTTTCTGTATGCTGATTGTCTCCGTTTGTCCCATGGGTCACAAATTTGCACATCGGGCCTGGACTTTGACTTAAGCGGGGGACCTTTGGGATTGCCCCACCTCTCACTCCTTTTCCCCTTGTGGTCATCCTTCACCCCCTCTCAGTCCTCAATAGTCCTGGATTTTTACCCGTGCTTCTTGCCGCGCCTATATTGTAGCTGCCCACCTCACCGAGATTTTATATGTATGTTGTATGTATGTTTTTTTTTTTTTTTTTTAGGAATTCCGTTTTGCGGTTATGGGGGGTAAATAGTACCTATGACGGGACCTTTTGAAATTTCTTGTATCAAAATTTACTATTTAATGTTACTATAGTATTTCTTCCTCTTTAGCTATATATTACAGATATTCAATGCGCCTAACGCATATTCTGACCCCCTCCTTCTGTCATTCTCCAATGCCCGCCAATCTTAAGGTCTTCTTTATACCGGTTTCAGGGCTTAATGGTGTGATAATTTACAGAAATGCTTATACTTTTGCTCTAGTGTCCACCAGTTTCAGTCACGTTCTCTGCCCAGTCATCTGTATATTATATCTTATATGTTCTAGATTTTCTTTTAGACAGAGTTCAATGTGTATTACGTATGTTCTGCTGAGCAGAAAAAAAGGGAAGAAAAAAAAAAAAAAAAAAAAAAAAAAAAATTATCCAGGGGATGCTGCCTAGAAAGACCACAAGAGAGACAAGTGCCGGCTTCTTGCAGACACATCAAGTTCAGTAAGCTTATTTCCCGTTCTGTTATGACAGTCACTTCTAGTTACCGTTCTTCTTCGAAACATAGTCCGTTGGTATATATATTCATTTCCACCCTTTTTTCTTTTTTTTTTTTTTTTAAGTTTTTAGTTTAATCTAGCGGTTTTCTAGCAGAGTAAGCGAAGTGAGGCAAGATAACTACTGCAATGGGTTTTTACCTTGTTCCACCCTGTTTTAGGTCAGGGTATACATGACTGCCCCTGACTTTTCTTTTCCTTTCCTCCTGGACCGCAGGGGTGGCGTTGTGTCTCCCCTCCGCCCCCTCACACGGAGCTGAGCGATACACCTCCACGAGAGGGAAGAAAAAAAAAAAAAAAAAAAAAAACACCCCTCCTCCACTCAGCAGCCTGCACGCTTCAAGGGGGAAAGAATCAACTGCTTAGTTAATGCCGCCGGGAAAGGGATCCAATCCTCATTCCCCTCTGCGGTCCAATGCCCGTCTATCTCCAACACCTCCTTTTGCGGGTTCTCAGAGTTCTGTAGTATAATGAATTATACTATGTGTTTATACTTTTACCACTATGTCTTCCTCTTTTAGTCCCGTTCTTTACCAACTCATTTGTATACTATAGACACCAGAATGTGAAAAAGTTCCATGTGTGTTCCACATATGTTGTAAAATATAAATAGTCTCACTGTAATTAATCTCCAATGGGAATAGGGTGGATAGCACGAGGGGGGCCAGCAAAAGACAATAAAATTACCGGCATCTTTGCAAACACAGTGAGTGAAGTTGATAGACTCTAATCTCTTACATCACATCATTACGTGTCTTCTACATCAGTCCCATCCAATTGCCAATTCCTCTGAAAAATGTCCCGTTAATATATATGTTTTTTTTGTCCGCTTAGTTCTTAGTTCATAGTTCATAAAAGGACGTTGTACTCACCACTCTGATGGATGCTATAAGCTCACCAATGTACTCACCCGTCTGGGAGTTTTCAAACAGGGGGAAAAAAAAAGTAGGAGCTGCTGCAATATATTTCATTTGTTTCTGGTCTTAATGTTGATGGTGTTTGTGGGGCCAGATACAGACTCGAGCTTCTCTAATTTTGATTTTTACTTGAGCTGCAGAGCTGCCTGGTGCTGCGTCTCCCCTTCCCTCAGCCTCCTCTCCTACACTGCTGCTTTAGAGCGGCGCTGCTCACCCCAACAGTACGGCTGCCCGCACGCACGCTCCGGAGGACAGGGGGGGCACAGCACAACCTGATACCACGGGGGGGGGGCTCCGGCCCCCACTCACCTCTGCACTCCCCCCACTCTGCACGCCCAAGCCATCTCCGAGCGCCGTCCTCTCGTCGCTACTCGCCGACGCCGACGCCGCCCAGCCAGGGGAGCCGGGGAAGCCGCGCTGCTCACGTGTTTTACAGGTGACCAATCGGGCCGACCTGGTCGAGGGGGGGTGAAGATCCGATCCAGGGACTCCAATCCGGGGGGGGGAGGGGGATGATCTAGCGAAGGGAGCGAGGGATCCGGCTCCTAAACATCTCCGGTCTCAGAGATCAGAGCAGGGCTGGGGAGCGGGCGCTCCGTCTAGCTGCTCCTCCACACTGACCGCGCCATCTCTAGACTCCTCCCTCTCCAAGCCACTCTGTGATCTGCAACTTTGACTCTTCTCAGCTATTGACATGTTTCCAAGCCTTTATGACGCAGATTTTCAAGGCCGCAACTTGGTCATCTGTGCTTACGTTCACTAACTCCTATCAGGTGAACATAAGACGGCAAGAGGATGCAGCTTTTTGGCGCAGTATGCTGCAGGCAGCATTATAGGTCCTCACGTCTGATGGCGGTCTGCGTTGTTGGTGTCTCCCTCCCCTCAGTAAGCATTGCTTTGGGACATCCCACATAGTAATGAATATGCAGCTCTGTGTCCCGTGATGTATGATAAAGAAAATAGGATTTTTATAACCGCTTACCTGTAAAATCCTTTTGGAGTACATCACGGGACACAGAGCTCCCACCCCTCTTGTTTGGGGATATTGGGACACTTATTGCTTTGCTACAAAAACTGAGGAACTCCCAGTAGGGGGGGGGTTATATAGGGAGGGAACTTCCTGTTTAATTGATTACACCAGTGTCCATCACCTGAAGGTAGACTCTATAACCACATAGTAATGAATATGCAGCTCTGTGTCCCGTGATGTACTCCAAGAAAAGGATTTTACAGGTAAGCTGTTATAAAAATCCTATTTTTTTTTTCCCTCCCACCCCTCCCATCCATCCAAGTCCATATACTTGCTTCCTTCCCCTGTCCGAGATCTCACTATCCCATAGTCCTCCCTTCCCCCCCTCCTGAATCTTTATCCATTTTAGTGTCTTAGTGTTATTACGCGTGTATTTAATATCCACTCTACCAATCTTGGGGCCCCCCCAAAAAAAAAAAAAAAAACAGCCCAACCTAGGGAACCTCCTATCTAACTAGTGAGGGTGAATGCGGGCACTCTGCCCACTGCCCCTATTCAGGGTTTACAAAAAAAAAAAAAAACCCAACCCCCCCTTGTCTGTGTCTAAGTAATTAATCAAATATGTAATACCCTTCTAAAAAAAGAAAAATGAGGGAAGATATTACCATCCATAACTATAACCATCTATAACAGTGTAACATTCTGTGTTTAAATGTGTTAAATGTGTGAATCTATTCCACTACACCCCTTACCCCCCCTCTTCCCTCCCCCCCTACATTAATGGTTGCCTCCCCTCTTCCCTCCCCTCTCTACATTATTGATACCCCCCCCCAAAAAAAGGGAGACCCCCCTCCCCGCACATCCCACTCTCACATCCTAATTGGATAGGCATATTAACGGTTACCTACCCCCCCCCCCCCAGTGGACCTCGAGTATAGCATTCATATTACCACATGATTGTAATTATGGACTCATATCCCTTCCCCCCCCCCCCAAAAAAAACACCCCAAAAAAAAAAGGTCCCCCTCCTAAAAATGAAAAAAAAGTCTAGTTCATACATTCTTGAGAAAAACCTAAAAAAAAAAAAAAATTCCCCCTCAAAAAAAAAAAAAAAAAGGGGGGAAGAGAGAAAAAAAAATCATCCATTTATTTTCCCTTCCTTAGGGGTTCCTTCCTTCATAGCGTTACTCTACTCCTGTCCTTCTCTCTATTTACAGATTCCTTCTAGTCATACTCTTCCTTATCTCTCCCTGGGTCCGCTATGTGTAGGCACTGTCTATTACTGTGGGCAACTCCAGCCAGTTAGGGACATCAATAGGCTCTAGGGGTGTCAAATATAATCGTAGAATCGATGCATCGCGATTCGACCGCGTTCGATTCGGCATCGATGCTGCTACAGCTAATAATCGATTATTTGGGGATGACCTGATCATCTATCTGAGCGCCGCGCTATGCCCCGCTCCGCCGCGCCATTTCGAACGGAGCTTAAAGTTGAGCCGTGAGCCCTACCGTACCTTAGTCTCCACAGTCCACACTGAGCCGTGGGCGGTAGCCGCGCCCTCTTTTCCTCCCCAGCCAGTGTTCACAGGAGCCTGTGTGAGGGTGTGATGCGGCTGGTCAGGTGACCGAAGCTCCTGCAACGCGGAAGTCGAGAGGTTTCCTCTGCTCTCCCTGGCCAACTGCAGCGGTGTTGCGGTACAGCTTAAACCGCCCGCTGCTCCACTCGTGTGTGTCAATGGGGACTGAAGCCGCCGATGCCTCCTCCTCCTCCTTGTTTACATCCAGTGAGGAGGAGGTTCCTGAGGGGGGACACGCTGTTCTGAGGTCTGTACCATAAACTTTATGTAGATGGACGTGTGGGAGAGAGGTGCCTATGCTGATGGGGGTCTGCACCAAGTGAGATGGGGGTGTCTATATGGCGGGGGGGGGGGGTGTATAATGCGGGGGTCTGGACTAAGAGGGGTGTCTATACTTACTTATGGGGGTTTGCACCAAGTGGGATAGGGAGTGACTGTCTATACTGCAGTGGTATGCACTAAATGGGGGGGGTATCTATACTGTGGTGGTCTTCACTAAAATGGGGGGTGTGTATAATGCGGGGGCCTCTCCTGTGTCATGTCCGCAGACTCTGACCCTCTCCTGTATCATGTCCGCAGACTCTGACCCTCTCCTGTATCATGTCCGCAGCCTCTGACCATCTCTTGTGTCATGTCTGCAGTCTCTGACCCTCTCCTGTGTCATGTCTGCAGCCTCTGACCCTCTCTTGTGTCATGTCCGCAGGCTCTGACCCTCTCTTGTGTCATGTCTGCAGTCTCTGACCCTCTCCTGTGTCATGTCTGCAGTCTCTGACCCTCTCCTGTGTCATGTCTGCAGTCTCTGACCCTCTCTTGTGTCATGTCTGCAGGCTCTGACCCTCTCCTGTGTCATGGCTGCAGCCTCTGACCCTCTCTTGTGTCATGTCTGCAGCCTCTGACCCTCTCTTGTGTCATGTCCGCAGGCTCTGACCCTCTCCTGTGTCATGTCTGCAGCCTCTGACCCTCTCTTGTGTCATGTCCGCAGGCTCTGACCCTCTCCTGTGTCATGTCCGCAGGCTCTGACCCTCTCTTGTGTCATGTCTGCAGTCTCTGACCCTCTCTTGTGTCATGTCTGCAGTCTCTGACCCTCTCTTGTGTCATGTCCGCAGGCTCTGACCCTCTCCTGTGTCATGGCTGCAGCCTCTGACCCTCTCTTGTGTCATGTCTGCAGGCTCTGACCCTCTCTTGTAGTGTTTTGGGGCAGTCTGCTGTGTTTACGCTTTGCTACATGCGCGGAGTGTTGTTTTTTTGTTTTTTTTTAAATAACGGATGAAATAAAAAAATTTAGTTCTTCTGACTGCTTGAATTTTTTTGGATGAAAACCGAGCGCAATAATCTTGATGCATCGTGATGCATCGCGGAATCGAATCGAATCGAATCGTGGACTTAATAATCGTAATCGCATCGAATCGTGAGACCGGTGAAGATGCGCAGCCCTAATAGGCTCTGCTCCCAGAAACTGAAAACAAATCTACTAATTGAGCAGGAACCCTCAAATTATAACTCTGCCCTTCCTTCTTGACGATCATCGCCAAAGGGTATCCCCATCGATATGTGGCCCCCTTTATACGCATGTATTCCAGCAGAGGTCTCAACATCCGTCGTCTCAGTTTAGTTTGCTTACAGAGATCAGGGTAGATCTGAATGTCCTCACCCTCCCATTTCATTGTCACTTCTTTCCAAGCAGCTCTCAATATGTCTTCTTTAATCCTGTAAAAATGCACACTACATACAACATCTCTGGGGCCAGCCTGAGCAGAATATTGGGTGGTGGGGACCTTATGTACTCGGTCTAGTTCAATCAGGGTATCTGGCGAGTTTTTCAGAATTTGGTTTAATATGGCCGTGACTATTTCTCTCAGAGCAGGACCCACCAAATTTTCTGATACCCCCTTTATTCGGATATTGTTCCTTCTGCTTCTGTCCTCAGTTTCCTCTGTATGTAATTGTATCGTAACTAGTTGTTGGTGCTGTCTCTTTAATTCTTCTTCCATACTTTCCAGCCTGCCTCCCATACTGGTAAATTGCTCTTCCAGACTAGTTATTTTGCGCTCCCCCTCTCTACCCCAGAGCGTACCTCCGCTATCTCCTCTCTTAATGCCCCCGTTATACTGTTTGCCAGCTCCTTTATGTCCTCCTTTGTAAGGAGAGCCTGTATGAGTGCACTCAGCTGTCTGATATCAGGTACAGCTTCTTGTATCTGAGTCTGTGTATCCCTTGTGATGAGCGGGCATACCTTCACCTCTCCCTCCAATACCGGATTCTCAACGGAGGGCTCCAGCTGTCCTGTGCCTCTCCCTCTGGACATACCTCTGGTCAACGCGGATGTCACTGCTGGGGCTTGTGATGAAATCTCGGGTAGAGAATCCTGCCTCGCAGCCATGCTAGAAGCCGCGGTGTCTGCAGCGTCTGCTTGTATCGCTAGCTCTGTCTTCACCTTTAGGTATCGGGTAATGTACCCGTGCCCAGGAACGCTCGATACTCCTGAACTCCTTCCTGAGCGCCTTCCTCGCCGCGACATGAGCTGCTTACAGTGGGGGTAATGTGGGGGTAATGTCCTGGATTTGCCGGTCTTACTGTTGGGAGCACCGCGGTCTCGCTAGACGTTCCTCTCCAGCCTCCTCACTCAGCCATGCCCAAGCCACAAGGTGTTTTTAAGGGATGTTTTAGATTTCTGTTTGGCGCACAATTATTTTTGGTTCGGCAAATTCCCCCGTACCATCCAATAGACCCCGATTACAGGTAGCAACAATGGAGGGAACAACAGAACTGGGAAAGGGATCGAGTACAACAACAAAACCCAAGGAAGGAAGAAAATGGGGCTGTAGGGCAGGATCAAGAGTTCAGCAAAAAAAAAAGGAGGCTGGAAAAAGATTAACTGGGATCTAAAATTTGAGCGGAGTGGAACTCAGAGAAACAAATATTTTACAGATGGGATTAAAGTGCGGTCATAAACGACCCATTAATAAATTTGATGTGTATGTGGACATCCACAGATACATGAGGAAACTCGGTATCAAAAAATACTTTCTAAATAGGACCTCCAATCCTACAATGGGGGATATATATATATATATATATATGTGTGTGTGTATTATTTGTGCGAACAATTGATATCGCCCAATATGAGTAACCACTTAAGACCCGGACCAAAATGCAGCTAAAGGACCCGGCCAGGTTTTGCGATTCGGCACTGCGTCGCTTTAATAGACAATTGCGCGGTCGTGCAACATGGCTCCCAAACAAAATTTGCGTCCTTTTTCTCTCACAAATAGAGCATTCTTTTGGTGGTATTTGATCACCTCTACGTTTTTTTTTTTTTTGCGCTATAAACAAAAATAGAGCGACAATTTTGAAAAAAAATGCAATATTTTTACTTTTTGCTATAATAAATATCCCCAAATATATAAAAAAAAAAATTTTTCCCTCAGTTTAGGCCGATACGTATTCTTCTACCTATTTTTGGTAAAAAAAAAATCGCAATAAGCGTTTATCGGTTGGTTTGAGCAAAATTTATAGCGTTTACAAAATAGGGGATAGTTTTATTGCATTTTTATAAAAAAATATTTTTTTACTACTAATGGCGGCGATCAGCTATTTTTTTTTCGTGACTGCGACATTATGGCGGACACTTAGGACAAGTTTGACACATTTTTGGGACCATTGTCATTTTCGCAGAAAAAAATGCATTTAAAATGCATTGTTTTCTGTGAAAATGACAGTTGCAGTTTGGGAGTTAACCACAAGGGGGCGCTGAAGGGGTTATGTGTGACCTCATGTGTGTTTACAACTGTAGGGGTGTGTGGCTGTAGGTGTGACGTCATCGATTGTGAATCCCTATAAAAGGGATCACACGATCGGTGCCGCCGCCACAGTGAAGAACGGGGAAGCTGTGTTTACATACAGCTCTCCCCGTTCTTCAGCTCCGGGGACCGAACGCGGGACTCCAGCGGCGATCAGGTCCCGGAGCTTCGGACCGGGTCGCGCGCGACCCACGGCTGGACAATAGCACACAGGAGGCGTTTCTTAAGTGGTTAAGAGTAAAATTACCATGTATATGAGCTCCAAGTGATGTTATGTGATCGCTGTGGTATAGGGTGTGTTTATTATAGCATAGCCCCAATGAACCAACTCCCTAATGTACCTGCTCGTTTGATCCGGGAGTGTGTTTAGGGACACAAGGGGTTAATTCTGAATGCACCCTGTAAACAGATACGATCACTATTTAAACTGTGTTGTTGCATCGAGAGGCCACGCCCTCAGAGGAAGTCGGGAGAACGAAATGTCAGGGCTTAACCTCACGACACACAGGAAGCATTACACTGTGTGCTGCGCTCCATTGTGTGGTCGTAGAGCGGTGTCTATCCACGGTGGACGTGACCGACACATGCAACGATATACCACTGTAAGCCTAGGAACCAGCCCGGTATTTGCTGGGTGTTTTAAACCACCTTTTAACTTATGCTGTTAACCATATCAATGCGCTGATTGATACAGCTTGTGCAATAAAGACTTTAAAACGGTATTACACCATATCTAGTCTTTTTTCTTTGCCCTCCTATTGTGCTGATAATAGGAGCAAAGCATACTGATCAACTGCTGGTCCTGGAGTTGGAGGAATTCGAACGGAGCAGAGATTCAGAGCTGGTTATACACCATTTAGTGTTCATTTTTTTTTCATGGTTGAAATTGTCATCATCATTTTTTCACTATTTGTTTGATGCACTGTTTATTCATCCATTTATTTGGGTGATCTTCTCTTTTTTTCATGCGCTACACTTTCTATGTTTGTTTTCCACCATTGTCTATTGGTAGTGTGAGCTGCTTATCATTGATAGCACGGAATTTTCTGTTTTCTGTTTCCCATGGACAAAAAAAGTAGAGGCACTATTAAAAGAGCGCATTGAAAGCAGGACCTCTGAACCTAAACCCGAGAGGAGATAAAGGCGCTCTGGTGGAGGTGGATAACTGGTCAGAGGCATGATAGAGATAAGATGGCACTTCTGGCAGCACTTTGGGTAGAGGAGAAGCATTTCTGATATAAAAAAAGGAAAAGAAAGGCGCTCTAAGTGCAGTATGCAAAATGTAATAAAGTGCACAAAGGGTTAAAAGCACTTACAAGATCGTTGAGTGTTAAAAGACATGATAAAATCAGGAGTCCTCATCTTTGGCATGTGTCCGTCCTCAGTATGGTGGTAGAGAGCAGTGTAGAGTCGTCCAGCAGCTGTAAAGAGTTCTCATATGTGTTGGAGAGAGGAGGCAGCAGGGAAGCCTGTATTCCAGGTTCACTGTGGGACACAAGAGGCTGATGGTGTCAGTGGGGAGAAGGGGGCGGTAATGCGCTTCGTAGCACTTGCGGCTCCTTCGTCAGACCTGGCGAACCTAAACCCATCGATCACATCTACAACACTGCACGCACTCTGCTTGTATGGCTGACACAACTCCAAGAATTATTGAAGGGAGATATTCCTAGAGAAGAGTTAATCAAAACAAGCCCTACGTTAACCAGAGCCGCAGCATTCCTTGCAGAAGCAGTAAAAAACATTCTGAACCATGGCATTAATTGCTTCAGCTACGAGAATTTTATGTCTGAAGTCAGATGGGGGACATCGCCTCAAACTGTGTCCGATCCCCTTCATGGGTTAATTGCTCTTCGGCCCAGAATTGGAATCTGTCCTTGACAGGACTGCGGACAGGAAAAAAGGCTTTCAACAGGACAATAAGAAAGCAATGGGAAAATGCCTTTTAGTCAGCCCAGGAAATTTTAATATAGCAGAGGCCAAGAAACGCTGGCCATTTTAAGAGGAAAAACAAAGATGACTTAATCCTCAAGCCTCTTTTTTCCATAAATAATAAACAAGGACTGTCTTCAGGTGGGGGGCAGATTGGCATCCTTTGTCCTTTTACTGGCGGAACGCCACAGAAGACAATGACTCATTCGATCCCAGCCATCACGTGGGCTAAGCTACATGCAAGGCCACTTCAAAACCATCTTCTGGCCCTGTGGGATGGGAATCCATCAACGTTTGATACTACCATACCTGTTGCACAATTAGTCAAGTGCTCTCTTAATCGGTGGCTCAATCCACTCCGCTACCCTAAAGAGCGCAGATGGACACAGACCAACCCAGTGTGTTTTGCTACAGATGCCAGCACCCTGGAGTGGGAAGCATACATGAGGAACCACTTTACATAAGGCAAATGGAATAACCACTGAAGACGAGCCTCCTTTGAATACAACGAAATTTAAAAGCGGTAGAGCAAGCTCTAAAGGCTTTTCAAGCGGGCAAGGATGTTAAAATCCAGTCAGACAATGACAAATCTACACCGACAAGTAGGAACAAAGTCTTGCCCAATTTGCCTGATGGATACAAAACTTTCATGGGCAGAAGCAAATATCAGGTCTATCTCGGCAATACACCTGAAGGGAGTAGACCCTTGCAGATTTTTAAATAGAAATGCAGTAAAATGTACAGAATGGTCTCTGACCTTCTCCTGGATCACTTAGACTTGGTGGATGCCCAAGGTGGATCTATTTTGCGCTTATAGTTCACAGAAAAGTTTCAAGGTTTTTCTCGCTGGACCAAACGGATGGCAATTCAGGAGTAAACGCCCTCAATCAAAACTGGTCGTACCATCTGTTATGCCTTACCCCCCCCCCACCCTCTCCCTGACCTCCCTTTATACAAAAGATCAAGGGAGAAAAAAGAAGTTGGTCCTCATTGCACCTTACTGGCCCCAGAGTGCATGGTTCAGCAATTTAAAAAAACATGTGAAACCACAATTGAGGCTTTCCGGACATACCTAATCTCTTGTCCCAAGGAGACTCATCAATCACCTGAACATCAGGGTGATGAGGCTTTCAGCCTGGTTACTGAGAGAGGGTGATGTTAAAGAAAAGGGGACAAAGTAATCAATACCATACTGGCCAGCAGAGAAAATGTCACCAGGGCCATTTATGAAAAAGGTTGCAAAAAGTTAATCTCTTGGAACAAGAATAAAGGGAATTCAAAAAGGGAAATCGTGCCCTTTAGAGGGGTTATAAGGGTACAATTTTTTACTTTTCCTTAATAGCTTCCTTTTCCTTTAGTGCAGTCCTCCTTCACTTATATCATCCTTCAATTTTGCTTTTAAATATCCCTTTTTCTTCTGATAAATCCTCACTTCCTGTTCTTCTGTAACTCCACCCAGTAATGCAAGGCTTTCTCCCTGGTGTGGAGTGTTGTGCTTGCCCCCTCCCTTGGACTACAGGAGAGTCAGGATGCCCACTAACACACAGCTCCTTTCTATCTGCAACGTAGAAAGCGTCCTGACTCTTTTGTAGTCCAAGGGAGGGGGTGAGCACAACACTCCACACCAGGGAGAAAGCCTTGCATTACTGTGTGGAGTTAAAGAAGAACAGGAAGTGAGGATTTATCAGAAGAAAAAGGGATATTTAAAAGCAAAATTGAAGGATAAGTGAAGGAGGACTTGCACTAAGGTAAAGGGAGCTATTTAGGGAAAAAAATTGTACCTTTTACAACCCCTTTCATTTTTGATTTCCTCCTGAAGGAGGGCAAACAAACCTTTCCCACAAAACCCTTAAGGTACAAGTAACAGCCTTATCGTCCTTCAACATTATCAAATTGGCAGAGGACCCACTCATAAAAAGGTTCCTTCTCTCCTTAACCACTTAAGGACCGCAGCAAGACAATATACACCGACAGAATGGCACGGCTGGGCACAAGGGCGTACATGTATGTCCCCTTTAAGAAGCCCAGCCGCGAGTGCACCGCCGGCGGCACGATCCCAACCCGGTCCGAAGCTTCGTGACCGCGGACCCAATCACCACCCCGATCGCCGCCGGTGTCCCGCGAGCGGGTTACAGGAGCTGAAGAACGGGGAGAGGTAAGTGTCAACACACCTTCCCCGTTCTTCTCTGTGGCAGTGTCAGTGATCGTCTGTTTCCTGTCATAGGGATCGACGATCAGTGACATCGCACATACAGCCACGCAGTTAGAAACACATGAGGTCACACTTAAACCCCTACAGCGCCCCCTAGTGGTTAACCCCATCACTGCCATTGTCATTTTCACAGTAATCAGTGTATTTTTATAGCACTTTTCGCTGTGAAAATGACAATGGTCCCAAAAATGTGTCAAAATGGTCTGTCGCCATAATGTCGCAGTCATGAAAAAAAATCACTGATCTCCGCCATTACTAGTCAAAAAAAAATGATTAACAAAAATTCCATAAAACTATCCCCTTTTTTGTGAACGCTATAACTTTTGCGCGAACCAATAAATAAACTTATTGCGATTTTTTTTTTTTTTTTTTTTTTTTTTTTTTACCAAAAATATGTAGAATACTACGTATCGGCCTAAACTGAGGAAAAATTTGTTTTTTATATATTTTTGGGGGGATATTTATTATAGCAAAAAGTAAAAATATATATATATATATATATATATATATATATATATATATATATATATATATATATATATATATATATATATATATATATATATATATATATATATATAATTTTTATATTTTTGTTTTTTATTTGTTTATAGCGCAAAAAATAAAAACCGCAGAGGTGATCAAATACCACCAAAAGGAAGCTATATTTGTGGTAAAAAAAACGATGCCAATTTTGTTTGTGAGCCACGTTGCACGACCGCGCAATTGTCAGTTAAAGTGGCACAGTGCCGAATCGCAAAAAGGGGCAAGGTCCTTAACCTGCATAATGGTCCGGCTCTTAACCGGTTAAGCAGATCTAGACCAATCAATAGCAGCAAAATCATACGGTCCTTAATCCCTTTGCGCCGAGCGTACGCATATATGTGGCCTTTGCTTTAGGGGGTTATGCTGGGATGATGCCCGCAGCTGCAGGCATCAACCCGGTACCGTTTTTCAGAGCGGGCGGTCAGCTTTCCATGAATAACAACAAATGCGGCTAAAAGCTGCTCGGTTGTTATCCCGGAGCACGGTCATACAATGCTGTACCCAAATTATATTTTTATATTTTTTTTCCTACAAATAGAGCTTTCTTTTGGTGGCATTTGATCACCTCTGCGTTTTTTATTTTTTGCGCAATATACAAAAAAAGACAAAACTTTGAAAAAAAAAAAAAACAACACAATTTTTTACTTTTTGTTATAATAATATCCCAATTTTTTTTTTTTTTAAAAAATGTTTTTTCCTCAATTTAGGCCGATACGTATTCTTCTACATATTTTTTGTAAAAAAAAAAATCGCAATAAGCGTATATTGATTGGTTTGTGCAAAAGTTATAGCGCCTACAAAATAGGGGATAGATTTATGATTTTTTTTTTTTTTTTTTACACTAGTAATGGCGGCGATCTGCGTTTTTTTTTTTTTTGTCAGGCCTGTGATATTGCGGCGGACATATCGGACACTTTTGACACTATTTTGGGACCATTCACATTTACACGGCGAACTGTATAAATGTGACTGGCAGTGAAGGGGTTAAATGTATAAACTGGGAGTGATTCTAACTATGTGTGGAGGGGGACTGACTGGGAGAGGCGACCGATGCTGTGTCCCTATGTACAAGGGACACAGCATCGGTCTCCTCTCTCCCTGACAGGACGTGGAGCTCTGTGTTTACACACAGAGCTCCACGTCCCTGCTGTCACCACCAATCGCAGGAATTTGGAGGACATCGCGGCCGCCAGGCACGCGCATTGGCTTTTCAGTGATGCGCCAGGCACAGTGTTTTCCCGCTGCGCGCACGAGAATGTAAATGGCAGGACGTCCACCCAGCACTTGAGAGCCGCGCTGTGGACGTCTTTCGTCTATAGCACGGGTCTCAGGTGGTTAAACACAATGTATTTTTTTTTAAAATAAGAAAGACAAACAAAAAAATAATTTTAAAGCGCCTCCATCCCTGTGAGCTTGTGCAGCAAAAAAACGCTGTATGGAAGTCACGCCCGCATATGTAAATGGAGTTCAAATCACACATGTGAAGTATCGCCGCGATCGTCAGAGTGAAAGCAATAATTATAACACTAGACCTCCTCTGTAACTCTAACCTGGAAACCGTAAACATTTTTGAAAGCGTCGCCTATGGAGATTTTTAGGTACTGTAGTTTGTCACCATTCCACGAGTGTGCACAATTTTAAAGCATGACGTGTTTGGTATCTATTTACTCGTCTATTTACGGTTTTGTTTTTTTAAAATTCATGAAAATTTATTTTTTCCCCAAAAAGTTGTTTTTAACCACTTAAGACCCGGACCTTTTATGCAGCTAAAGGACCCAAGGTGTTTTTACAATTTGGCACTGCGCTGCTTTAACTGGTAATTGCGCGGTCATGCAATGTTGTACCGAAACAAAATTTGCGTCCTTTTTTTCCCCACAAATAGAGCTTTCTTTTGATGGTATTTGATTGCCTCTGCAATTTTTATTTTTTGCGATATAAATGGAAAAATTTCGAAAAAAAAATTATATTTTCTACTTTTTGTTATAAGAAAAATCGAATAAACTACATTTTAGTCATACATTTAGGCCAAAATGTATTCAGCCACATGTCCTTAGTAAAAAAAATCGTAATAAGCGTATGTTATTGGTTTTCGCAAAAGTTATAGCGTCTACAAACTAGGGTACATTTTCTGGAATTTACACAGCTTTTAATTTATGACTGCCTATCATTTCTTGAGGTGCTAAAATGGCAGGGCAGTACAAACCCCCCCCCCAAATGACCCCATTTTGGAAAGTAGACACCCCAAGGAAACTGCCGAGAGGCATGTTGAGTCCATTGAATATTTTATTTTTTTGTCCCAAGTGATTGAATAATGAAAAAAAATTAAAAAAATAATATATTGCTCACACATTACATGGTTAAATGTGGAATTGCGCCCCAAAATACATTCTGCTGCTTCTCCTGAGTACGGGGATACCACATGTGTGGGACTTTTTGGGAGCCTAGCCACATACGGGACCCTGAAAACCAAGCACTGCCTTCAAGATTTCTAAGGGCATACATTTTTGATTTCACTCCTCACTACTTATCACAGTTTCGAAGGCCATAAAATGACAAAATAGCATAACCCCCCCACCCACCAAATGACCCCATTTTGAAAAGTAGACACCCCAAGCTATTTGCTGAGGCATAGTGAGTATTTTACAGCTCTTATTTGTTTTTAAAAATAAAAATTTATTTATTTTTTATTTTTTAAATTTTCAAATCTTAGTGACAAAAAGCGACATCTGCAAAATACTCACCATACCTCTCAGCAAATAGCTTGGGGTGTCTACTTTCCAAAATGGGGTCATTTGGGGGGGGGGGGTTTTGTGCCATCTGGGTATTCCATGGCCTCCGAAACTGTGATAGGTAGAGAGGAGTGAAATCAAAAATGTACACCCTTAGAAAGCCTAAAGGCGGTGATTGGATTTGGAGTCCCGTACGTGGCTAGGCTCCCAAAAAGTCTCACACTTGGTATCCCCATACTCAGGAGAGGCAGCAGAATGTATTTTGGGGTGTAATTCCACATATGCCCATGGCATGTTTGATTAATATATTATTTAGTGACAACTTTGCGCAAAAAAAAAAATAAAAAATATTTTTCCTGCAACTTGTGCCAAAATATAAAATATTCCATGGACTCGACATGCCTCTCAGCAAATAGCTTGGGGTGTCTACTTTCCAAAATGTGGTCGTTTGGGGGGGTTTTGAATTGTCCTGGCATTTTATGCACAACATAAAAAATACACATAAAAATACACTTTTTATTTTAATGCACTAAAACACACTATATTGCCCAAATTATTGATGAAATAAAAGATGATCTTAGGCCGAGTACATGGATACCAAACATGACATACTTTATAATTGCACACAAACGCGCAGTGGCGACAAACTACATACATTTTTTAAAAGCCTTTACAGGTTACCACATTAGATTTACAGAGGAGGTCTACTGCTACAATTACTGCCCTCGATCTGCCCTTCGCGGTGATACCTCACATGATGATACTTAAACCTGCAGGCATCATTCTGGTATAACCATTCAAAGTCCAGCAACATACCAGTACGTTGATGATTCTTGTTGGACATGTATTGTAATCTTTTTTTTTTCTCTTTAGTTCATAGACGGACACAGCCTTCATTGACCTTAGGGTTATGCTTCTTCCTACCAAGAGATTTAGGCAAAATTCAACAGCACTTAAGGTGTTAAAAACTTTCCTTCATGCCGCTCCTCCCAGGGGGCGTGGCTCCCCCAGGCATAACCCACACCCTGCTCTAGCAGCCTCAGTTTGTTTTCTGCCTAACGACAGGAGGTCAGGCTCTGGAGTTTTTTCTTGCGATTTTTCTCGCTTTTTTATTTTGTTCCTGCATTTTTGAATCCTGCGATTCTTCTATCAACAGCCGACTGGGTGACAGGCTGGGTCCTCGACCCTTGTAGTTCCCCCATGTTCGGCCTTCGAGCGTGTGCCGGCCCTCAGCTCAGCTTTGGGACGTCCACGACAGGCCCCGTTGCTCCAGGGGCGGCCGGGGAACTTCGGTTCTAGGGCACACATATGACCGGTCTTTTATGGCCTTGTCACAGTGTGTCTGGCCGACAGCCATGCCGTTCGCGGACGTTGGTTCTGTCTGGGATACCTCCAGCCGGGTAGTCGCAGGACAGGTAAGTAGTGGCCCCTTACTCGGGTAAGTGGTCTGGCTGGAATGTTTCCCTTGGGAGGTCGACTGAGGGCTTTCCCTGCTTTCCTCTCCCTTATTCCTCTCCATCCTTCCCTTTTTGGGGGACGGCTGTGAGGGTTTTTTTTTTTCTGGGACTCATGTTCACTGGGCCCGGGTGTAGCAGGGGCTGTGTGTGTGTCACTGCAGGGGTCTGTAGTGTTCACTTCTGGGCCTTTGCAGTGTGCTGTGAGGTGTTTGTGTGACAGTTGCTGAAAAAAAAAAGAAACTGTCTTTTTAAATCTGCGCCATTGGCGGCCATTTTGCCGGAGCCTAGCCTTGTATAGCCCGGCGGCCATTTTCTTGTAGTCCTATGCTGTTTTGCATTCGGCGGCCATTTTTCCTATTTTCGTCTGCCTCGTGTGGCGGCTGTTGGCGCTACAATCACCTCGGTTGTTTCTCAGGGAGAAGCTGACACAGCGCTGCACGGCTCTCAGCACACCCTGTCCTTCTCGGACCGCGCTGCACCGGGTGGGGTGGTGAGTACCAGAGACTCCCATTTTCTCCTTTAGCTGCAGGGAGGTGACCAGTGGGGATTTTTTTTGTCCTGCCTTGCAGGGGGGGTGTCTCAGCGCTGGCACTGTGGAACCTGAGCCAGGTCTCCCTCTCCACTAGGCCTGAGTTAACCCTTAGCGTCCCTTCCCCTGCCACATCTGTTTATGTGGCTGTCCTGGGTTTTCTTGCCAGGTTTGCAGCAGCTAGTGCCCGGATGGGGGGTAATAAAGCACCCCCTCCTGGAGTCTGCTTCTGGGGATGTCTCTGGCATGGAATCTGGTTCTGGTTTGTCAGAGGCTGCGGACTTGACCCACATGGATAGTGAGGATGTCTGCTGCAGTGTCAGCAAAATTTGTTGGAGCTCTTCTTTTTTTCTGTGGTGCGTGAGACTCTGAAAATTGAGTTCGTGGTGGAGACACCACCGTGTCAGTAACTTTTGGATCCGCAGACCGCCACGCACTGCTGAAGGGTTCCTTGTGTTCCTTATTTGGACAATATGTTATACAAGGAATGGGATGCACCACAAAAAGTTTGTCAAATAACTTTGCAACCCGTTACCCCCTTGAGGGGGATTTAAAATATAGGTCTCTCCTCCGCCAGTGGACCCCCTATGTCCAGACTGCGCAAGGCCGCCACATTGCCTGTGGTAGGGGCTCCTGCATTTCAGGATCCCGCTGATAGGAGAGTGGAGGCCGTGGCCCGCTCCCTATTCACCGTGGTGGTTTGGGCGGTGAGGCCGGCTCTGGCCGGGGCCCTGGTCAGACGGGAAGGGCGAAGCTCCTGCTGCAGGAGCTGGAAGAGGGGCTTCCGAGTCCTCTTGGGACCTGGCTGAACGATAGTTCAGGGTCAGAATTTTCTCTGCGAGGCGGCCATGGATACGTTCCGGGGCTTCCGTCTATGCAGTGGTTCTGCGCCGCCTTGTGTGGCTGAGGAGCTGGTCTGTGGACTAGTCCTCTAGGGAGGCCTTGGTGATGGCTTTTAAGGGGGAACAGTCCTTTTGGGACTTCCCTGAATGGCATCATTGAGGATGCCACGGGTGGTAAGCGCATGCTGTTCCCACAGTCTGGGAAGGGCTGGGACCTCACCCTGTGCAAAGACCCTCCTTGCCTACCTCCGAGCGTTTTTTGCCTGCCCTGTGCGGGGGGGTAGGTCTACATGGTGCTTGAATCCCTGCTGCGGGGTAGCAGCGCACCTGATACCGCATGCCTAACAAGTCTGCGGACATACCTGCTTCCGCCTGAAGGTCTGCTCCCGCCCGTGTCTCGGGTGGGAGACTGGCTTTGCATGCGAAGTGTTTTCCTTGGGGTACAAGATTGAGTTTCTCTTGTCTGCCAAACAGGTTTTTTCCTTCCGGCCTCTGGCCTCCTCCGGTTCGCCGGTTGGCTCATTTAGGGGCTGTCCAGGATCTTCTGGTCAGGGGAGTGATTGTGCCAGTTCTCTCGTTGGAACGGTCTCTGGGTTTTTACTCCATTCTGTTTGTGTCCCCTCGGAGGATGGGGCCCGGTCAATCCTGGGCCTCAAGTCCCTCGTTTGTTTTGTCACAACTTTCCGGTGGTGTCGATTCGCTTGGTAATAGCGGCACTCCATCAGGGGGATTTTCTGGCATCCTTGGATGTCATGACCGTGTACCTGCATGTTCGCATATCCTCAAAGCACCAGAGATTCTGTGCTTTGCGGTCGGGGGGGACCATTTTCAATTGGTGCCCTTCCCGTTCGGCGGGTTTTCGCCAAGGTACTCGTCCCGATACTGGCCCGGCTGTGACAGCGGGGGTTTGTTATGGTATGTCTGGACGACATTCTCCTACGAGCTTCTTCGAGCTCTGCATTGGTGGAACAGTGTCTATCACGTGTCAGGCTCTCCGAGTGTTCGGCTGGTTTCTGGATTATCATGAAATCAGGGTTGATTCCGTCTCAGGGACTGGAATACCTGGGACTAGTCCTGTATTTCCCCGGGGCGGGAGTGTTTTTCTCAACGGAAAAACTTCAGACTCTATCTGCTGTGCAGCAGTTGCCGACCCAGAAGCGGTCATCTCTGCAGGAAGGTTCTGGGTCAGTTGGTAGCCTCTTTCGGGCCGGTTCCGTATGCCCAATTCCACGCCAGGGTACTACGGAGGGAACTGCTGTCACAATGGGACTAGCTTCCGTCATCTCTGGATTACCAGATTCAATTGAGTCATCTGATCATGTTTTCCCTGGTGTGGTGGCTGGCGTTTCCCGGTGCTTCGGGCCGGAAAGTCATTTTTCTGCTGGCCACTGGACAGTGGTCACGACGGATGCCAGCCTCTCCGGTTGGGGAGGGGCGCTTGGGGCACCCAGTCAGCCCAGGGGCACTGGACTCAGGTGGAGTCCTGCCTACTGATCAACGTTCTGGTGCTCCGAACAATCAAGCTTGCCTTGCCAGGTGGTCCCTGGATCTACAGGGCCGACAGGTCAGGATCCTGTCCTATGGCGTAGGTTGATCATCAGGGAGGCACAAGGAGTTCTGTTGCAGCGACGGGGGGTCGCGCACATCCTTCGGTGGGCCGTAGGGTCCGTTCCGGCTCTATCGGCCGGGTACATTCCGGGAATACGGAATTGGCTAGCCGACTACCTAAGTCGCACTGCACGGGGCCAAGGAGAGTGGTCTCTCCACCCGCAGGTGTTTCGGGGTTCTATGCCGAAAGCGGGGCACTCTGGGCATGGACCTTCTAGCGTCCCGTCTCTATCGGTAGGTGCCACAGTTCGTGGCCGGGTTTAAGGACCCGTGGGCGGACGCGTCGGACGCGTTGGTGGCTCCTTGGGGTCACTATCGCCTACTTTACACCTTCCCTCCTCGGAAGCTTCTTCCTCGCCTGCTGCGCTGGGTGGAAGCTGTGGGGATTCTGTCAGTTCTGATTGCTCCGGTTTGGCCGCGTCGCTTCTGGTACGCGGTCCTAATGCGTCTGGTGGCAGATGCCCCCTAGCGTCTTCCCCTGAAAAATGATCTTCTGATACAGGGTCCGATCTTCCACCCTGTTGTCACAGCCACCGGCCTTAGCGGCGCGGCTGTTGAGAGCCAGGGGCTTAAGGACCGAGGCCTATTGGGCTCGGTGGTCTCTACCGTGCTGTGTGCACAGAGGTCTACCTCACGTAGGTTTTTTCCTCATACATGGAAGGCCTACATCTCTGTGTGTGGGGAGAAGCACTGGCACCCCCGTACTTACGTGGTGTCCCGGATACTGCTGTTCCTGCAGCGGGGAGTGGACTAGACTCTTGCCTTGAGCACCATCAAGAGTCAGATTTCTGCTCTGGCTGTTTACTTTCAGCGTCCCTTGGCGGCGCACTCCTTGATTTGCACGTTTGTGCAGGGGGTCCGCCATGTGGCCCCTCCGGTGTGCCCTCCACTGCCATCATGGGACTTGAATTTGGTCCTCTCGGCGCTTCAGCATGCTCCCTTTGAGAACATTCGGGAGATCCCTTTGCTGACTCTGTCGCGGAAGGTGTTTTTTTCTGGTAGCTATTACCTCTATCAGACGAGTGTCTGAACTGGCGGCCTTGTCCTGCAAGGCCCCCTACTTGGTTATCCATCAGGATAAGGCGGTGCTGCGCCCGCAGCCCTCTTTTCTTCCGAAGGGCTTTTCACATTAACGAGGACATTGTTCTTCCATCCTTATGTCCTCAGCCGAAGAACCCGAAGGAGGCCACTTTACATTCTCTGGATGTGGTTCGGGCCCTTTGAGTTTACTTGTTGGCGACAGCTCCATTCCGGAAGTCGGACTCGCTGTTCGTGTCTGTGTCCGGTCCCAGTAAGGGCCTGGCAGTCTCGTCGGCCACCATTTCCAGGTGGATCCGACAGGTTGTGCTTCAGGCCTATGCCCTGAAGGGGCGGGCGCCCCCCTTTCGGGTCATGGCGCATTCGACCAGGGCGATCAGGGCCTCTTGGGCTTTCCGACACCAAGCCTCTGTGTTACAGGTGTGTAAGGCTGCGACCTGGTCGTCAGTCCACGCTTTTTCAAAGTTTTATAAGGTGGATGTGAGGTGCATCTTCTGATGCCTCCTTCGGCCGCAGGTGTAACAGGCGGCAGTTTAAGGTTGGAGTTCCTCCGTTGAGTAACTCCGGTTTTTGTTTGGGGTGTAACCTGTTTTTGCTGTGTTATTTTTCCCACCCCTCAAATTTTTTGACACTGCTTGGGGACGTCCCTAAGGTCAATGAAGGCTGTGTCCGTCTATGAACGAAAGAGAAAAAAGGACTTTTGTACTCACCGTAAAATCCATTTCTCTGAGTTCATAGACGGACACAGCACCCACCCCTCCTTTGTACTGCTTGTTACGAACTGAGGCTGCTAGAGCAGGGTGTGGGTTATGCCTGGGGGAGCCACGCCCCCTGGGAGGAGCGGCATGAAGGAAAGTTTTTAACACCTTAAGTGCTGTAGAATTCTGCCTAAATCTCCTGGTAGGAAGAAGCATAACCCTAAGGTCAATGAAGGCTGTGTCCGTCTATGAACTCAGAGAAATGGATTTTACGGTGAGTACAAAAATCCTTTCTTTTTTTTTTCTTCCATGCAGCCTGTTGGCTGAAAGAAAAATAGTGATTGATCGGTGGGTATGCCCACCATTAGAATATCTCCCTTCATCCACCCACTTTTAATGATGGGCATACATGCACCATTTATATATGCGGAAGCATAGGGGCATCCTCCCGCAAAAAAGTACACACGGTCAGACTTTTCCACGGCAAAGCCTCCGTAGGAATGTCAACCGTATGAATGTCAACCGTATGTACGCGGCATTAGGAGCAAAATCGCTCCTCCGCCCCTAATGCCCCCATGCTGTTAGCGATCGCAGGGATCAGGCCTGTCTCTGCGAACGCTGCAGTTATGTGTGTTGTGTTTTGTAAGTGACAGTGATCGATTGATACTGCACTTGGGTGGGTTGGGCTGGGCGGAGGGGCAAAACGCAGGTGCTAGCGGGTATCTGGGCTGATTCCGCTAACGATGCGTTTTTGAGTACCCTAAACTGCTGGCTACGCTAGTATAGATCAGATCAGGTATCGATCCGTTCAGATACTATACCATTAAGGGGGGTGTATGCTTTGCACGTGGGTGTAAGCGTTTCCTGGCACTAAACTAACGCTGCCTGGGGCGACGCAGACCCTGACTGACGCTAAAATTTTATTGATATCACCCGCCGGGCGATCAGGGGGTTAATCCTTTATTGGGTTATATACGGCGGATGCCCTAATGCTATAAACAGCAAACTAACTAACCAGCGTCAACCGTAACACTTATACGGTGATCACTGGTTAAAGGGTTAACTAGGGGGCAATCAGGGGGTTAAAACCTTTGTTGGGTAATATATGGGGGTACCTGACGCTTTATAAAAACCTGGCGGCGAACCTAAATAACAAAATAACTATCTGGCTAACCAGCATCACCAGTGACACTAATACGGTGATCACTGGTGAAAGGGTTAACTCTAGGGGCAATCAGGGGTTAAAACCTTTTTTCGAAAATTTATGGGGGTACCTAACGCTATAAAAACCTGGCGGCGAACCTCAAAAAATAACTAGCTACCTAGCGGCACCAGCGACACTAATACATCGATCAGAAAAACGATCGCTTGGTGACACTGGCAATAGGGGGTGAAAGGGTTAACTAGGGGGGTGATCAAGGGGTTAAACCTTTAGGGGGGTAGGGGGCTACCCTGAACCTAAAGGGGCCTAACACTAACTGCCATTCAACTTTTTACTGTCACAAATGACACTAAATGCAGTGATCCGTAAATAAATGATCACTGCAATCAGTGACACTATGACTGGGGGCTGAGGGGGTGATGTCTCCTCTCCTCTCGCCAGACGAAAAGACCGCCAGGAGGAGAGATGACATCACTTACTCTGCCTGTGTTTACATTACACAGGCAGAGGAAGGCAGAGGTGGAACGTAATTCGCTGGGAGCGATCGCGAGGGGGTTGCCAGAAACTAACAACCGCCCCCTCATTCCAGATCGCTCCTACAGCTATAGGAACCGCCGCATGTACCGGGGGGGGGTCCCGATCGGACCCACGTCAAGGCAGACACGTACGTTGATGTGCCTGTCTGTGCCATTCTGCCGACGTATATGTACATGCAGCGGCCCTTAAAGGAACACTAAAGGTTTGTTTTTTATTAGATCAATTGATTGCTGTAAGCTAGAGCATTTAAATATCACTTACCTCGTTTTTCCTTTTGACCTCCAAAATACAGTAATACAGGTTTGAAAATGCCATTTCCTGTCACTCCTCTTCTTGCTTTCCACCAGCATCTGAGCCGTTTTGCATGGTGGAAAGCAGAATGTGCTCACCCCCTCCCTATGACTACATCCCTGCGTGAAGATGCTCTTATCCCTCACAGGCATGGAGGCTAAGCCTAATGGGAACTGTAGTTCCCATTAGGCCGTGATGTAGCAAGAATGAATGCGCACCGCAAACCAGGAAGTCAGTGAGAATAATGATTCAGGAGTGACGGAGGTGAATAACACAGCTCGATTTCAACAGGTATCAAACTAGTTATAATGCAAAACATTACTTTTTACTTTATCAGCTACTGTCAGACTTTAATTTAAGAGGAAAATATCTTTGTCTTTACAACCCCTTTAAGTGGTTAAAATACCACTGCCAAATACCGTGTGACATTAAATATTGCAACAATCAACATTTTATTCTCTAGATTCTCTGATATATATATATATATATATATATATATATATATACATGTGTGTTCTAAGTCATTTTCTAGCAAAAAATACAGATTTTAACTTGTAAACACCAAACAAGCTTAGTCGGGAAATGGTTTTAGTGGATGTAAACCTAAAACATTTTTTTTTTTTTTTTTTTTATTAAGACTCATATCTGTTACAGCAGAGGATGTCATTTCATCTGTACCCAGTCTTGCCACAAAGAGATTAATCCAGATCTGGGCCATCCTCTTATCTATCTTCAGTAAGATAAGAACAGACACATAAATAGGTGTCTCTTTTTTCCCGCTTGCTGTGACGGACAGGTGATTTCCTTATCTCATGCACAAAGTGTGAGAGAGGCATTCTGTGTTCTTCACATCCCCCCCTCTTTTCTACACTGTATCTGATTGTACAATCTCCTTTAGATCTACCATCAACTATATAGTGAAAGGGTCTGTCTTGATTGGCTACAGAGTGTTTGGATAGATGTATCTTCCTGTTCTATAGTTTTGGTAAATCTAAAGGAGATTGTACAGAAATTGTGTATGGCCACCTTTTACACACATAAAATGAACATTTGATTGTTAATGCCACCCCAAACGTGAAGGCAAACCCATGTAAAAAAAAAAAAAAAAAAGGGTCAACTGAAGCAAAACGTGGAGTAGTTTTTTTTTTTAACCGCAACACTAAAAAAAATATCCCATGAGCTATTTTGCCACGTGTAAGGCAGCCCATAGATTTCAATTGGCTGCCCTATGCGTGTTGTGGGAAAAATGTGCCAAAAAAATGCAGTCCCGCTGTGTTGGGTGTGAATGGTACTTGTATAAAGCTGTCCATGGGACTACCTATGGAAGGTCCTAGAGAAATTCGGTTTTGGCCCCAGGTTTATTAGTTGGGTGAAGCTGTTATATAACCAGCCAAGAGCCAAAATTAAAATCAACAACAAATTTTCTGAAACTTTCCAACTAGAGAGAGGAACTCGACAAGGCTGTCCCCTTTCCCCCCTTCTGTTCTCGCTGGCGATGGAACCATTGGCCATCAAAATCAGAAAAACAGAAGATATACAGGGGTTTCGTAGACTAACCATAGAGGATAAGATCGCATTGTTTGCGGATGATGTCCTGTTTTTTCTGGGTGACACCGAAACCTCGTTAAAAAATTTAATCAAAACGGTGGGCGAGTTTGGGCTATGTTCTGGGCTGGTTATTAATTGGGAAAAGTCAGCACTACTGCCGATTGATCCCCTTGGTGTCCAGATACCCTACGGAATTCCTCAGTTAAAAGTAGTAGCTATGATGAAATACCTCGGGATATGGATTACGAGGGACATCAATAGCTTTGTCTCAAATAACCTAATTCCCCTCTTGTCCAAATGGCAACATAAAAGAGACATCTGGTGTAAACTACCACTATCCATAGCGGGGAGATGTAATTTAATAAAGATGCTATGGCTGCCCCAGCTACTCTATATCCTCCATAACTCCCCAGTTTGGATAGACCAAAAATGGTTCAAAAGGATAGAATCCATTTTTAGAGATTTAATCTGGAAGAAGGGACAAGCCAGGATTTGTCTCCAGACCATGCAGTTACCAGCTAAAGAGGGGGGAATGGCAGTTCCTCACCCGAAAACATACTTCTTAGCTTCGCAGTTACAACATCTAGCAAATGGCGGATTGGAGGGAGACGGGAATCTCGGTACATTGATGCCAATAGGGGCACCACATAGGACATTAATGGAGGCACTCGAGGCTGGTTTGTTTATTCATAAATGTCCAACTATAAAACTTATCCTTAAAGTATGGCAAACAACAAAAACATTGATGGGCTATAAGGGAATAACAACGTTTGCCCCTCTCTGGTGCAACCAAAACTTAAGGGAATTAAAAGATATTGAGAGATGTAAGGAATGGGAGAGACAAGGGATAAACCGCTTAAACCAATTGTATGATGGAGAACATATGAAATCCTTTGCAGACTTGCGACAGGAATTCAATATAGCAAACAAAACATTTTACAGATACCTCCAGATCCGGCACGGCATCCAAGCCCAGTGTGGGTCACAACCCATTGTATGGTCCTCGGCTCCTACCCTCCTGAAAATAACCTCTTCAAAAACAACTAAAGGCCTGATCTCCGAACTGTATTCCAGAATAGGAGCTAAAACAATAAGCAGGGCAGGCCCCATTAAGAGTAGGATAGGGTGGGAGAGAGACTTAGGGCAAATGTCCACGGAACAGTGGAGCACAATCTTGAGGGGGGTATTGGTCTCGATCTCTCCATCCCAGCAAGTATCACACTTGTTCCTCCTGCATAGAGTATACTACACCCCCAGGAGAATGTTCAATCTCGGGTGGAGAAGTACTGACGAATGTCCAAGGTGCAGAGCGACCGGCAGCCTCATCCACATGATGTGGAAATGCCCTAAGCTATTCAGATACTGGGAGGAGGTGACAGACATAATAAATAAAACTTTTAAAACGAATTTGGAAGCTGAATCCAAGGCATGCGCCTATTAGGCAGTATTGAGGAGGATAGAGTGCCTGTCGGCACCCTTGAGGTAGTGCTGAGATGCCTCTTCCAGGCAAGGAAGCTAATCGCGTGGAGGTGGCAGGCCCAGACTCCACCCACTGTCAAATCTTGGGTTGAAACCATTAACACAATGATCTGGAGCGAGAGAGTGACACTTACTAAACAGGGCAACTATAGAAAATTTGTGAGGATGTGGAAACCTTGGCTAGACATAACGGGATGCTCTATATAAGAAGAAGTCTTTCAAATTTAATAAATACTTTAACCCGCTATTGGACATCCCTTTATGGGGAGGACGTATTTTAACGAAGCAAATTAACCTAAAAAAACTGTTCAAGGTGTGATGGGAGGGCAGTTGGGTGGGTGAGGGTTGGAGGGGCGGTGGGGGGGATGGTGGACATAAGGGAAGACAATTTGGAATTTAAGAGGTTTTTCTTTTTTCACTTAATTATAATGATACAGAGATAGGGGGAGGGGAAAAATGTATGCTTGTATATGCACTATGTTAAGTCTATGCAACTTGGCGCAGTACTTTTTGTATTTCACATATGCAAACAACAATAAAAAATGTTAAAATTAAAAAAAAAAAAGCTGTCCATATAATGTGCAATCCAAACAATCTCTACAATGTCCATGAGATTTACCAAAACTATTTCATAGGGAGACCCACCTGAGCAATCTTTTCAATTTGTATAAAATCAGCAGGTCCTTTGAACTACTTTACTGATTGTAGATCTAAAGGAGATTGTACACCATGTATGACCACATTAAAGGAAGAAGTAGGAAAACGGGTGGAAATAAAAAAAAAAAAGTTAGTTGGTATAGTAATAAAGAAGGTGTGATTCAGATAGGTACACACCCAATTCTGTGTTGCATCAAGTCAGAGCATGGGATATGAAGTTTTTTGGATATTATTGGAAGTCAGGGCTCAGAAAGCTGTTTAAACAGGGAATTGTGGATTCAAGGCTGCCATGAATTAAGTAGGTGAGCGATAAGAACAATGGGATTGCTTGGGCAGTAAAGACATTAGAAATAGCTTTTAGTTATTATGAAAAAGGAATTTCTACCTGCAAAGGTGAACTTGGTCTTTAAAGCGGTTGTATACCCGCTGAACTTTTTTTTTTTTTTTTTAACCCTGTAAAGCAAAAGACATAATGAGCTAGTATGCACCGCATACTAGCTCATTATGAAATACTTACCTGGTCCACGCCGTGGGAGATGACATCTTGCCTCGCCGTGTCTTCCAGGTATTGCAGCTCCAGCGCGTTGAGTGGCTCGAGCCGCGATGTCACTCCCGCGCATGCGCGCAGGAGACTTCTTTCCGGCATGGTCCGGCGTCTGCCAGGCCTTACGCCGAAAATCCCCTGTGCGCATGCACCGCTGCATTCAGTGGCTCATTGCAAGGGGAAAATCTCCTGACCTACAGGTAAGCCTTATAGGTTTACCTGTAGGTAAAAGTTAAAAAAAATCCCTATACAACTTCTTTAACATATTAAAGTGAAAAAGTCAACACCAGTTCACTCTATGGACCCCTTATGCATTTGTACATGTTAACCTATTCGCAGTTAGATCACTTTCATCAGTGGTGGGAGAGGCCACCACCACGCTCTAGTGCCATCCACCGTTTACTGGAGCTGTCGGAAGCGGCGGCGATCACGTCTGTTCTGTGAGGTATGCAGATGAGTGAGGGGAAGATGGACACCCGCCTGTCTCCATACCATAGCTCTTAAAGAGACTTTTTTTAATTGCATTTGTCTGATGTCTTTGTGAACCCCACATCTCATATTTAACCACTTGCCGACTGCTGCACACCGATATACGTCAGCAGGATGGCAGCGGTAGGAAAATGGGCGTACATATATGTTCTCTTTAAGAATGCGTGTGGCAGGCGCATTTTTTAAACATTTTTTTTATTTACCAAAAATATGTAGAATAATACGTATCTGCCTAAACTGAGGAAAAACATTTTTTTATATATTTTTGGGGGATATTTTTTATAGCAAAAAGTAAAAAATATTGTCTTTTTACAAATTTGTCCCTCTATTTTTGTTTATAGTGCAAAAAATAAAAACCGCAGAGGTGATCAAATACCTCCAAAAGAAAGCTCTATTTGTGGGGGGGGGGAAGAACGTCAATTTGTGTCAAATGTTTGCCGCCATAACACGAGCGGGCTCAATTTTGAAGTGTAACATGTTGGGTATCAATTTACTTATCGTAACATTATCTTTCACCATCCCCTCCCCCCCCCAAACAAATTGGGTTAACTTTACTGTTTTCTTATTCTTTTTATTTTTTTTAATTTTCCCCAAAAAAGTGAGCTTGTAAGACTGCTGCGCTAATATGAGTGACTAAGTATTGCAGCAACCGCCATTTTATTCTCTAGGGTGTTAGAACCCCCAGGCATATTTTTTTTTCTAAGTAATTTTCTAGCAAAAAAACTGTTGTAAACACCAAATCTAAGAGAGAGGATCAGGGCTGATGTGGTTAATCATTTCCCCCCTTAATCTCCTCTTAAGAGAGAATGCATTCAGTTCCTCTAATATTTACTCATAGCTGAGTTTCTCCATGCCTCTTGTCCATTTGGTTGCCCTTCTCTGCACTTTCTTAAGTTCACTGATATCCTTTTTTGAGAACTGGTGCCCAAAACTGAACTGCATATTTCAAATGCGGTCTTACTAATGATTTGTACCCTTTGCAGTCCCATACCTCTTTACAAGAAAGGACCTTGCTTGCTTTGAAAACTGCAGCTCGGCATTGCATGCTCTTAAGCCCCCAGATACTACTCCACCATTGATTCCCCAAGTTGTACTCCCCCCTAGTATGTATGATGCATGCATATTCTTGGCCCCCAAATGCATAACCTTTAAATTTATCAACAATAAATCTCATTTGCCACATAGTTTCCCAATTAACCTCTTGCCGACGTCATACTGTGGCAGGTCGGCTCTCCTGCATAAACCGCTGTAGGTGTACATCGGTCTGTGCAAGGAGGATTGCGGGCACACACCGCGGGTCCCGCAGACTGTCCGCCTGGCGACCCGCAATCGCTGTGTACAGAGGCAGAACAGGGAACTGCCTATGTAAACAAGGCAATTCCCCGCACTGCCTAATGAGATGTCAGATCTTCTGTTCCCAGTGATCAGGAACAGTGATCTGTCACGTCCCAGTGAGCCCATCCCTCTCAGTTAGAACATGCTGAGGGAACACACTTAACCCCTTTATTGCCCCCTAGTGTTAACCTGACAGTGTAATTTCTACATTGATTAGTGCATTTTTATAGCACTGATCAATGTAGTAATGTTACTGGTCCCCAAAAAGTGCCATTTGGGGTCCGATTTGTGTGCCACAATGTCGCAGTCCTGCTAAAAATCACAGATCGCCGCTATCGCCAGTAAAAACAATAAAGTCCCTAAATCTATCCCATAGTTTGTAGATGTGATAACTTTGGCACAAACCAATCAATATACCCGTTGCGTTTATTTTTGGTTAACATTTTAACGTGTTATCTGCAAAGACTGAATTCCCAGACCCTATATCCTATATAAAGCTATTTCAAAAGTAAGGGTCCCAACACTGAACCTTGGGGGTACACCATTCATCTTAGACCATTCAGAGTAAAGCCTCGTACACATGATCCAATTTTTGGCAGGGGATTGTCTGTTGACTGACTGTTGTCCTAAAATCTGACCGTTGGTATGCTTTTTCTGACAATTGTTGTCCAGCTTTCGGTCAACAAATGTTGGACAGCAGGCTAGTAAATTTTCGTAAATGGGGTACTAATGCGCTACCAAAGTGTTAAACCAAAAGATTAAAATACTAATATTAAAGTGGAAGTGTAAACAGCAGCTAAACTTCTGTAGTTTCGCCAGCACCCGTAGAAATGTGTATAAATATTGAAGTAGCGCTAATTACTCTAGTGATTAAAGTGCTAATAATAATAAGATTGATAAGAGCCGGTTCACACAGGGGCGACCTGGGATCCGACTTGCCCAAGTCGTCCCAAGTCGTGTGGTTGGGAAAATCAATGGAAGTGAATGGAGCCATCTTAATACACACTTCTAAAGCCACTACTGAAGTCGCTCTGACTTCAGAAAAGGTTCATGTACTACTTCAATCCGACTTCTAGGCAACTTGTACCCATTGATTTCAATGCAAGTTGCCTCAGAAATCTGATCGCTGTCTTTACTGAAGCAACAATGCAGGAAGATAACATACATTTCTCAGGCAAACCCCTCCATCCCACAGAGCTGATTGTTGTTTGATTGGCCACTGGAAAGTCTCCTGTCCTGGAGGCGACTCGAAGTTGCCTTGTACTGTCCTGGAGGCAACTTGAAGTTGCCTGATGATTCATACTCAAGTCGTGTCCAAGATGCCCCCCAAAGTCGTGCTGGAAGTCGTGTTGACCCTGTGTGAACCGGCTCTAAATGTATTAATCTAACAAGAAGTGCAAATATATATTACAGCACAGCAAATAATCCAGCAAGTGATCAAAGTCCGTGTAAATATAATGTAAAATTGATTAAATATATAAACTGTATAAACAAATCTAAGCGTAAAGTGCATAACAAGGTGCATCCACAAAAGTATCTGATAATCCGAAACAAAGTGTATATATAATCAGTCTTTAACACAGCGGGATGGTTATAGATGTTAAGAGGGAGAGAAGGATGGGTAAGGGAGTCCCAATCTGTCAATCTATATGAGCAGAGATATTCCTCTTATCCTCCCCCGGTAGTACCAGCCTCTCACCTGGCTGATGGACCCCAGTGGGTCTAGTAGTGCATCCAGCAGTGGTAAACAGCAGACAATGGTGGCTCTTTTCTCCTTAATGGATCCTGGACAACGATCAGCTGCAGCTATAACTCCAATCTCAGCAACGGTTTTCTAAGGAACCGGTGGTGCACTACTAGATCCACTGGGGTTAATTTGCTCATATAGATTGACAGATTGGGACTCCCTTACCCATCCTTCTCCCCCTCTTCTCATCTTGTTTACATCTATAACCGTCCCGCTGTGTTAAAGACTGATTATATATACTTTCTTTCGGATTATCAGATACTTTTGTGGATGCACCTTGTTATGTACTGTACTTTACGCATGGACTTGTTTATACAGTTTATATATTTAATCAATTTTACATTATATTTACACTTGCTGGATTATTTGTTGTGCTGTATTATATATTTGCATTTCTTGTTCGATTTATACCTTTATCAATTTTATTATTATTAGCACTTTAATCACTAGTGTAATTAGCGCTACTTCAATAATTATACACACTAGTAATTTTTTGGGCGGACAACGGTCTGTCAGATTTTCGTATCCATCAGTACACAAGTCGTCACACAAAAGTTTGAGAGTACAAATGCGCATGATAAAGGTATAAAGGTATAAATCGAACAAAAAATGCAAATGTATAATACAGCACAACAAATAATCCAGCAAGTGTAAATATAATGTAAAATTGATTAAATATATGATTCAATGCTCACCAAACACGAAATTGGCAGAAGGGGCACATAGGGTGGCGCTCAAGAGCTGAAATTCCTTGTAGTACGTCACTACATTTGTGTTTGGCTGACAATTGTGTAACGTTGGTATGCGCATTTGTGCTCTCAAACTTTTGTGTGACGACTTGTGTACTGACGGATACGAAAATCTGACAGACCGTTGTCCGCCCAAAAAATTACTAGTGTGTATAAATATTGAAGTAGCGCTAATTACTCTAGTGATTAAAGTGCTAATAATAATAAAATTGATAAAGGTATAAATCGAACAAGAAATGCAAATATATAATACAGCACAACAAATAATCCAGAAAGTGTAAATATAATGTAAAATTGATTAAATATATGTTTCAGTGCTCACCAAACACGAAATTGGCAGAAGGGGCACAAAGGGTGGCGCTCAAGAGCTGAAATTCCTTGTAGTACATCACTACATTTGTGTTTGTTGGCTGACAATTGTGTAACGTTGGTATGCAAGACAAGTTCCTGGCACACACCCTTTGGACACAAATCAGACGATTGGTTGGCCAACAATCGGATGGTATGTACAAGGCTTAAAGCGGAGGTCCGCCATTTTTTTTTATTTAAAAGTCAGCAGCTACAAATACTGCAGCTGCTGACTTTGAAAATTAAGGACGCTTACTTGTCCAGCGCGCCCGCAATGTCGGAGCCCGAAGCGGATTTCTCGGATACTGCCGCTGCCATCTTCGGTAGGGGAATCAGGAAGTAAAGCCTTGCTGCTTCACTTCTGGTTCCCTACTGCACAGGTGTGAGTCGCGCTGCCCGATCTGAATGGTATGTCTTCTGGGACCTTACATAGTTACATAGTTAGTCAGGTTGAAAAGACACAAGTCGATCCAGTTAAACCACAAAAAAAATAAACAAACAAAATAAAAAACATAGTACAATCCTATCAGGGCTGTGGAGTCGGTAGATAAATGTTCCCGACTCCTCAGTTTTATGTACTTCCGACTCCGACTCCTCTGTATTAATATGCGAATTTATTTTATACATTCCTTGAGGGAAAGAAACACAACCTACCACAGGACTACTGGCTGGGAAGCCAACAGTCTACTGTATTGCACAGTTTAAGCAAAAGACAAACACAATGAAAACAATCAAGTGGCTGGATAGTAGCAGCAGGCATAAACATCAGGAACAGGATCTTTACCAGTTCAAAAATACAAACCACATTATTTGGTTGTTTTTAGAACAAAAACAAAGCTTATCTATAATGAACCAAAAACAAAATCTGTAAAACCTAGAAATGGTTTATATTAATCTTGAAATGTAGTTATAGGCTTAGCAAATGCAAATCAATTCAATGTAGAGTTCTAAGGAAGAGAATTGCCTCTGCCAGATCCTCTTTCATAGAGGCTCTTAAGTCAGACTTTATTATTTTTAGGGCTGAAAATAATCTTTCGACACTGACTTGGGTGGGTGGGTGGCATTGCAGTAACTATTCTGGCCACATCACTAACGATCTCTGGATAAACAAGGATGGCTTCTTCAACAGTAAGTTTTGATGAGCGATCATACTTTTCAACTTCTTTTAGTGCTTTATAAAACTCTTGTTGGAATTTTTTTATTTGGACACTTACTGGTTCTCTAACGCTTATGCGACGTCTCTTTCCTTTAGCAACTTCCATTTTGTCTAAGAAGGAATCAAAGTCAAACACAACACTATGGAAAGTATAAGTATTGCAGCTCCTAATTGTGCGTTGCGTGCCATATAGTGAAGCACATGAAAAGCATGCTTCTTCACGGTCACTTAACGTGTTTGTTTTGCGGTTACGTGAGGCACTGCATGCATTGGTCTTTATTCTTACAGTAGAGAAGTCATTAATTATAACTTTTTGTGAATTGGGACATTTAAACTTGCTTTTTTTTTTAAATTCCAATCTAAATTTAGTAGGAGTCGGTGCATTGTTTGCCGACTCCGACTCCAGGTACCCAAAATTTCCCCCGACTCCTCGACTCCGACTCCACAGCCCTGAATCCTATACAGCCAACTCCATAACCCCACAGTTGATCCAAAGGAAGGCAAAAAAAAAAACAGCAGAGCATGATCCAATTTGCTACAGCAGGGGAAAAAATTCCTTCCTGATCCCCCGAGAGGCAATCGGATTTACCCTGGATCAACTTTACCTACAAATCTTAGTACTTAGGACCTATGTGTTTCCCAGAAGTCAACGGGGCGGCGTCGGACGTTGTGTAGATACCCGCAGATAATGCAGCTATCTACAGTGGCTTGCGAAAAAAAAAAAGCCCCTTGAACTTTGCAACCTTATGCCACATTTCAGACTTCAAACATAAAGATATAAAACTGTAATTTTTTTTTTTGAAGAATCAACAAGTGGGACACAATCATGAAGTGGAATGAAATTTATTGGATATTTCAAACTTTTTTAACAAATAAATAACTGAAAAATTGGGTGTGCAAAATTATTCAGCCCCCTCAAGTTAATACATTGTAGCGCCACCTTTTGCTGCTATTACAGCTGTAAGTCGCTTGGGGTATATCTCTATCAGTTTTGCACATCGAGAGACTGAAATTTTTGCCCATTCCTCCTTGCAAAACAGCTTGAGCTCAGTGAGGTTGGATGGAGAGCGTTTCTGAACAGCAGTTTTCAGTTCTTTCCACAGATTCTCGATTGGATTCGGGTCTGGACTTTGACTTAGCCATTCTAACACCTGGATATGTTTATTTGTGAACCATTCCATTGTAGATTTTGCTTTGTTTTGGATCATTGTCTTGTTGGAAGACAAATCTCTGTCCCAGTCTCAGGTCTTTTGCAGACTCCATCAGGTTTTCTTCCAGAATGGTCCTGTATTTGGCTCCATCCATCTTCCCATCAATTTTAACCATCTTCCCTGTCCCTGCTGAAGAAAATCAGGCCCAAACCATGATGCTGCCACCACCATGTTTGACAGTGGGGATGGTGTGTTCAGGGTGATGAGCTGTGTTGCTTTTACGCCAAACATAACGTTTTGCATTGTTTCCAAAAAGTTAGATTTTGGTTTCATCTGACCAGAGCACCTTCTTCCACATGTTTGGTGTGTCTCCCAGGTGGCTTGTGGCAAACTTTAAATTACCCTTTTTTTATGCATATCTTTTAAGAAATGTCTTTCTTGCCACTCTTCCATAAAGGCCAGATTTGTGCAGTATACGACTGATTGTTGTCCTATGGACAGAGTCTCCCACCTCAGCTGTAGATCTCTGCAGTTCATCCAGAGTGATCATGGGCCTCTTGGCTGCATCTCTGATCAGTCTTCTCCTTGTATGAGCTGAAAGTTTAGAGGGACGTCTAGGTCTTCGTAGATTTGCAGTGGTCTGATACTCCCATTTCAATATTATCGCTTGCACAGTGCTCCTTGGGATGTTTAAAGCTTGGGAAATCTTTTTGTATCCAAATCCGGCTTTAAACTTCTCCAACAGTATCTCGGACCTGCCTGGTGTGTTCCTTGTTCTTCATGATGCTCTCTGCGCTTTAAACAGACCTCTGAGACTATCACAGTGCAGGTGCATTTATACAGACACTTGATTACACACAGGTGGATTCTATTTATCATCATTAGTCATTTAGGTCAACATTGGATCATTCAGAGATCCTCACTGAACTTCTAGAGTGAGTTTGCTGCACTGAAAGTAAAGGGGCTGAATAATTTTGCACGCCCAATTTTTTAGTTTTTTATTTGTTAAAGTTTGAAATATCCAATAAATTTCGTTCCACTTCATGATTGTGTCCCACTTGTTGTTTCTTCAAAACAAATTATTTTTTTATCTTTATGTTTGAAGCCTGAAATGTGGCAAAAGGTCGCAAAGTTCAAGGGGGCCTGAATACTTTCGCAAGGCACTGTGTGTGTGTTTGTGTGTGTATATGTATGTATGTATATGTGTGTGTGTGTGTGTGTGTGTGTGTGTATATATATATATATGTGTATATATATATATATGTATATATATATATATGTATATATATATATGTATATATATATATATGTGTATATATATATATATATATATATGTGTGTATATATATATATATATATATATATATATATATATATATATATATATATATATATATATATATTATATATATTGTGTATGTGTGTAATTTTCATATTCACAATCTTTGGGGTAAGTATGATTACACATAACCTTATGGGACTTTGGACTGTATATTGTTTTGCTGTGCTACGGATTTATTTTGCAATTTATTACAGGTGTCAAGGAATAGCTTTCAGTGTTTGGCTGTAAAGCATTTGTCATGATTTTTTTCACATTTGTTTCACATCTATTGATGTAATGTGAGTGGTTTATTTGAAGTGTATTAATTGCACTAATTGTAATCACTATGTATATTTTCTCTTCACAGTCCCATGGAGATTATCCCCTTAAAACCAGTCAAGAAAATTAAAGAGCAGAGACCGAGGCACCTCCTGACTGACCTTCCATTACCCCCTGAACTTCCAGGAGGAGACCCATCCCCTCCTGAGTCTCCAGAACCCAAAGTAGTAACACCTCCACAACCACCAGTAAGGAAAAGACCAAAGTAAGTTTGGGTCCTTTTTTTTTTTTTTTAGTAGATGTTTGGTGGCGGATCTCCTGTTGCTAGGTACCTGCAGGCATTTGAGTTATTATTTCATTATGGTTAGGTAAATTCATTTTCTGCTCTTGTCTATTCCACAAAAAAGTTTGCCTATAGCCACCCCAAAATATATATTTTTTACATGCTCTAGTGATGGTCATTGCACTTTGAATGAGCCTTGAGTGCACACAAACGCAATATAATCTCCATTTATTTGCAGAGTAAGCCTGTGTGATTAAGTAAATGCCACTTATGTTAAGCCTCAAAAAAAATAGTCTTGGCGTGAAAAAAAGTAAAAAGATATCCAAAACTATATATAGGCAAGGCATAAAAAAAAGTATAGCTTATTAGTTTAGAGTTAACATGTAAATGGGTCCTGGTAATGTAAAAAAAAAAAGCAATGGCCGCATGTATTTGCATAGGAAACTTTCTTAAAGGACGTGATCGTATCCATATATAAAGAAGCCACTTGCATTGTGTACTGCCCCAGAGATGAGGCTGGCTCTCTATGCTTAATCTCATTGCCTGTAAATTGTTTTTCCAAAACGAGGACTGAAAGATGGGTAAGCATTACTCTGCTTACATATCTCCTGCAAAGTACAACTGAAGCTGAAGTACTCATTCATTAGCACTTCCGACTTTACTGTAGCAACAAAATATCAAGAAAACACCCGTGCTTTATTCTATTTACATCTACCAAAATTAAACCCAATTGTTGCTATTGGGTGTACTCCATGTCCAATCAAACTAAATATCAAAGCGAATAGAAAGCAGCACTAACTCCCCTTATATATTATGTGAACCAAAAAAAAAATACCTTTTGATATTTCTAAGGTGAATAATGTAAAACATATAAATATTCCAAACAGTATAGATCTCCGACCAAGTGATAAAACGTTGTTAAATAACTGACTGTACATATCCACTATCGCTATGGGGAAAAAAGTGCAATATATATATATATATATATATATATATATATATATATATATATATATATATATATATATATATATATATATATATATATATATATATATATATATATATATTAATCACTTAAAGTGGAGCTCCACCCTATAGTGGAACTTATGCTCATTAGAACCCTCCCCCCCTCCGGTGTCACATTTCACACCTTTTAGGGGAGAGGGGGTGCAGATACCTGTCAAAGACAAATATTTGCACCCACTTCCGGGAGTCCTCTCTGCGGGGAGTACGTCACTTCCCGCCCCCGCCTGCTGTGTTCTGGGAAACACTCGGCTCCCAGAACACAACGGGGACCAGTGAAACCGGTGCGCTTCACTTCATGATTCCCTCACCGAGGATGGTGCTGGGGGCTGCAGAGTGACGAGCGATAAGTGACGTGCTGCCGACGTCGCTGGACTCCAGGACAGGTAAGTGCCCTTTTATTGAAAGTCAGCAGCTGCAGTATTTGTAGCTAATGGCTTTTAATATTATTTTTTTCCGGCGGAGATCCGCTTTAAATGTGCAAGAGATAACATGTTCTAAAGTCCATAAACTTCAAATTAAACCTCCAGAAAAAACAGCGTTAGTCCAAAGTGCTCTGTGCAGAACTTGCTCTTAATACTGTTCTGGTAAACACTTTTGTGCTTCTGTGTGTGTTTTGGTAACCTCTTATTTTTAAGAAATGCACTACAGAATATAGGGGTCTCTCTCTCTGTCTCTCTGTCTCTGTCTCTGTCTCTGTCTGTGTGTCTCTCTCTCTTTCTCTCTCTCTCTCTCCCCTTTATGTATATTAACCACCTCCATACAGGGCACTTACACCCCCTTCTTGTCCAGGCCACTTTTAAGCTTTCAGCGCTGTCACACTTTGAATGACAATTGCGTGCTCATGCTACACTGTAACTATGTGAATTTTTTTTCATTTTCTTCACACAAATAGAGCTTTCTTTTGATGATGTCTAATCACCACTCTGTTTTTTGTTTTTTTACTAACTTTGAAAGTTTGTCAGTAAATTTTGTAAATAAGTACTTTTTTTCCTTCATTGATTTAATGGTTGCTGTTCATACTTAAAACAAGCAGAGATATGGAAACATACAAGTTAAAAAGACACAAGTTCCTGTCTGGAGGAGCAGCTGCATGATACGATGTAAAGGGGGGCGGGTTACTGTATAAATGTGACTGGCAGGGAAGGGGTTAACCACTAGGGGACGATCAAGGGGTTAATATGTTCCCTTGGAATGATTCTTACTGTGGGGGGAGGGGACTGACTGGGGGAGGTGACCGATGGTTGTCCCTATGTACAAGGGACAAATCATCGGTCGCCTCTCCCTGACAGGACGTGGATCTCTGTAACTGCCAATCGCGGGTACCTGGTGGACATCGCGGCAGCCAGGCACGCGCATCGGCATCAGAGTGACGCGGCAGGTACGCGCTCGTGGCCCGGAGGAGCCAAGGACGTCAATAGACTGCCTCCCGGGATTGTAGAGCCACCTTGGATGATTGCCGGCATGGCAAGTGGTTAAAGCACCCCTGTCCCCTCGAGCTTGCGCAGCAAAGAAAACGCATACGGAAGTCCCGTCCGCATATGTAAATGGTGTTCAAAGCACACGTGAGGTATTGCCGCAATTGTCAGCGCAAGAGCATTAATTCTAGAACTCAACCTCCTCTGTAATTCTAACCTGGTAACCGTAAAAAAAAATTAAAGCTCTCGCCTATGGATATTTTAGGTACCGTAGTTTGTCGCCGTTCCACGAGTGCGTGCTATTTTAAAGCGTGACATGTTTGGTATCTATTTAGTCGGCATAACAGCATCTTTCACATTTTACAAAAAAAGGCAGCCTAACTTTACTGTTTCGTTTTTATTATAAATTCATGGAAGAGTCTTTTATCCCCAAAAAGTTGTTTAAAACAGCGCTGCACAAATACCACGTGACAAACAAATAAAATATTGCAACAATCGCCGTTTTATTCTCTAGATTCTCTGATTATATATATATATATATATATATATATATATATATATATATATATATATATATATATATATATATATATATATATATATATATATATATATACAATGTTTTGGTGTTTACAAGTTAATATCTATTTTTTTGATAGAAAGGGTTAAAAGTTTATTCCCATAAAAAAATAAAATAAAAGATCCATGTTGCACTCGCAAGAATATAAATAAAAAAAACCATCCAAATGTATAACCATAATAGCTGTACAGCATATCACGATACTGGCTCACCAATCTTGGATTTTTTTCTTCTTAATATTCTTTATTTTAATTTCAAAAGAGAAAGGGTATACAGATAATCCATTGCATCGTTTTCCATTTGAGATGTCCTATGATCGGGTCAAAGGAGCTGAAGAACGGGGAGGGAGAGGTGAGTGTAACCAAACCTTCTTTGTTCTTCTCTGTGGCCGTGTCAGTGATCGTCTGTTCCCTATCATAGGGAACGACTATCGGTGACATCACACGTTCAGCCACGCCCCTCTACAGTAAGAAACACACATGAGGTCACACTTGACCCCTACAGCGCCCCCTAGAGGTTAACACCTTCACTGCCATTGGCTTTTTCGCAGTAATCGGTGCATTTTTATAGCACTTTTAGCGGTGAAAATGACAATGGTCCCAAAAATGTGTCAAAAGTGTCCGAAATCGCTGATCACCACCATTAGTAAGAAAAAAAAAATATTAATAAAAATGCCATAAAACTATCCCCTAATTTGTAAACGCTATAACTTTTGCGCAAACCAATCAATCGCTTATTGCAATTTTTTTTTTACCAAAAATATGTAGAAGAATACGTATCGGCCTATACTGAGGGAAAAACCGCAGAGGTGATCAAATACCACCAAAAGAAAGCTCTATTTGTGAAAAAAAAGATGACAATTTTGTTTGGGATCCACGCCACACGACCGCGCAATTGTCCGTTAAAGTGACGCAGTGCCGAATCGCAAAAAGGGGCCAGGTCCTTAACCTGCATAATGATCCGGGTCTTAACCGGTTAATCATGTTCCTTTAAGTGTCAATGTATTTACCCACTTGTCCCTTTTTTATTTTATACCTTACCAAACCTCCCCTTCCCCATATCAGATACGACTTCATTACCTCTTTAACCTATAAAAAAAAAAAAAAAAAATGGTTTGCGCAAAAGTTAGAGCGCCTAAAAAATGGGACAGAATTTTGAAATTTTTTTTTTATTCTTTTTTTTTTTTTTTTTTACTAGTAATGGCGATCTGCGATTTTTATTGAGACTGCGATATTGCGGCGGACGTATCGGACACTTTTGACACAAATTTGGGACCATTCACATTTATACAGCGATCAGTGCTATAAAAATGCACTAATTACTGTATAAATGTGACTGGCAGGGAAGGGGTTAACACTAGGGGGTGAGGAAGGGGTTAAATGTGTATCCTGTGTGTGTTTTAACTGTGTGGGGGGAGGGGGGTGACTGGGGGAGGTGACCGATGCCGTGTCCCTATGTACAAGGGACACAGATCAGTCTCCTCTCCTCTGACAGCACGTGGAGCTCTGTGTTTACACACAGAGCTCCACGTCCCTGCAGTGTTACCGACGATCGCGTGTACCCGGCGGACATCGCGGCCGCCAGGTACACGCATCGGCTCTTCGGCGATGCGCCGGGACAGTGTTTACCCGCTGCGCGGCCCCCAGTGGAGCGCGCGGGTAATGCACATAAAAGAACGTCTAAAGACGTCCACTCGGCACTTGAGAGCCGCACTGTGGACGTCTTTTGTCTATAGCCCGGATCTCAAGTGGTTAAAAATCCCCGTAGGTGACGCTTTAAATTTTTACTGGTTACATCTTTTTAGTTGGAGAAGGGCCAAAATTATTGCTCTCGCTCTAACATTTGCAGCGATACCTCGCGTGTGGTTTGAACGCCGTTTTCATATGTGGGCGGGACTTGCGTGTGCGGTCACTTCTGTATACAAGCACATGGGAATAGGGGCGCTTTACATTTTTTTTATTCATTTTACTTTATTTTAGTTTGACATGTTTTTCCCCAAAAATAAATGTTTTGATCACTTTTATTCCTATTACAAGGAATGTAAACATCCCTTGTAATAGGAATATAGCATGACAGGTCCTCTTTACAGTGAGATATGGGGTCAATAAGACCCCACATCTCACCTCTAGGCTGGAAAAAAAAAAACAATCCTGGCTTCGATCGTAGCGGTGAGTCGGAAGAAGCACCGGAGGGAGAAGGGAGGGGGGACATCCCTTTTCGCCTCACGTAAGAACAATAAAGAGGTGGAACAGCCGACATGATTATTCTTATGGTGTAGAGAATCGCCGACTGAAAAAGAGGATATCTGAATGATGCCTGTAGCTGCAGGCATCATTCAGATATCCCTGCACAAAGTCAAGGACGTCATATGACGGCCAGCGGGCAGGAAGTGGTTAACACGCATTATTTTTCCGGGTATTGCAGAGTATTGTCGCGGGGGGTATTGCAGAGTATTGTGCGGGGGGTATTGCAGAGTATTGTCGCGGGGGTATTGCAGAGTATTGTCGCGGGGGGTATTGCAGAGTATTGTCGCGGGGGGTATTGCAGAGTATTGTCGCGGGGGGTATTGCAGAGTATTGTCGCGGGGGGTATTGCAGAGTATTGTCGCGGGGGGTATTGCAGAGTATTGTCGCGGGGGGTATTGCAGAGTATTGTCGCGGGGGGTATTGCAGAGTATTGTCGCGGGGGGTATTGCAGAGTATTGTCGCGGGGGGTATTGCAGAGTATTGTCGCGGGGGGTATTGCAGAGTACTGTCGCGGGGGGTATTGCAGAGTACTGTCGCGGGGGGTATTGCAGAGTACTGTCGCGGGGGGTATTGCAGAGTACTGTCGCGGGGGGTATTGCAGAGTACTGTCGCGGGGGGTATTGCAGATATGGATGGATCTGTGACTGCAATAGTCACAGATCCATCCACAGGCTGCTGACACCCGCGCTCCCCCCTCTGACACTGTACCGATCAGTACAGAAAGAGGAGGGAGGAACCGGCGTCATCAAATGACGCCGATTTGTTTACATGTGAAAGCTCCGTCATTGGACAGAGCGATCGCGTGGTAAACGGCCGCTATCAGCGTCAATTTACCGCGATCCGTGATGCGCCGGGTCCAGAGGTCCGTGTGCACGCCCCAAGGGGCGCGCGGGAGCACGATTTTGGGATGACGTCCATGGACGTCCTCCCAGAGTTAAGCGACCGCCTTGTAGACGTATATCGTCTATAAGGCGGTGATTAAGTGGTTAAAGAGGAAGTAAACCTTAAAGTGGATGTTAACACAAAGCCTTTTTTTTTTTACGATGTCACAATGTATAGTATAAGATTTCCTATCATCTGTGCCCAGTCTTGCCACGAAGAGTTAATCCAACTCTGAGCAGTCCTTTTCTTTTTTCAGTGAGATAAACGGACAAACAGGAGAAAACTTTTGTCCGTTCTTTCCCCTTGCTGTGAATGACAGGTTATTTACATATCTCATGCATTATTTTGGAATTCCCACCCCACTTTTTTTCTGAAGAACTTATCTGGATTTTGACTGGATGTTAGTGATCATAACAGAATTCCGTGTAAGGTATACACAGGAAAAAATGCATGTTGACCAGGGGAGTGTAGAGGAGGGCGGGGAGTCTACTGACATCGCGACTCCACCCACCAAGCTCCAGACAACAGATCCACCCACAGAATCTGCAGTTTTTCAGGTCTCATAACAGACAGAGGGGAGACATTTGACAGGTAAGGATACATGCAGGAGGCACTATGGCAGTAGTTTAGAATGGATGAGAGTGGGTTTACATCCACTTTAATGGCTTTTACTTTCTCTTTATTCCCCTGTAATATAAAAGAATAATTGGCTAGTATGCATTGCAACGTCTCCCCGCAGGGATGTAGTCCCAAGGGAGGGGCGAGCATGCTGACTAACCCCCAGCCAGAACAGCTTGGATGATGGTGGAAAGCTTACTGAGGAGGAACAGGAAGTGAGAAATTTAGACAAAGGGAAAAAAACATTTAGAAGGGAAATCGAAGGAAAAGCTAAGTGAACCAACAATGCACTAGCGGAATCTATTCAGAAAAAAAAAAAAAAAAAACCTTTACAACCCCTTTAAGTCAGAAGGTTTTTTCTTAATGCATTTTCGTGCATTAAGATAAACCTTATGTGTGCAGCAATCCCCCTTAGCTCCCCTAATGCTTACCTGAGCCTCAACTCTTTTCAGCGATGTCCAAGTTTCTCGCCCATCTGGGACTCTCCTCCTGATTGTCAGAGACAGCAGCAGCGCCATGGACTCCCACTGCTGTCAATCAAAGTGGGACTCCGTGTCTAAATGGACTCAGGGAGCTGTGGCTCAGCTTGCTGTGGGAGCACTCTACAAAAGGGAGTGGCCAGGAGAGCCAAAGAGGGACCCGAAAAGAGGAGTATCCAGGCTATCCTGTGCAAAATCAATGCACAGAGGAGGCAAGTATAACATCTTTGTTATTTTTATAGGAAAAAAACTAGACTTTACAATGTTTGAATTTTGGGATGCTGATGGACCACATTGCGCCCACCCTTAGGCTTTATGTACATGGGATATTTTTTTTACAACCTCTCCTGAATGATTTAACTTGACAGATAGTAACCCACATTTAAAACGTCCGTTTTGCTGTGTTTTCTTGACGCGTCTAGTGGCTGTTTGTCGCATTTACGTTTAGAAGCATTTCTAAATAAATTTGGCTCTTGAAATGCCTCTAAACTCAGGAGCACCTGAGATGATGGGCTCCACCTGACAGGAAACACAATCAACAGAGTTTAAAAGGCCCCACCCTTCCCTCTGTCCCTCAGTTATTGATTGTGTTTCCCACAGGATGGCAGCGAAACAGTTTATTTTTTCCAATAGACTAAGGTCTGGGACCAAGGTCTTCCCTCCTTGGATTTCTGACCAAAATGTAGTCGGTGGCGGCTGCATGGACAGATTAAAGCTCTAGCTTTATTCCAGGGAGGGTCTCCCATTTTATATTTTCTCAGGAAGCAAGGTATGCTGGGCTACCGCAAAGCTTCCCGAGAATACTGGCGGCATTTTGGTCATGGTGAGGGTGTCCATGTCTTCAGGGACCATCTATCCCACTCTCTCCTCCTACCTGATAGTGGTTGATGGTGAGGAGGAGCCGCTCGGATGTCCCATCTGGCTGGGGAGGAGTCGCGCTGGCTGCTGGTGTCTTGCCTCAATGTCTCTGGCGGCGTGGTGTTGGAGGATCAGGCAAAGAGAAACTTCTCTCAATGCAGTCCGGGCTTTAGCGTTCCAGAGGTTCTACTGCGCATGTCCGGAAGCCAAACGAGCGGCGCGCCGGGATGATGTCACTTCCGCGCACCTGGGCTACGCCAAGATGGCGGCGATTGGTGTGCTGCAGGCCTCGGAGCGGTAAACGGAGCCGGCGTCCACGGTCCTACATCTCCCCAGCCTTTAACAGGCGGTGATCCTTTGCCTGCGGCGGGGCTGCCTTTGAGAAAGATGGAGGACGGATCGATTCCAGCAACACAAGTCGCCACAGGGGGTGAGTGACTTGGCTGGTGGGGGTAGTGATTCTGCGGTGGCCCTTTATCCACTCTCCCCCAGGGGTAGCCCATGGGTAACAGGGGTTTCTTGTTTATTTTTCAGAAACTGAATGCCCTGCACAGGAGACTACCAGTAAAGCTAGGGGCAAGTCATCTGGTAAATCTAAGCGCTGTGGGAACTGTGGTGATAAGCTCCCACAGGACCATACGAAACCCTTCTCTTTTAAATGTATTTATAGCAGGTAGGGTGACAGCGCAGGCCATGAAGGAGTGCAGAGCTTTACAGACTGAAATGCTCGCTACTCTACAATCCTTTAAAGCCACGGTGGCAAACAGGGATTTAGCCCCCCTAGGTATGGAAGATTCCCCTTCCCTGGTGAGATCCAAACTAGCGTTATGGATGGGTCTCAGTGGCCATCTTTGACCTACTAGGAAGAGTTAGAATCCTCGGGTCAATCTTCTCAGGAAGAAGGGGAAGATTCTGACCAGAGTAGCCTGGGGGATACTAGACCTGGCGGCCACCTCTCTTTTTGCGGAGGATATGGAAGGTCTCCTCAAAGCGAATTTTTACTTCTGAGGACATCCAGCTGCCACCCACGCATATCTTGGTACAAGTGGGTTCCGCAGACTAATGGACCACGTAGCACAGGACAGCAAATCCAAAGAAGTTATGGTGAAAGCAGTGGCCTATCTAGCAGATGCCGCAGTGGAAACGGTCAGAACTACCGCCAAGTCAGCAGCTCTTTTAAACTCTGCCAGACGAGCCCTTTGGGTAAAGACATGGGATGGAGATTTTACATCCAAGTCTCGCCTTTGCGGGATTCCCTTTGAGGGATCCCTGCTCTTTGGTTCTGATTTGGAGCAGGTACTGTCTCATTCCACCGAGAAAGGAAAAAAGTTCCCTTCTAAGCCCAAAAAAGATAAAGGGGCGACATTTTTTCGTGGCCCCCCCTTCAAGAAACTGGTTCAAGGGTAAGAAGGAGCCAAAGAAAAAGTGGGGATTCGGTAAAGTCAAGGAAAAAGGCGGGATCCTTTATTCCGGAGCTTCTACTTCCAACAAAGAATCCAAGCGACGCCTGCATAAAAGTTGGCGGAAGGCTCTCGTGGTTCCTCCAACAGTCCTTACATTCTAAATTGGACAAAGGAAGGGTACAAGTTAGAATTCTTGTCTCCCCCCTCTTCCAAACTTTATCTTGACCCATCTCCCCAAAGACCCATTAAAAGCAGGGGGCCTATTGGAGAGTGTCCGGGAACTAGCAGAACAGCAGGTCATCATTCCCGTCCCAGTAGATCAAATTAGCCAGGGGTTTTATTCCCATTCCGGCTGATTATAATCTACGAAAATTAAACCAATTCCTGGTTTACAAAAAGTTCAGGATGGAGAGCATCTACACGGTCAGAAGACACCTCCAGGAGGGGAGTCTTTATGGTAACTTTGTACCTAAAGGATGCTTACCTGCATGTTCCCATTTCCCCGAAACATCAGAAGTTCCTGAGGTTTGCAGTGCAGACGAGGCAGGGCGTCCCACACTGGCAGTTCAAGGCTCTCCCCTTCAGCCTAGCGGCCAGTCCAAGAATTTTTACCAAGGTTCTGGCCAAGGTGGTATCATTCCTACACCTCCAGGGCATAGCCTTGATCCCATTCTTGGACAACATGCCGATTTTCTGTCCGGCCTTAGTACAGCTCCAAGCAGACTGAGACAAGGTGCTGTCCACTCTAGAATATCTGCAAAGAAAAATCCTCCCTAGATCCCACACAAACCAAGGTGTTTCTAGGGTACCGGGTGGACTCTGTGAACCAAAGGATTTTTCTACCAGAAGAAAAGATCACCAAAGTGCAAAAAGCAGTCTCTGCTCTGTTTTGGTACCAGAGAGGTTGCTCTAAGGGCCATGATGAGAGTGCTGGGGCTCATGTCTTCCTGCATCACAGCGGTTCACTGGGCCCAATTCCATTCCCGGAAACTCCAGGAAGCAACCTGTCAGAAGGTCGGACCTGGACCCAACAGAATCCATTGATTCTGACTACAGATGCAAGCGCCTGGGGCTGGAGAACTCATATAGAGCTCTTTGCCCAGGGCCCTGGGGACCGGGAGCAGAGCAAAGCATCCTCCAATTTCAGGGAGCTGTTGGCGGTCGGAAAAGCTCTAAACTTTTTCAAAGACCAGGTCCAAGGAAGAGAAGTACAAATCCTTTCGGACAATGCAGTAGCTGTGTCCTACCTAAATCATCAGGGGGGAACAAGGTCCAGCAAGCTGATGAAACTGACCCAGGAGATCCTGGGGGACTTGGAGAAAGAGACATTCTCTCAGTTTCGGCAGTACATGAGAGGGTCCCTCAACATTCAGGCAGACTTCCTCAGCAGGTAGCCCTTTCATCAGGGAGAGTGAGCTAAACAACAAAGTTTTCTCTCTGGTAAGCCAACATTTTGGCAGACCAGAAATAGATTTATTTGCCTGCAAGAAGAACAGGTCCGCAAGTACTTCACTCTCACCAGAGAGCAGGACGCCTATGGGATAGATGCCCTGGCACAGAAATGGGAATTCACCCTAGCTTATGCCTTCCCTCCTCTGGCACTCATTCCCCGGGTTCTATAGAAGTTATCCAGATCAAAAGGATACATTATCCTGATAGCACCCTGGTGGCTGAAGCGAGCATGGTTCCTCACATTGAGAAGGTGGTCGATGGCTCCTCCGCTGCATCTCCCGTTTAGACGCAATCTCCTCTCCCAGGGACCAGTGTTGCATCCTGATCCAGGTTTTTCTTCTTTGACGGCATGATGTTTGAGAGGGAGATTCTAAGGCGGAGGGGATGCTCGGAAAAGGTGATTGACACTCTTGCAGAGTAGGAAGCCAGTCACCAGAGAAATATACGCAAAAGTTTGGAAAGTCTTCTCTCGCTGGGCCTACAGCAAGTCCTCTCCAAACAATCCCCATGGTCCTGGATTTCCTCCAAGAGAGAGTTGGGCTTGGCAGTAAGTACGCTCAAGGTTCAGGTGGCAGCCTTATCGGTATTTTTTGACCAAAGGTTGGCCCTGAACCCACTGGTAAAAAGATTTTTGTCAGCCAGGGAAAGGGTAACCCTGATTAAAGACAATCAGGTTCCCACCTTGGGATTTATCCCTGTACTAGATGCTCTAACCAAAGAGCCTTTTGAGCCAGTGGCTCAGATTTCCGTTAAATTTCTTTCACTTAAGATGGCCTTTCTTCTGGCAATCACGACGGCCAGAAGGGTAAGTGACTTACAAGCTCTGACCATAAAAGAGCCTTTTTTGCTGCTCTTTGAGGATAGGGTAATTCTCAGACAGGATCCTTTATATTTACCAAAGGTGACCTCTGAATTTCACAGGTCACAGGAGATTGTCCTACCCTCCTTTTGTCAGAATCCCAAAAATGACAAAGAGGCAAGGTTCCATTTATTGGACGTTAGAAGGTGTCTTCTAGCCTATTTAGATAGTGAGCGAATTCAGGAGATCAAATCATTTAATTTCTCCGGTCAAAAGAAAAGGCTTCAAGCCTCTAAACCTACGATAGCCAGGTGGATTAGACAGACGATTGCAGTAGCTTATGAACAGCCAGGAAAACCTGTTCCAGCGCACATTAAAGCTCACTCAACTAGATCTCTGGCGACCTCCTGGGCAGAGAGGGCAGGCGCTTCGATTGATCAGATCTGCAGAACAGCAACTTGGACGAGCCAAAATACTTTCCTGAGGCACTACAGAGTGGAGCTGTTGTCCCCTCAGGACTTGGCGTTCGGCAAGAAGGTCCTACAGGCGGTGATCCCACCCTAAAGTAGGCCTGAACTTCTTGCTCATCGTCTCAGGTGTGCCGTCCTGGAAGATGACTGGAGAAAAGTACCCGTTACACTTACCGGTAACTGATTTTCTAGGAAATCTTCCAGGGCGGCAGGCCTACTTCCCACCCTTAATTGTTGGTGATGTTTGTGTTCACAGAAGGTACCCTCTGACATCGGTGTGGGTCTATTCTTTGTCATAACTGAGGGACAGAGGGAAGGGTGGGGCCTTTTAGACTCTGTTGATTGTGTTTCCTTTCAGGTGGAACCCATCATCTCAGGTGTGCCGTCCTGGAAGATTTCCTAGAAAATCTGTTACCGGTAAGTGTAACTGGTACTTTTTTTGCATTCCAAAAAAGCCTCTAAACTCAACTGCATAGAAACAACTGATTAGATAACCTAGAGGAGAGTTCAGGAGCAGTTGTAAAAAAAATGCCCAACTGCCCCTAAACATCTGTTTACCAGCAGCAGTGTACATGAGGCCTAAGCCCCCGTTCACACCTAGGCGTATATACGCCTGTAGTGCGACGCCGCTGCAGACCCGAGATGCCAGAGGGATGATTTAACATGCACCTCCATGGAGATGGTTCACATCTCCACGCCGAACGCCGTACGCCTGCCGCCTGAAAAAAAGTCCCGGACCTGTTTTTCAGGCGGCTTTCGGCGTTCGGCATAGGAGATGTGAACCATCTCCATAGAGGGGGTGAAGGCTGCATTCACAATCGCAGCGTTTTGTCGCCGCAAATCGCGGTACAAAACGCCGATATTTGTCGCCGCAAATCGCGGTACAAAACGCCGCTATTTGTCGCCGCAATTCGCGGGACAAAACGCCGCGATTTTGTACGCCGAGGTGTGAATGCAGCCTTAGATATTAGTCTATGTATTTTTTCATATTATGCACTTAAAGGCGTTCCACCCAAAAAACAACTTTGCATAAATCAACAGCATTCTGCATCAGCAAAAACATTTGGATTTTTTTTTTATTCACCCCTTCAGCACACTTGCTATGTTGTCCTGTGTATTCTGCCACTTCCTCTGTGGCGCTTGACATAATTTCCTTTGGGCCCATGCTCGCTGGTGCTCCTGGGAGATGTTTGTGTCACCATTTCCCAGGAGTCAGTGGGCAGCGCCGAGGGCTTCGCTGCCATTACAACGAGGTGGGCACTTCCGATGCAATGTCTGAAGTGTACGGCGCTGCAAGCCGTTGATACTGCGCATGCACGAGAATGAGCGGTGCATGCTGCTCATTCAGCTGCACCGTGTCCCTGAAGATAGTGCTTGTGGGCTTCACTTGATTACAAACATTATGGAAAATGGCAACACGGCATAATAAGTTATATTTGTAAAAATCGGCAATCGAGCGGCGATCAATATGTAAATGATGAGTAATATCACTATGATTTAATAAAAAACGATATTCATGAAAAAATAAATAAATAACGCAAACAAAACTTAAACGGACAATGATAAAAATTTGACAGGCTTTTAAATAATTTTCTACTTTTTTCAAAATACACATATAAAATATATGAGCAAATGTAGTTGATACCTTGTACGTTAATTTTTGTTGAATTCTCCTATATGCACAGTAAAACAATTAAAATTAAAGATAAAGTGTAGCTGTCTTTTTTCTTCTTCTCTGCACCTTTAGTCCTATTGCTTACCTGTAATAAAGGTTGTTAGGCTGCTGGATTCTGTGTAAGTTTTACAGCAGATATACAGTACCTGGCTCTGAACTTCTAGTGCTGCGAGGGTTACCAGCCTTTGGTATTCGTACTGAGTTGCACTAAAGATGATCCAACGGCGACGCCCTCTCATCCTGTCCGTCTATCCACTTAATTTTTTTTTTCATTAATTACACTATCACCCAAACCGTCGACTCTCAAGACCTCCTGCTCTCATACGCCCTTGTCGCCTCCCCCCATGCTCTTCTCCAGGACTTCTCCAGAGCCTTTCGAATCCTGCCTCCATCTGTCCTGCTATCTCCTAGTCTGACTGCCTTTAGGCGATCCCTGAAAATGAGGATCCAGCTGTGCCTGTACAACATCCTTCCATAATGGATAGGAAATGTGACTAAAGTTGTAGTTATATAAAAAAAAAAAAAAAAAGCGAAACTTCTGCTTTTATTAATTCAAGCTCATTATTGGGAATATTAGTTTTTTTTCAGTACATATTCAAGGGCCCTGCTGTGTAATAGATGGCTGATGTCCCCCTTGGTCAGTGGTTTAGCCACAGTTTGAAGTCTAAATGTGGCAGTATTAAAGGGTTTTTTCAGCCATTTTTTAAGTTTATTAAAAGTCAGCAGCTACAAAAAGTGTAGCTGCTGGCTTTTAATAAATGGACACTTACCTGCTCCACGGCTCCAGCGACGCGCCGGCTGGGGGTCCGCTCCCCCCCCCCCCTTTCCGGCCGGCGTCTTCATTCCTAGTGTGGGCACCCGGCAGTGACAGCTTTCGGCTTCACGGCCGGGCACCCACTGCGCATTGGACAGGCGCTCGCCTACAGGGAGGGGCTGTGAAAAGGCGATTAAGCTAATCGCCTTTCCAGCCCCTCGGCGGAAGGAGGAAGTCCCCTTCTCCTGAAGCCCCCCCCCCCCCCAAAAAAAAAATTACATGCCAAATGTGGCATGTAAGGGGGCGAGGAGTGGGTTAAGCGGAAGTTCCATTTTTAGGTGGAACTCTGCTTTAATAAGTCAGTCTGTTCACAACTATTTAGGTTTTTCAGAGATTCTAGCCAATTTGGACCTTCCTTTGCTAAATCCAATTTCAAACTTCATCAAGATCCCCAAACATGGCAATATCACATCTAACTGCATGCATTTCTTTTGTTGTATCCCTGTCTCTCAGAATATGCTGCCCCCGCTATGGTGAGAGGAAACAGACAGAAATTGACTGGGGTAAACGCTGCGTGGATAAGTTTGATATCATTGGTATTATTGGTGAAGGTACATATGGACAAGTTTACAAAGCCAAGGACAAGGATACAGGTATGTGTTTAATATCTGTTGGTTATGCCCTCAAACTTTTTTGTGGCTTTACATTAGGTTTTTAAATAGATTTAACCCTTTCGCTGCCAGGCATCGGGGCTCCATTTTTAAACTCAGCTGGCCGGGGTTTTTTTTGCATTTTTTTTGCATTTTCCCTTAGTGTAAGCAATACACTAAGTAAAAAAGTAGGCCATATTACAAAAAAATATATATATAGTTACTCAAAAGAATATATGGAGCTAGGGTAAGGTCCAAGCCCTTCTGATTGGTATACAGACAGGTAGTTATCCAGATGCCCATGGAAATCCTAGGACAAAATTTCTGTGTTGGTTAAAGTAGACCTGAAAAAAAAAGCCATTTCGTGGTAAGTCCGTGGGGGAACGCGGATGGACGGGTCAGGCACTTACCTGGGAGGTTGTGAGGATCACTTACCTGGGAGGTTGTGAGGATCGCTCAAGGCATTATCCCTAAAAGTGTGGATGGGTGCCTGAAGTGCTAGGAGCCAGAGGCTCCTGTTTTATAGTGGGGGTCGATCTGCATTGACGTCATTGGTGTGCGTCTGCCCGCCTGGTAAAAAATAAACTATAATGGAGGAGGGGGAAGGCCAGTCCAGCAGGTGTCACAGCAGTCGAGCGTGGGCGGTGCCCAGCATGAGTGATGTCCCTCAATTGGTAAAATAACAAAGAGGGAGATATGCATATAAAAATACAAGGCTACAAAATACATTGTCAGTTGGAATGATCGAACTCTGCAGGGAATAGGTGAAAGGGGGAGGGGGGCAAAGAGACTGGCACAAGGTGGCAAGGGGCAGGTCGAAAAGAGGAGCGGCGAATGGATGGAGAAGGGATCTGGGAGGGCTGCAAACGGCACAACATAGGGAATAGGGACATGGGGGGGGGGGGGGGGTTTATATGTTAATTTTGTGTGTGTTTTTTGGGAGGGTTTCTTGCGCAGAAAACTGGATGTGGAGACCCATAATTCAGATGGTGTCCACTCGATGTGGAATCATCCCTCCCCTTCCCATACCCTGGATTTGTAGCCTTCCAGGAAGGGCCGGTAGCTCACCTTGCTGTTGAGCCCCGGAATTGTTGTGGGCAGTAGAGCCACTATCCATCGGGTTTCCCGTTGGAGCAGGATTTTATCCCAGTCCCCCCCTCTTGGGTAGGGGTGTATCCTGTCCAATGCCAGAAACCCTATTTTAGGGAAGATGCCCTGATGTACATCTCTGACGTGACGATCAAGGGGCAAATCAGGGTTACTGGTTCTCATACTGTGCATGTGTCTGCTGAGCCGTTTTCTCTTCCGTTCATAGATGGACACAGCCTTCATTGACATTAGGTTTATGCTTCTTCCTTCCAGGAGAGTTTAGGCAGAATTTAACAGCACTTAAAGTGTTTAAAACCTTTCCTTCGTGCTGCTCCTCCCAGGGGGCGTGGCTTCCCCAGGCATAACCCACACCCTGCTCTAGGAGCCTCAGTCTTTTTCTGCCTAACGACAGGAGAGGAGTCAGGCACTTCATGGAGTCCTGGACTCTGGAGTTTTTTTCTTGCGATTTTTTTTTTCTCGCTTTTATTATTTTGTTCCTGCATTTTTGAATCCTGTGATTCTTCTATCAACAGCCGACTGGGTGACAGGCTGGGTCCTCGACCATTGTAGTCCCCCCAGGTTCGGCCTTCGAGTGTGTGCCGGCCCTTAGCTCAGCTTTGGCACATCCACGACAGGCCCCGTTGCTCCAGGGGCGGCCGGGGAACTTCGGTTCTAGGGCACACATATGACCGGTCTTTTATGGCTTTGTCACAGTGTGTCTGGCCGACAGCCATGCCGTTTAGCGGACGTTGGTTCTGTCTGGGATACCTCCAGCCGGGTAGTCGCAGGACGGGTAAGTAGTGGCCCCTTACTCAGGTAAGTGGTCTGGCTGGAATGTTTCCCTTGGGAGGTCGACTGAGGGTTTTTTCCCTGCTTTCCTCTCTCCCTTATTCCTCTCCCTCCTTCCCTTTTTGGGGGACGGCTGTGAGGGTTTTTTTTTTTCTGGGGCTCATGTCTCTGGACCCGTGGTGTAGCAGGGGCTGTGTGTGTCACTACAGAGGGCTGTGGTGTTCACTTCTGGGCCTTTACAGTGTGCTGTGTGGTGATTTTTTTGTTTGACAGTTGCTGTGTCACTGTCTTTTTAAATCTGTGTCACGGCGGGCATTTTGCCGGAGCTGCGCTTTATATAGCTCGGCGGGCATTTTCTTGTGGTCCTATGCTGTTTTTTCAGCTTTAGGCGGCCATCTTGCTTTTTTCGTCTGCCTCGTGTGGCGGCTTTTGGCGCTGCGAAACACCGCGGATGTGTTTGAGGAGAAAACAGACAGCGCTGCACGGCTTCTCTACACACCTTGTCCTTCTCGGACCGCGCTGCACCGGGTGGGGTGGTGAGTACCAGGGGCCCCCATGCTCTCCATTAGCTGCAAGGAGGTGACCAGTGGGGTTTTTTGTCCTGCCTTGCAGGGTGGGTGCTATGCTGGCGCTATGGAACCTGAGCCAGGTCTCCCTCTCCACTAGGCCGGAGTTAACCCTTAGCGCCCCTTCCCCTGCCACATCGGTTATGTTGGCTGTCCTGGTTTCTTGCCAGGTTTGAAGCAGCTAGTGCCCGGATGGGGGGTAAAAAAGCGCCCCCTCCCTGAGCCTGCTTCTGGGGATGTCTATGACATGGAATCTGGTTCTGGTATGTCAGAGGCTGCGGGCTTGACCCACATGGATAGTGGGGATGACTCTGCTGCAGTGTCAGCGAGAATTGTTGGATCTCTTGTTTCTGTGGTGCGTGAGACTCTTAAAAATTGAGGTTGTGGCGGAGACACCACCGTGTCAGTACCTTTTGGATTCCGCAGACCGCCACGCACCGCTGCAGTGTTTTCTTGTGTTCCTTATTTGAAAAATATGTTATGCAAGGAATGGGATGCACCGCAAAAAGTTTGTCAAAAAACTTTGCAACCCGGTACCCCCTTGAGGGGGACTTTAAAAAAAAAAAAAAAAAGTGTGTCTCTCCTCCGCCAGTGGACCCCCTATGTCCAGACTGAGCAGGGCCGCCACATTGCCTGTGGAAGGGGCTCCTGCGTTTCAGGATCCCGCTGATAGGAGAGTGGAGGCCGTGGCCAGCTCCCTATTCACGGTGGTGGGTTCGGGGGTGAGGCCGGCTCTGGCCGGGCCCTGGTCAGGCCCCAACTGACAGGGCGAAGCTCCAGCTGCAGGAGCTGGAAGAAGGGGACGCTTCCGAGTCCTCTAGGGACCTGGCTGAACGATTAGTTCAAGGTCAGAAGTTTCTCTGTGAGGCGGCCATGGATACGTTCCGGGGCTTCCGTCTATGCAGGGTTCTGCGCCGCCTTGTGTGGCTGAAGAGCTGGTCTGAGGACTAGTCCTCTAAGGAGGCCTTGGTGATGGCCTTTAAGGGTGAACGGTCCTTTTTGGTACTTCCCTGGATGGCATCATTGTGGATGCCACGGGTGGTAAGCGCATGCTGTTCCCACAGTCTGGGAAGGGCTAGGGACCTCGCCCTGTGCAAGGACCCTCCTTGACTACCTCCGAGCGTTTTTTTCGCCCGCCCTGTGCGGTGGGGGTAGGTCTACATGGTGCTTACATCCCCGCCGCGGGGTAGCAGCGCACCTGATACCGCATGCCTAACAGGTCTGCGGACGTACCTGCTTTCCGCCTGTAGGTCTGCTCCTGCCCGTGTCTTGGGTGGGAGACTGGCTTCGCACATTCATGGCTCGGTGAAGGTCTCTCCTCTTCGACAGTTGGGGTTGCGAAGTGGTTTCCCTGGGGTACAAGATTGAGTTTCTCTCGTCTGCCAAACAGGTTTTTTCCCTCCGGCCTCTGGCCTCCTCCGGTTCGCCGGTTGGCGCTGTCAGGGGCTGGCCAGGATCTTCTGGTCAGGTGAGTGATTGTGCCAGTTCCCTCGTTGGAACGGTCTCAAGGGTTTTTACTCCATTCTGTTTGTGTCCCCACGGAGGATGGGGCCCGGTCAACCCTGGGCCTCAAGTCCCTCGTTTGTTTTGTCAAGGTGCAAACTTTCCGGTGGTGTCGATTCGCTTGGTAATAGCGGCACTCCATCAGGGGGATTTTTTTCTGGCATCTTTGGATGTCGTGAACGTGTACCTACATGTTCGCGTATCCTCAAAGCACCAGAGTTTTCTGTGCTTTGCGGTCGGGGGGGGGGGATCATTTTTAATTGGTGTCCTTCCCTTTCGGCGGGTTTTCGCCAGTGTGCTCGTCCTTCCCTTTCAGCGGGCGTTTGTTATCATGGGATGTCTGGCCGACATTCTCCTTCGAGCTTCTTCGAGCTCTGCATTGGTGGAGCCGTGTCTATCACGTGTTACCTGGGACTAGTCCTGGATTCCACCGGGGCGGGAGTGTTTTTCTCCTAACGGAAAAACTTCGGACTCTGCTATCTGCTGTGCAGCAGTTGCCGACCCAGAAGCGGTCATCTCTGCGATTCTGCATGAGGGTTCTGGGTCCGTTGGTGGCCTCGTTCGAGGCGGTTCCGTATGTCCAATTCCACGCCAGGGTACTACGGAGGGAATTGCTGTCACATTGGGACTAGCTTACGTCATCGCTGGATTGCCAGATTCAATTGAGTCCTCTGATCATGTCTCTCTGGTGTGGTGGCTGGCGTTTCCGGTGCTTCGGGCCGGAAAGTCGTTTTTTTCTGCAGGCCACTGGACAGTGGTCTCGACGGATGCCAGCCTCTCCTGTTGGGGAGGGACGCTTGGGGCATCCAGTCAGCCCAGGGACACTGGACTCAGATGGAGTCCTGCCTACTGATCAACGTTCTGGAGCTCCGAGCATTCAAGCTTTGCCTTGCCGGGTGGTCCCTGGATCTACGGGGCCAACCGGTCAGGATCCTGTCCGGTGACGCCATGGCGTAGGTTGCTCATCAGGGAGGCACACGGAGTTCTGTTGCAGCGACGGGGGTCGTGCACATCCTTTCGGTGGGCCGAAGGGTCCGTTCCGGCTCTATCGGCAGGGTACATTCCGGGAATACGGAATTGGCTAGCCGACTACCTAAGTCGCACTGCACTGGGCCAAGGAGAGTGGTCTCTCCACCCGCAGGTGTTTCGGGGTCTGTGCCGAAAGTGGGGCACTCCGGACGTGGACCTTCTAGCGTCCCGTCTCTATCGGTAGGTGCCACGGTTTGTGACCAGGTTTAAGGACCCGTGGGCGGATGCATCAGGCGCGTTGGTGGCTCCTTGGGGTCACTGTCGCCTACTTTACACCTTCCCTCCTCGGAAGCTTCTTCCTCGCCTGCTGCGCAGAGTTGAAGCTGTAGGGATTCTATCAGTCCTGATTGCCCCAGATTGGCCGCGTCGCTTCTGGTACGCGGACCTGATGCGTCTGGTGGCAGACGCTCCCTAGCGTCTTCCCCTGGGAATTGATCTTCTGTTACAGGGTCCGATCTTCCACCCGGTTTCACAGACACCGGCCTTAGCGGCGTGGCTGTTGAGAGCCAGGGGCTTAAGGACCAAGGCCTATTGCTCGGTGGTCTCTAACGTGCTGCGTGCACGGAAGCCTACCTCACATAGGTTTTTTCCTCATACATGGAAGGCCTACTTCTCTGTGTGTGGGGAGATGAACTGGCACTCTCGTACATGCGTTGTGTACATGATTCTGCTGTCTTTGCAGCAGGGAGTGGCTCAGGCTCTCGCCTTACGTACGGTTAGGAGCCAGATTTCTGCTCTGGCTGTTTTTACTTGCAGCGACCCTTGGCATCGCACTCCTGGGTGCGTACGTTGGGTCAGGGGGTCTGGCAGGTGGCCCCTCCGGTGCGCCCTCCATTAACCCCATGGGACTTGAATTTAGTCCTTTCAGTGCTTCGTGATGCTCCCTTTGAGGACATTCGGGAGGTTTTTTGTTGTCACAAAAGGTGATTTTATTTCTGGTAGCAATTGCCTTGATCAGACGGGTGTCTGTTCTGGCGGCCTTGTCTTGCAAGGCTCCCTGCTTGGTCATCCGTAAGGATGAGGTGGTGCTGCGGCCGCAGCCGTTTTTTCTCCCTAAGGTCGTTTCGGCTTTTCACTTGGATGTGGACATTGTTTTTCCATCCTTATGTCCTCGGCCGAAATGCCAAGAGGAGGCCACTTTGCATACTCTGGATGTGGTTCGGGCCCTACGAGTGTACTTATATGTTACGTTCCTTTAGGCTGGCCCTACAAGAGGGCCTGGCAGTCTCGTCTGCCACCGTTCCTAGGTGGTTCCGACGGATTGTGCTTTAGACATATGCCCTGAAGGGGCGTGCGCCCCCCTTTCGGGTTATGGCGCATTCGACCAGGCCGATCGGGGCCTCTTGGGCTTCCGGCATCATGCCTCTGTGTTACAGCGGTGTTAGGATGCATCCTGGTCGTCAATCCACGCTGTTTCAAAGTTTAACGAGGTGGATGTGTGTGCATCTTTTGATGCCTTCCTCAGCCGTAGGTGTTACGGGCGGCAGTTTGTTTGGAGTTTCTCCGTTGAGCAACTCCGGTTTTTGTTTGGGGTGTAACCTGGTTTGCTGTGTTACTTTCCCACCCCTCTAATTTTTTGACACTGCTTGGGGACGTCCCTAATGTCAATGAAGGCTGTGTCCGTCTATGAACGGAAGAGAAAATAGTATTTTTGTACTCCCCGTAAAATCCATTTCTCTGAGTTCATAGACGGACACAGCACCCACCCCTCCTTGGTTTGTACTGCTTGTTACGGATTGAGGCTCCTAGAGCAGGGTGTGGGTTATGCCTGGGGGAGCCACGCCCCCTGGGAGGAGCGGCACAAAGGAAAGGTTTTAACACTTTAAGTGCTGTTAAATTCTGCCTAAATCTCCTGGTAGGAAGAAGCATAACCCTAATGTCAATGAAGGCTGTGTCTGTCTATGAACTCCGAGAAATGGATTTTACGGTGAGTACAAAAATCCTATTTTTTTAAGTTCCAGTTTCGTTTTCCCCACGTAAAAACAGCCACAGGAACATGTCATTAAGTATACAGTTGGTATACTTAATAGTGCAGCAGTTGGCAAAGTGTGTGGGTTTGTAGGGTGCTCCGTTCAGAAGTACCGTATTTATCGCGGTATAACGCGCTCTGGCGTATACCGCGCACCCCCAAAGTGGCCCCCAATCCTGTGGGAAAAAAAGATTTTTTGTTGTTTTGTACTTAGTTTTGATGTCTTGCGCGGCGTCCATCTGCGGCCTCGTCGGGTCCGGCGTCCTTCTGCGTCCTCGTCGGGTGTCCTCTTCGGCGGGTCGGGCGTCCATCTTCGGCGGGTCGGGCGTCCATCTTCGGCGGGTCGGGCGTCCATCTTCGGCGGGTCGGGCGTCCTTCTTCGGCGGGTCCGGTGTCCATCTTCGGCGGGTCCGGTGTCCATCTTCGGCGGGTCCGGTGTCCATCTTCGGCGGGTCCGGTGTCCATCTTCGGCGGGTCCGGCGTCCTTCGGCGGCGTCCTCCCGCTCGTTTCCCGCCACGACTTTGAATACTGCGCCCACATATAGCGAGCGCAGTACACTCGTGAATCTTCGGGCAGGCTCGGGCGCCTCTCGCACTGACGTCCTGTACGCTCAGGACGTCAGTACGAGAGGCGCCGAGACTGGCCGAAGATTCACGAGTGTACTGCGCTCGCTATATGCGGGCGCAGTATTCAAACTCATGGCGGGAAATCGGGTATCGGCGTATACTGCGCACCCACGATTTTGCCCTGATTTTCAGGGCAAAATAGTGCGCGGTATACGCCGATAAATACGGTACAATGTTTTTTGAGGTGTTGATGAATTGGCATTGGGGACACCCTCCACAGGAGAAGGTCCCCATCGCTTACATGGATCGCCCCGAAAGGCCCCTGTATATTCACTGGTGACTAGAATGTCTCTGAGGGACCGAGCCCTTCTGTAGGTTATCGGGTGATTGGAAATAAATTGACTTAGAACAGGATCAATCTGCAGTATGTGCCAGTGCTTTTCCAGAATCCGTTTGATCAATTTGTGCTGTTTGCTGAAAGTTGTAATTATTCTGGTGGGGACAACTTGGTTGACTTGGTTGTTGGATTTCAGTGTAGGGAACAGTAGACTGAGTCTAGGCTTCTCTCTCACTTTCTTGAATGCCTTTTTGAGGCATGTGAGGGAATACCCTCTCTGAAGGAGCCTCTCTTTAAGTTTGCTGGCCTCCGTCAGAAACAGTGCTTCATCAGAACAGTTCCTACTTATCCGTAGGTACTGTGTGTAGGGGATGGAGTGGATCAGGGGTGCCGGGTGAAAGCTTGATGCTTGCAGGATAGTATTCCCGGCTGTTTCTTTTCGGAAGAGTGTGCTAGACAGATGCCCATCCATGGTCTTAAAGATGGTGACATCCAGGAAGGTAATTCTATCAATGTCGCACACTTTGGTGAATTTCAGGTTGAATTCACTTATGCCCATGTCCTTAATACATTTGTCAAGCTCTTCTGCTGTGCCATTTTCATATAAGAAAAATATCGTCGCTGAAACGATACCATATGAGTATTTTCTCTGTATGGTGATTGGCACCCTCCATGGATAGAAAGGAATTCTCCCATTCCCCCAGGTACAGGTTGGCGTAGGATGGGGCACAGCAAGTCCCCATCGCCACCCCCTGTATCTAGAGGAAATGGGAGCCGTCAAAGGCATTGTGACACAGGATAAATTCCAGTGCCTGTAGAATGAACTTATGTAGGGGCTTGTCGTCCCTATGCCAATCATCAGGGGGGCACACGGAGCTCGGCCGCAGCCACGGAAGTCGCGTACATTCTCCGGTGGGCCCAAAGATACGTTCCGGCTCTGTCGGCCGTGTACATTTGTAGGGGCGCAGAACTGGCAGGCCGACTACCTAAGTCACCAGGCACTAGACCAAGGAGAATGGTCGCTACACTCGGAAGTGTTTCAGAGTCTGTGCCAAAGATGGGGCACTCCAGATGTGGATCTTCTGGCGTCCCGTCTCAATCGGAAGGTGTCACGGTTCGTGGCCAGGTCAAGAGACCTGTGGGCGGACGCGTCGGGCGCGTTAGTGGCGCCGGGGGGTTTACTATTGCCTAATCTACGCCTTCCCTCCTCTGAAGCTTCTTTCTCGCCTGCTGCGCAGATTGGAAGCTGAGGGGATACCAACGATCTCAATCGCTCCGGATTGGCCGCGCCGTCCCTGGTACGCGGACCTGGTGCGTCTGGTGGCAGATGTCCCTTGGCGTCTACCTCTGAAAGTAGATCTTCTGTCGCAGGGTCCTATCTTCCACCCTGCTTTACAGTTGCTGGCTTTAACGGCGTGGCTGTTGAGAGCCAGGTGCTGAAGGACCGAGGCCTGTCGGACTCGGCGATCTCTACCATGCTACGAGCACGGAAGTCTACGTCACTTTAGATTTACTATCGTACGTGGAAGACCTACATCTCTGTGTGAAGAGATGAAGTGGCACCCTCGTACTTATGTGATGTCCCGGATTCTGCTGTTCTTACAGCGTAGAGTGGATCAGGCTCTCGCCTTAAAGCGGAGTTCCACCCTATTTTTCAACTTATCAGCATTCTTTTTTACACTGCCCCCTTAAATACATTTGGGATGTTTTTTTTTTGTCTTTGAAAAACTCACGGTTTTATTCATGTGAGTCTCTTTCCCCCGTTGCGGCGGAATGGCCTCTCCGCCGCATCTAGCGCTGCTATGCCTCCTGGGAGATGTGTGTCATCAATCCCAGGAGGCTGGGCTGAACGATCGCAGCCGTAGTTGAACATCTCAGGGGGCAGGAGGGCACCATAGAGGTGGTGTCCTTCCTCTTCTCCCTCTCTAACTCTTCCCACCGCCCCCGTCCTCCCCCCTCCACCACCCGCCCGCCATCTGTCTCCGGTGCGCGGAGATACAGATCATCAGGCAGACCGAGCCGATCTCTGTCTGATAGATCTGTATCTGAGAACACCGATCGTAGTACAGCCCCGCCTCCCTGTACATTGAAACAGCGCGCTCTGCACTGTCTGTTACAATTTTAGTGCAGGGAGGTGGAGCAGTACTACGATCAGTGTACTCACAGATCTACACAGACCGAGATGCCAACTGTCATCCTGATCATCTGTAACTCTCCCCACTCTGCACTGGGCACTAATAATGTTGTCACCGCACTGATGTTGTCACCGCACTGATGGGCACTGATGTTGTCATAGCACTGATGTGCACTAATGGTGTCACCGCACTGATGGGCACTAATGTTGTCACCGCACTGATGGGCACTAATGTTGTCACCGCACTGATGGGCACTAATGTTGTCACCGCACTGATGGGCACTAATGTTGTCACCGCACTGATGGGCACTAATGTTGTCACCGCACTGATGGGCACTAATGTTGTCACCGCACTGATGGGCACTAATGTTGTCACCGCACTGATGGGCACTAATAATGTTGTCACCGCACTGATGGGCACTAATAATGTTGTCACCGCACTGATGGGCACTAATAATGTTGTCACCGCACTGATGGGCACTAATAATGTTGTCACCGCACTGATGGGCACTAATAATGTTGTCACCGCACTGATGGGCACTAATAATGTTGTCACCGCACTGATATAAGGCACTGGTGCCACTGCACAGATAATGAACTGGTGTCACTGCACTAATGGGCACTGATAATGCACTGGTGGGCACTGATAATCTGCACTGTTGTACCCTGACATTTGGGTCTGGTTGTGGTTCCGGGGCCGATGCGGGGGGCCGGGGCCGATGCAGTGTGCTGTGCCGGGGCCGATGAGGGGTGCTGTGCCGGGGATGATGCGGGGTGCCGGGGCCGATGCAGGGTGCCGGGGCCGGTGTGGGGTGCTGTGCCGGGGATGATGCGGTGGGCTGGGGCCGATGTGGGGTGCCGGGGCCGATGCGGGGTGCTGTGCCGGCTACGATGCGGTGGGCAATGTTATGGTGGCAATGTGCTGTGCTGGGGGAAGAAGGAAGCAGGAGGAACACAGCACAGGGATGGTGGGAACCCCTCATAATGGGCACAGCTGGTGTACAGATCCGGGAACTCAGTGCAGGGATGGTGGGAAGCCCTCATGAAGGGTTCCCACCATCCCTGTTCTGTGCTGACTTCCTGTGCCTGTACTCCTGCTGTGCCCATTATGAGCGTACGAATCCGAAGTGAGTTTCGGGCACAAAATACAAAATAACGGCTAATGCGAAACGGAACTAAACAAAATGAATTTATTGACCGTGCACATGTCTGGTATATGTATACACACCACATATATAACAAGATATATATATCATCTTGTTATGTAGATATATCTGCACAGGAACAAATTATTTCGTATATTTACTGGTTCCTGGAAGGAGAGGTTTGCATAGATAAGGGGCGGTAACTTCCTCTGACACTCCCGTTGCTATTGAAACCTGATCTGAAACCATTACATTGCTTGTGCAGCACTGAGCATGTGCGAGGCTGAAATCCAGGAAGTCGTATAGTCTGGCTTCATGATGCCCACACTTAAGATGGCCCCAGTCAATTTCTGTTTTATAAAGTGTCTAAATGCTGTAACAACCTAACAAAACGGACCTTAGTTTACAGACTAACTGTAGTAGAATACATTAAGCTTGTGTATTACAGGGGTTTTTATATTTAAAAAGTTTTTATATTTAAAATTGTGGCCGTAACTCCGCTTTTAGTACGGTTAAGGGTCAGATTTCGGCTCTGGCTGTTTACTTTCAGCGACCATTGGGGGCGCACTCCCTAGTGCGTACGTTTGTGAAGGGGGTTCGCCCTTCCTGTGCATCCTCCACTGCCTCCATGGGACTTGAATTTAGTCCTTTCGGTGCTTCAGGAGGCTCAGTTTGAGGACATTCGAAAGATTCCTTTGTTGACTCTGTCCCAGAAGGTGGTTTTTCTGGTGGCAATTACTTCGGTCAGACGGGTATCTGAACTGGCAGCCTTGTCTTGCAGGGCTCCTTTCTTGGTCATCCACAAGGTGGTGCTGCGGCCGCAGCCGTCATTCCTTCCAAAGGTGGTTTCGGCTTTTCACATTAATGAGGACATTGTTTTGCCATCCTTATGTCCTCGGCCGAAGAACCCGAAGGAGGCCACTTTGCATTCCTTGGACGTGGTTCGGGCCCTACGGGTGTACTTGTCTGCTACGGCTCCGTTTCGGAGGTCGGATTCACTGTTCGTATCGATGACTGGTCCTTAGAAAGGTCTGGTGGTCTCGTCGGCCACCATTTCTAGGTGGATCAGACAGGTCGTGCTCCAGGCCTATGCCCTAAAGGGGCGGGCGCCTCCCTTTTCAGGTTACGGCACATTCGACCAGGGCGATTGGTGCCTCTTGGGCTTTCCGCCATCAAGCGTCTGTTTTACAGGTGTGTAAGGCAGGGACCTGGTTGTCAGTCCACACCTTCTCAAAGTTTTACAAGGTGGATGTGAGTGCATCTTCGGATGCCTCCTTTGGCCGCAAGGTTTTACAGGCGGCTGTTTAAGGTTGAAGTTCCTCCGTTGAGGAACTCTGGTTTGTTTGGGGTGAAGTTTGGTTTGCTGCGTTTTTCCCACCCCTCAAAAAAAATTTACACTGCTTGGGGACGTCCCAAATGTCAATTGCTGCTGTGTCCGTCCATGAACAGAAGAGAAAATAGGATTTTTGTACTCACCGTGAAATCCATTTCTCTGAGTTCATGGACGGACACAGCACCCACTCCTCCTTGGTTTGTACTGCTTGTTTATGAACTGGGGCTGCATGATACAGAGAGAGGGATGTACCCGGGGGACCCGCCCCCCTGGGAGGTGCTATACTGAGAGAAGTGTTTTAACACTTGAAGTGCTGTTTTTTCTGCCTAGTCATCTCCTGAAAGGAAGGTTGATAACCCTAAGGTCAATTGCTGCTGTGTCCGTCCACGAAATGGATTTTACGGTGAGTACAAAAATCCTATTTTTCCTGCAACAGAGGTACATTAATGGTATGTTGGTAATCAGGGGAGCTGGAATTTTTAGAAAAAAGTTTATTTTTTTTTTACTTTTTAACAGTGGTTTGCATCTTGCACCTCAACTTGCACCCATCCAAATTGATGTAAAGGGAAATTTTTGAACACTTTCTTTATCATACATCCCAGGACACATGGTAACTTAATCTCAATTATCTCCTTTAGGTGATTGGACACTGGGAAAAAAATTACAGGAAATCCCCTTTTTAGTGCTGTCAAAAGTCAGTCAGTCAGTCATGCAACACTGAAATGTTTTTTTTTTTTTTTTTTAGGCAGATAGAGCTTTCTTTTAATGGTATTTAATCACCCCAGGATTTTTTGTTTTTTTTGTTACAGTATCTCACAAAAGTCAATACACCCTCCACATTTTTGTAAATATTTTATATCTTTTCATGTGACAACACTGAAGAAATTACACTTTTGCTACAATGTAAAGTAGTGAGTGTACAGCTCCTATAACAGTGTAGATTTAGCCCCAAAGTGTCTATTTTGTGTGGACACAATTTTTATTCCAGCACTGCCTTAACCCTCTTGGCATTGGACTTCACCAGAGCTTCACAGGTTGCCACAGGAGTCCTCTTCCACTCCTCCATGATGACATCACAGAGCTGGTGGATGTTAGAGACCTTGTGCTCCTCCACCTTCCGTTTGAGGATGTCCCACAGATGCTCAATAGTGTTTAGGTCTGGAGACCTGCTTGGCATTTGACAGACCTGCTTCACCATCACCTTTACCCTCCGCTTCTTTAGCAAGGCAGTGGTTGTCTTGGAGGTGTGTTTGGAATGGTTATTTTGTAATGGTGCCCTGTGGCCCAGTCTCCGAAGCGAGGGGATCATGCTATGCTTCAGTATTTCACAGTACATTTTGGCATTCATGGTTCCCTCAATGAACTGTAGCTCCACAGTGCCGGCAGAACTCGTGCAGCCGCCCCAGAACATGACACTCCCACCACCATGCTTGACTGTAGGCAAGACACACTTGTCTTTGTACTCCTCACCTGTTTGTCGATACGCAAGCTTGACACCATCTTAAATAAGTTTATATTGGTCTCATCAGACCACAGGACATGGTTCCAGTAATCCATGTCCTTAGTCTGCTTGTCTTCAGCAAACTGTTTGCGAGTTTACTTGTGCATCATCTTTAGAAAAGGCTTCCTTCTGGAACAGCCGCCATGCAGACCAATTTGATGCAGTGTGCGGCGTATGGTCTGAGCACTGATGGGTTGGAAATTAAAAATATTGCGCTATCCCAAAATAAAAAACAGAAACCCTAGAAAGGGGGAAGGAGGGTGTATCAGCTGTACTAGAATGTGAAAAAAATCAAAAAGTATTGGGTGAATGTGTAGCGCTACGTGTAAGTGAAATATGAAAAAAAAAACACCCAAATGATGTATACTCAACATAGTAGAACTATAAAATAATGTTCAGTCCACATGAAAACAATCAGTCCATGTAAAAATTCAATGTGATAAATTGTAGGGGTGCGTATCTTAATGCATCTTCACTGGTCTCACAATTCGATTACGATTATCTGGTCAACGATTCAATTTGATTCCGCAATGCTTCATGATTACTGACGCGCTTCTGCTTGGGCCGCCTAGGCGACCCTTCCTCCCTGCAATCTTCTGGGACACAACACCGGTCCCATAAGATTGTCTGGCCAATGGCAGAGCGCAGTGCGCTCCTGGCCGTGAAGCTGTAAGCTGTAATGGCCGGGTGCCCACAGTAGATTTGATGGTGGAGAGGAGGGGGAAAATAGCTGGGCTCTGTGTGGCCACATCACCGCACCGTCAACAGGTGAGTGTCGGTTTAATTAAAGTCAGCCGCTACACTTTTTGTAGCTAATGACTTTTAGTAAACTAAAAATAGGGTGGAACTCCACTTTAAAAAGTGCACTAATCCGGTGCACTACAGGGTACAGGAATTCACACACACTGCTGCTGGGAAGTCAGGAGGGATTTGAATCCACAACTGACAAACAGCCCTGTGAAGTTCCCTGTACTACTGTCTCTGTGCTAACATTTCTCTGGGCTTTGCACCTTCTAGCACACTAGGAGTTAACACAGTGGAATGTGCAAAGAGCCAGAGAAATGCCAGCACAGAGCACTAGGAGCGGTGCAAGTCGAGTACAAACACATTTGTACTCTACATACTGCTGTTAAAATACCTGCGTGGTAATAAATGCAGTTATAATCCATTAAGTGGCCATCGCTGTATGTGCTTTTTAAAATATATGCAACTCCATACCTCATTTCTCAGTGTGTGTGTGTATATAACTGTATATGCCGCTTATGTGACTGCCTGGTCTGGCCCGCCTCTCTCCTCTCAAGTCTCATGTATCTCGCTTCCCTGACGTCAGTGGGAGTACTCAGCCCCGCCCACTGACTGTAGCTATCGGAAGAGAGGAGGGCCGAGCTGACATCGTCTCTCGCTCCCACTGACGTCAAAGTGAGAGACATGAGACTTGAGATGAGAGAGGAGGGCCGGACCAGGCGGTCGCATGAGCGGCATATACAGTTATATACACACTGAGAAATGAGGTATGGAGTTGCATATATTTTAAAAAGCACATGCAGCGGTGGCCACTTAATTGATTATAACGCAGCATTTAATACAAAAAAGTTATTTCTCTTGTCGTCCATGGACGGACACAGCCTCCTCAATCATTGACAAGTGGGTTATGTTCCCTGTTTACAGGAGAGGACTAGGCAGAAACATGTTGGATATACATATACATGTCATTTTAAAACAGAGCTGAACAGCCCCGCCCAGGGGGCGGTCCCTCCGGACATAACCCTCCTCCCTGCAGCATGCAGCCTCAGTTTCGTTCTGCCCAGCAAAGGAGAAGGACGTATGGCTCCCTTTTGGGCCCAGCGCCCTGAGGAAAAGATTTTTTTTATTTTTTATTTTTGACTTCTATCAACTGTTGGCTGAGAGACAGGCTGCATATTATAGATCCTTGTAGTCTTCTCAGTTCGGCCAGCGAGCGTAAGCACACCCTTGCAAAGAGGCTGGGTCTGCCACGACATGCCCCATGACTCCTGGGGTGGCCAGAGAGCTTTGCTCCGAGGTCCGCACATGACTGAGCTGTGGTGTTGTCTCACTCACAGTGGACCGGGCCGACGGCTACCTCCATTGTAGTTGTACGCCCGTCTGGAATGCGTCAGTGAGTCGTCGCGAGGACGGGTAAGTACAGTCCCTCATTCTTAGGTGGGGTGGTACGGCTGAGCATTCCTGGGGTTTGGGTATCCTCCCTTCCCTGCTCCACATGCTGTCAGGGTGGGGGGGCACCTGGTGAGGGGACTGTGCGCCTGGCCGATGTGTTCTTTTAACTGCCGGGGGTCCTTTTTTCTGTGCGTTTTGGGGCTGAGGAGCCTTTCCAGGCTTTCACATGTTTAAATCCGGTATTTTGCCGCCGTTACGACGGCGCTGGCGCAATTTTTTTGGGGAATTTTCAGTTTGCATTGAAAATCCCATTGGCGGCCATTTTGCTGTAGCCGCGCCAGGCTCCATATGGGCGCTCGGTGGCCATCTTGCCTGAGTCCTCGGCCTCTTGTGTTGACTCTTACGGCGCGCAGCCTTCTCGTCTTACACTCAGCGGTGTGCGAGACACGGGCAGCGGCGCTTAGCTGTCTCCTCCGGTGTGGTGATTCCCCCCCCCGGTCAGCGCAGCAGGAGTGGTGGGGTTTTTTCTGTTCATTTTGAACTGGGTCGTGGGAGTTTTTTCCTCACATATGGAGTCGGTATCTGGTACTCCTTCCCCCAGCATGGCAGAGGCGGCAGCTAGTACTTCTCCTCCTGCACTCACAATAGACTCTTTGTCGGCAGTCCTGGAGACATTTGTCGCCAGGGTGGAAGCGGTGTGGGGTAAGGGGGGTAAAAAGCGCCCCCTCCCTCCGCTATCCCCTGGGGAATGTTCAGATTCAGACCAGGATCCGGCTGCAGCTCAGGTGCCTGGTTCTGTTTCATCTAAAGACCTGGACCAGGACCTTCCTTATGAGGAAGACCCTTTAACTGGGCCAGGGCATGATAAGGTACTTGTCAGGGAACTTATCAATGCTGTACGGGACTCCCTTAAGCTGGATAGTGCAGCTGAGGTTTCCGTTGAGGGCTCGGTCTCCTTTGGGTCACACAAATCAGACCGCTCAATTAAAGCGGGGGTTCACCCTAAAAACAAATTTAACATTAGAGCCAACATACTAAGGGCATTTACTTTCGGCAGGTCAATTTTTTTTTTTTTTTTCGTACATACCTTTTTATATTCTGATTTTGTCCAGGGCTTCCGCGTTCTGATGACTCCGGGACTGGGCGTTCCTATCCTTCGGTTCCATGATTAACTGCTTGTGAAACAGGTCCCCTGTCGCACAACCCGCGTCACCACATTTCCGGAGATAGCTGAGCTGCGTGTCGACACTATACGGCGCCTGCGCCCGCCGTGTAGAGCTGACTGTGCAGGCGCCGTATAGTGCCGACTCGCAGCTCGGCTATTTCCGGAAATGTGGTGACGCACGTTGTGCGACAGGGGGGACCTGTTTCACAAGCCGTCTATCATCGAACCGAAGGATAGGAACGCCCAGTCCCGCAGTCATCGGAAAAAGGAAGCCCTGGACAAAATCAGAATATAAAGGTATGTACGGAGAAAAAAAAAAAAATGACCTGCCGAAAGTAAATGCCCTTGGTATGCTTATTATGCTAGATGTGGTGTTAACATTTTTTTTTTTTGGGTGAACCCCCGCTTTAAGGTTTTTCCTTATGTGTCCTTCTTTGATAAATTCATTGATGCGGAATGGGAAAAGCCGCAGAAGGCTTTTGTAGTCCCTCACCGCCTGGCGGTTTGGTACCCTTTTGAGGAGAACCTTTTAAAAAAGTGGACTTCTCCTCCGGTGGTGGACCCTCCGGTTGCCTGGTTAAACAAGGTGACTACTCTCCCTACAGAGGGAACCCCTGCTTTTAAGGATCAGACTGATAGAAGATCCGAAGCACTGACCCGTTCCATGTTTACCGTGCTGGGGTCTGCCTTGCGGCCTATTGTGGCCACTACCCTAGTGTCTCAGACACTTACTGAGGTTTTACGCCAGTCTGCGGAGGAGCACCAGCTCCCATCCAAAGTTATTAGACTGGCTGACCAGCTGGTCCAGGGCCTTGTCTGTTTGTGATGCTTCACTAGATGCAGCCCCCTTGATATCCAGGGCTTCTGTTAAGACGGTGGTTTTACGCTGCCTAATTTGGCTGAAATGTTGGTCTGCGGACCAGGTCACTAAGAAAGCCCTGGCGGATTTACCCTTCAAGGGTGGGAGGCTTTTTGGGTTTTCACTGGATGACATTATCAAGGATGTCACGGGAGGAAAGAGCACTCTCCTCCCTCAGTCCTCCAAGGGGAAGGAACCCCGCCGTAAGCCGGGTCCTTTTTTTCCCACACAGAAGCGGTATATTTGTCAGTCAGGGCCCCCGGGTAAACCCTCCCAGACCGACAAGGCCTCAACTGGGGGACAGAAACGTTCCTGGGTGCGGAAGCCGAACAAACCAGCACCCAAGCCCGCTACTGCATAAAGGCCTGCCCCCGCCCGACCCATGGATGGGGGGACGGCTTCCAGGGTTAGCGACTTGTGGACCTCTCTGCTCTCCGACCAATGGGTCTGCGAGGTGGTCTCTTTGGGGTAAAGATAGTTTCTTTCCTATCCCCCAAACAGATTCTTTCTCTCAAGTCTCCCTCTCCTACCGGCTCGTCGGGCTGCTTTGTTGGGGGCAGTAAGGAACTTGCTAGGTTGCTGAGTAATTTTACCCGTTCTGCAGGACGAGAGGTTTCAGGGTTTTTATTCGAATCTGTTTGTGGTCACGAAGGACGGGGTCCGTCCGATCCTGGACCTGAAGGCTCTAAATGCCTTCGTGAAAGTAAGAAAGTTCCGCATGGAATCGATTTGCTCGGTGGTAGCTGCGCTTCACCCGGGGGACTTTCTGGCGTCCTTGGACATCAAGGACGCATACTTGCATGTCCCAATCTGCGCAAGTCACCAGAGGTTTCTACGTTTTGCGATCGGGGAGGATCACTATCAATTTGTGGCCCTCCCTTTTGGCCTGGCGTCAGCACCAAGAGTTTTCACCAAGGTGCTCGCGCCGATCCTAGCTTTGCTGAGACAGCGAGGCATTGCCATCGTGGGCTACTTAAGACGATCTTCTGAGAGCAGCTTCTGGCTCAGAACTAAGGGAGGACGTGTCTATAACCAGCCAGACCCTCCAAGAATTCGGGTGGGTCTTAAACATTCAGAAGTCGGTCCTGGTTCTGACTCAGCATTTGGAATACCTGGGGTTGATTCTGGACTCCTCGGAAGCGAGGGTCTTTCTACCACTGGAAAAGTTGCAGACGCTCCAGTCTGCTGTGACAGTTTTGACATCCCGCAAATGGTCGTCTCTCTGATTTTTGTATGCGAGTTCTGGGCCTCATGGTGGCCTCGTTCGAGGCTGTACCGTACGCCCAGTTCTACACTTGAGTACTAAAGAGGGAGATCCTGTCCAAGTGGAACAGATCCCCCATCGTCGCTGGATCATCAAATTCAGGTCAGCCATCTGGTCAAGGCTTCTCTGAATTGGTGGCTGAGATCCCCGGCCTCTTCGGGCAGGGAAGTCCTTCCTCCCTTTTCAGTGGACGGTGGTTACGACGGACGCCAGCCTCTCGTGCTGGGGGGGGTGCACCTGGGGGGGTCCAGTGGGCCCAGGGTCGTTGGACTCTAGAAGAGTCCCGTCTACCGATCAATGTCTTGGAACTTCGGGCGATCAGGCTATGCCTCTCCTCGTGGTCAAGGAGGTTGCAAGGCCGCCCGATCAGGATCCAGTCGGACAACGCCACGGCGGTGGCTTATATCAACCATCAGGGGGGAACCCGGAGCTCGGCTGCAGCGTTTGAGCTCGCTCACATCCTAAGGTGGGCAGAAAGAAGCGTGCCGGCTCTGTCGGCCGTCTACATCCCAGGCGTGGAGAACTGGCAGGCAGACTACCTGAGTCGCCAGATGCTGAACCAGGCAGAATGGTCGTTGCATCAGGAGGTGTTTCAACTCCTTTGCAGGAGATGGAGAACGCCGGATGTGGATCTCCTGGCCTCTCGTCTCAACCGCAAGGTGTCGCATTTCTAGGTCAGGTCCTTGGATCCCTGGGCGGATACGTCAGACGCGTTGGTAGCCCCGTGGGGTCAGTATCGATTAATCTATGCCTTTGCTCCACTGAATTTGCTGCCTCGACTGCACCACAGGGTGGAGGCGGAGGGGATCCCGATGATTCTAATCGCCCCGGATTGGCCCCGGCGTCCTTGGTATGCCGATCTTGTGCGCCTAGTGGCGGATGCGCCTTGGCGGCTGCCGAGGCGGGAGGACCTTCTGTCCCAAGGTCATATACTCCATCCTGCTTTACAGTCGCTGGCTTTAACGGCATGGCTATTGAAAGCCAGGTTCTAAGGGACCGAGGTCTTTCCGACTCTGTCATTCCAACTATGCTGCGGGCTAGGAAGTCTTCCTCTAGGAAGATTTACCATCGCACTTGGAAGGCCTACATCTCTATGTGCGAAGAGATGGGTTGGCGTCCACGGACGTATTTGGTATCCAGAATCCTGCTGTTTTTACAGCGTTGCATGGATCAAAAGCTTGCCTTAAGCACCATTAAGGGCCAGATTTCAGCTTTGACTGTGTTTTTTTCAGCGGCCTTTGGCGGCCCATTCTCTAAGGGGTACTTTTGTGCAGGGGGTTCGTCATATACTTCCCCCTTTTAGACCACCTCTTCCCCCATGGGATTTGAACCTGGTGCTCTCTGTCCTTCAGAAAACTCCCTTCGAGGACATCAGAGAGATTCCTCTCGACGATTTCTCAGAAGGTGGCCTTCTTGATGGCCATTAAGTCTGTCAGAAGGGTTTCTGAGCTGGCGGCTTTGTCCTGCAAGTCACCATACTTGGTCCTCCATAAGGATAAGGCGCTGTTACGCCCTCGAGCTTCCTTTCTTCCGAAGGTGGTTTCATCCTTTCACCTTAATGAGGACATTGTGCTTCCGTCCTTGTGTCCTCGGCCAGTGCATGCTAGGGAGGTTGCACTTCATTCCTTAGACGTGGTACGCGCTCTGCGGGTGTACCTGACGGCTATGGCTCAGTTTCGGAGGTCTGACTCACTTTTTGTGTCGGTATCTGGTCCACAAAAGGGCCTGTCGGTCTCGTCGGCCACCATTTCTCGGTTGATCAGACAGACTCATACAGGCTTCTTCTCTTAGGGGGCGGGCGCCCCCATTTTCGGTCACGGCACATTCGACCAGGGCAATTGGTGCTTCCTGGGCTTTCCGACATCAAGCGTCTGTCTCACAGGTGTGTAGAGCGGCGACTTGGTCGTCCGTTCACACTTTTTCAAAATTTTACAAGGTTGATGTGAGTGCATCTTCAGATGCTTCCTTCGGCCACAAGGTTTTGCAGGCGGCTGTTTAAAGTTGCATCTCCTCTGTTGAGGAGCTCTCCCTGTTTGGGGTGAACTTGTTTTTTTCGACTGATACTGTTCCCACCCCTCATTTTTTTGACACTGCTTGGGGACGTCCCACTTGTCAATAATTGAGGAGATAATGTCCGTCCATGGACGACAAGAGAAAATAGGATATTTATGTACTTACCGGAAAATCCTTTTCTTTGTCGTCCATGGACGGACACAGCACCCACCCCTCCTTTTTAGGTTTGTACTGCTTGTTACGAACTGAGGCTGCATGCTGCAGGGAGGAGGGTTATGTTTGGAGGGAACGCCCCCTGGGCGGGGCTTTTCAGCTCTGTTTTAAAATGACATGTATATCCAACATGTTTCTGCCTAGTCCTCTCCTGTAAACAGGGAACATAACCCACTTGTCAATGATTGAGGACGCGGTCTCCGTCCATGGACGACAAAGAAAAAGATTTTACGGTGAGTACATAAAATCCTATTTTTGACAGACACGCTCGGAGCACTCTCCCGGGAGGTGCAGGACATGTCTCTTGACATCTTGACATCACGGACATCGATTTTTCGGGTCACATGCATCGATGACACCTGAATCACGATGCAGCTATTAAATTCAGCAATAAATTGTCCATTGTGTGTGTATAACATATTAAAGATGTCATGAGATTAAATTAAACCATCCCAACGATAATCTTCAGATGAGAGATCTAATTGAGACTGTGCTTACCGGAACCGTTGGACTTGACTGTCGTACGACAATGGGTCAATCGAGCTTAAGGTATCCAACCAGCTTTGCAATGGGACTGTCAACGAAGAAGTGGTGGGGTGTACCTCCCTGGTGTCCAGAAGACGTCAACTCGAGATGAGGTCAATAAGCCCGATGTTCCTCAGACTGAGGTGTCTCCAATGGAAGTGTCAAAACCATGGAGCAGTTGGAAAAACCGTGGAGATCCACCAACCATCTGAAAACAACTTGGTTCAGGCAAGCAACAACCCTTGGTGGGGTGGTGGGGACCAACTGGAGACGCTCAAACTTTTCCTCCACAGAGCATGCAAAGAAAAGAAAAAATAGGGGCTCCGATGGTGCAGGTCAACAAAACAAGGTTTTAATGATAAACACCAACATACAAGTTAAAAAGGTGATCACAGTTTAAAAATTCATAAAAGCATTATGGGGAGCTGTTTTCCTGGCCGGACGTGTTTCATTCCAAGAATGACTTCTACAGATTCCCCAGTAGAAGTTCTTCGAACGAAGCACACCAGGCCAGGTAAACCGTTTCCCATATTGCTTTTATGAGTTTTTAAACTGTGATCACCCTTTTAACTTGTATGTTGGGGTGTACTCTCTTTTGTTGGCAGTGGTTTAGACATTAACCACTTGCCGACCTCCCAAAACCCAAATGACGACTACAGGGCTGTTCGATAACTCTGGGAGGGTGTACATTAACATCCTCCCAGTTTTGAGCCCCTTGGGGCACGCACACAGGAATAACCATGACCGCTGGGTCCTAAGGACCCGGTGCATCACGGATCATGGTAAATGGCCACTCACAGCGGCGTTTACCACGTGATCACTCCGTCAAATGACGGAATGATCACATGTAAACAAACCAGCGTCATGTGATGACGCCAGTTCCTCTCTCCCCTGTGAGAGGAGAGAGGGAGGAGAGAATGGGTGCAGCAGCGCTGTGGGCTGCATGTGTAGTGCCCACAGCGCTGCTTAGTGAGAACCTCAGCCAACCATCCATACTCTGCAATCCTGCCATTCATACTCAACAATCCCGCCATCCGTGCTCCTGCATCCCATCATCCGTGCTCTTCCTCTGCTTGTGGCTAGGCTGTGGAAGTCTCACACATGTGGTAACGCCGTACTCAGGAGCAGGAGGATCAATTTTGGGGTGTGACTTTTGGTATGTACATGCTATGTGTTAGAAATATTGTATAAATGGACAACTTTGTGTAAAAAAAAAAAAAACGCTTCCCGGTCGTCATGTGACGTCCTTGACTTTGTGCTGGATATCTGAATGATGCCTGCAGCTACAGGCATCATTCAGATATCGTCTTTTTCAGCAGGTGATCCTCTACACCATTATGGGAGGTAAAAGGGGACGTCCCGCCGCCTTCCGGTGCTTCTATCGACTCACCACTGTAGTCGGGGTATTTTTTTTATTTATTTCAGGCTTCCCAGCCTAGAGGTGAGATGTGGGGTCTTATTGGCCCCCATATCTAACTGTAAAGAGGACCTGTCATGCATTATTTCTATTACCAGGGATGTTTAAATTCCTGGTAATAGGAATACAAGTGGTCAAAAAAGGTATTTTTGGGAAGTGTCAAACTAAAATTAAAATGTATCAATAATTTTTTTTATAAAAATTTAAATCGCCCCTGTCCTCGCATGCAGAAGCGAACGCATACCTAAGTCCCGCCCACATATGAAAATTGTGTTCAAATCACACATGTGAGGTATCGCTGCGACTGAGAGCAATAATTTTGGCCCTAGCCCTCCTCTGTAACTCAAAACATGTAACCAGTAAAAAAAATTAAAGCGTCACCTATGGGGATTTTTAAGTAGCAAAGTTTGACGCCATTCCACAAGCGTGTGCAAGAAGGGGTAATTTTTTTTTTTTACTTTTCTGGCATGTTAGGGTCTCAAGAAATGAGAGAGGCTGCCGGTACTTCAGGTGTGATCAATTTTCAGAGATGTGGCCTTTTAACACTTTCAAAGACCAAAAAATATACACCAATTTGGGTTATTTTTACCAAAGATATGTAGCAGTATAAATTTTGGCCAACATGTATGAAGAAAAATTACTAATTTGCTAAATTTTATAACAAACGAGGAACATTTTATTTTTTTCCCAGAATTTTCAGTCTTAGTGTTTTTTTTTGCACTATAAAAGGAAAAAAAAAAACGGTGATTAAATACCACCAAAATAAAGCTATATTTGTGTGAAAAAAAGACAAATTTCATATGGGTACAGTGTTGCATGACTGAGTAATTGTCATTCAAAATTGTGAGCGCACCGAAACCTGAAAATTAGTCTGGTTAGGAAGGGGGTTTAAGTGCTCATTGGGTAAGTGGTTAATGGCTGTGTGTTGAGTTATTTTGAGGGGCAGCAAATTTACACTGTTATACAAGCTGTACATTAGTTACTTTACATTGTAGCAAAGTGGTATTTCTTCAGTGATGTCACATAAAAAGATATAATATATTTTTCAAAAATGTGAGGGGTGTACTCCACTTTTGTGAGATACAGTATACCAACAAAAAAAATAATAAAATAAATTAAACTCCACGTTTTTCTGAGTTTAGTGTTAAAATATTTGAAAATAAACGTTCTTCAAAAATGTAGGTAAAAATGTATAATGCTGCAATTCTTTGGGAAAAATAACCCAAATCCGT